>NC_056035.1:9468749-10068749 GCF_004379255.2 Salvia splendens | reverse complement strand
TATGTTATGTGTTAATTACTAACTTTCGATTTTATATAATTTGCAGCTGACTAAGAATTAGTGATGAAATGACTTATTGATTAATTGACATTGAGTTTTACTTCTCTTTATAATATGATACTGTACTATTATTTTTAGTTTTAATAGTGCAGCGCACAGAGTGAAAAATGTCACGACAATTATTTAACAAGGCACGTCGACACTAATATTCACCGGGGTCTTAGTGAATTGCAAAGTCAAACCAAATCAAAATCCAATATAAAACAAACATATTTAAATGTTTATGTACAAATTAGAACTTGATTATATGCAATTAACCCAAAAATATTACGTGCTTGATGAGCTTTTATAAACCCATAAGAAGTACTCTTATAACTTGTTTTGGACCTTATTTTTATAACTTACAGATTATTTAAAATTTTACTTTGTCAAACAAACACCTTTGAAGAATTTATAAGATTTTTATAAACTCATAAGTAGTATACTCTTATAAGTTATTTTAAGAAACTTTTAATTAGACAAACACTCTCAATAGAATGTTATTTTGATTATCTTAGCGAGGAGCAGACTGAAAGCAAAAGTAACAATTGCACCCAAGTAATCTAACTTTAACTATTTTTTTTTAACTAGATATGGTTTTGAGATTGAAACTGATTCCATCTTAAATTAATGTCGGAATGATCTCCTCGACTCAAAAGTGCCATATTGATCTTCTACTAAACCTCTTACATGTTCATTAAATTAGTGATAGATTCTTTAGAATATGCAAAATGAGAATTTAGTCAAATGTTTACAGTTTAGAGTATTATAAAAAAAATCGAATTAGAGGGTAAGAGGGATATTGTCGTGCATTGAGATTCTTAATATTGCATTTATCATAATCAAATCGATAAATTTTATTTAGATTACAAGGATTTGATTAAAAATTTAATTAAATATTAATAATTAATTAATAGTTAAAATTGCGGCCGGCGGCCCCACCAAAGTTTGTATGTATTAGCCATTAGGATAGGATGAGTCATCTAATTCTAGGGCATAATTAATTTATTGATGAAACATTATGTATTTGTGGAGAAGTAGTCCCACGGATACAGTCCACTAATTTATGTTAATGGGTATCAGGCTGGCAGATTAACTTTTACATTAGTGGATACAAAATTTAGTCTAATTAAATAGTACAATTTACGATATCTCATTGGCACAATCATGCACCCACACTGCATCTTAGTTTCTTATTATTTTCGTTATTTCTTAGTAGAAGTATATTCTAACTTGATATATTGCTTTTAGCCGTATAAAGATATGAGATGTAATGTTATTTTCAACAGTGAATCAAATTTTAATATCTTACATGTGCGATTAATTAAAGTCTTGGAATATTAGTGCAGGTTGTTACACTAATGAGATGTCTGTTTTGTCGTTTTCCCCAGTGATATTCCAGAAGAATTAGTCAAATTAAAATATTATATATCCATCCAAAAAGAGCGATTGCTTTTTAAGATATAAATCAGATAAAACGTTTTGTTAATTATTCAGATTAGTTCAATATGTAACTACGAAGCTTAGTGTTCGACTTTCTCCTAAGGTTCTTAGATTTTCCTCTTCCATTCTGACTTATCGCAACAAATATTTTCCGGAGTTGATTAAAAAGGTTTAAGTAAGAGCATCTCCAATAGCAATAGGTCAGCCATAGCCTAGCCACAAACTCCTCCTGCTATATCATCAGCACTAAAAACTCCTTCTGCCACATCATCAGGACAAGCAACTGGACAAACAATAGGCTAGCCATAGGCTAACCACAATAAACAAAATTATAAAAAATAAATAATTAACACTCACACAAAATACGGAATTAAATTTACGACACAAATAAGGGAAAATTCAATAATAATATTTAATTTTTAAAAAAGTACATTAATAAAAAAATTACATAATTAAAAAAAGGTAGATTAAAAAAAATTACATAATTAAAAAAAAACTAACGCCGTGCAGTCCTCCGCACCCACAACTCTTCAATTAAATCCTTTTGGAGTCGAATATGAGCATCCACTTGGCGCATGTCGGCATGTGCTTGGAGGCGGCCGGCTTCATCGTGAGGTACCCCGCTTCGTACGTTGGGGGCGGCCACGATTTGTGTCGGGAATTTAATGCTCTGATTAAGCCACGATTTGGCGAAGTAGCTAATTTTCTAGTACTAGCACACCATTATTTCACGAGTTTTGAGATTTACTTAAATCATGGTTGAATTTTTAGGCTACGTTGGTTAAATTATGGTTAAATCAGAGCATTAAATTCCCGAGAAAACTCGTTAAAACAAGTGGTGCGAATGAAAATGACGTGCAAATCGCGTATATATTGTGTTTCGAAAATTAAATAAATAATAAAAAAATAGTCTGGCCGATCGCTCGCCGATCGGGAGCCTGCAATGGCGGCCAGCTGACCGGCGAGCGGATCGGCCAGCACCCGAAAATCGGCGTACTCTCGCCGATTTTCTCGCCGAACTGCCGCTCGCCGCCTGCAATGGTTCGGCGAGCGAACCGGCCAGCGCCGGGAATCGGCTAGCCGGTCCGCTCGCCGCCATTGTGGATGCTCTAAAGCCATTGCAGAGCTAGGATTTTAATCCTGGGGCCCAAATTACTATATTAAAATTTGTTAAGTGTTTCCGTGTCAACGACGCGGAAGTAGCTCTGATATAAGTAGTGCGTTGCGCGCTAGAGATAGAAAATGAGATAAATAATTAGAGGATGAGTAATAAAAAATTTAGAGATACCGTGACAATGTCGACATTGAAAAAATTAAGGAATAATATTTTTATAGTAAAGATCATAGTAGTACTATTGAAAATGATTTTACCAACAGTATATAGTATAGTACTTATTTATTTATGAAATTAAAGAATTACTTTCTTATATTCTAGATTTTTTATAATTATAAATAAAATTATTTATACAAAATTAATATCTATAAGTTCATACTAGAGAAAATTATCATGAAAAATTGTTTACAACATAAACTAAAATTAGAGTATATAAAATTGCTAGAGAAATTAAAGTCCAAAAGAGGCATAAAAAACTACTCAAAATTCATAATGATAGAAGGGGGATTCGAATCCAACCCAATTTGTATGAATTCCTTGAATATAGGGCAACTGCACTACTACTTCATTTATAAGACTTGTGTACATATATTATAGTAGTTGTGCGTTAAAATGCCAATTTTTATTAAATTGCTAATTTGCTAACTCATCAACGTAGTGTATTAAAAATGTCAACACGATCATATTAAAATATCAACACATAGTTGTGTTGACATTTTAATAAACTGTGTTGATATTTTAAATATCAATGTCAACATAATATATTAAAATATCAACTTAAGTTTATGTTGACATTTCAGTATCATCGTGTTGACATTTTTAATACAGTGCATTGATGAGTTAGCAAGTTAGCAACTTAAGAAAAGTTAGCAACGGATCACACCCCTATTATAGTATATAGATATATTTACATATTTCATTGGATTGAAAAAATTGAGAATATGAAGCGAAATGTTAACAAAGATTGACAAAGTTCGTGGACCAAAAAATTGATAAGTTAAATTTACAATAAATCAAAAGATTCTGACCCTATTTAGGCACTTCAAAGATTGAGTCTAAATTTTAATAAGATTTAAAGATTGAGATTTGAATTATAATTAACTAATTATCTATTTTCTTAAAAGAACATCTCTAATTTAGAATAAATTTCAATTTTGGCCCGCAACCTAGAATTCAACGTTGGAAGTTCAATCAACATATCGGATCCTAGCTTCAATAAACTTTCATATTCTTTAATTCAAGATTTGTTAGAAAATCACTAAATTTGGTCAAAGATCAAGATTGCAACTAATTTTCAATATAGTTAATAAGTAAGTATATCATAATTTTTACATTTTTTCAATTGTTTCATTTTAAAAATTTCTAGTGTTTTAATCTATAAAATTAAAGATGTGGCTTGAAAATTTCTAGTGTTTTAATTTATAAAATTGAAGAGTGAGGGAAGATTTCGCGAGACTCTACTTGTCAAACATATCGATTATTCAAGACATTCCGTCATTGTCGTGGGCCCTTCACTTCCATGGTGTGGATTGCCGTGTGAAATAGCATTAGAGCTTTTCCATACATTTATAATTATATTTGTGGTCTAATTAGACACCATCTTGCTTCTAACATAAGAGTTGCAAAGAGTAAAATTCATGGAAAAGAACATGTTGTATGGACTGCATGAAGGGGCATCCTGTATTGCTGAATAGAGAGGTGGCTTTGATTAGGTGTATTTTCTATGCTTCAAGACTTAACTTTTTTCAAATATGAGACGATGGGATAGTTTAAAAAATGTTAAAATTATTGATCGTATAATTGATGAAATTAATTAAATTTGATGGTTATTCTGGCAATTTGGAACGTTTCGTACTAATATTATGATGAAACATAAAATGTAAATTACTGTAAAAAATGTGCTATGTGTTGTGATGCACAATAATGATATGCAACATCAATCCGACAAAGATTTGCTGGGCTAATGTTAAATCTTAGATTTGTGAGTTATGCTTTATATATTTATATGATTAAGTCGGTCTTTTATTTATGCATAGTCATTAGGCTACTCTCCAATTAAATTGTAGTTAGTGGAAGGCTTTTAATAGTCTAATTTGTAGCCATCCCTTTTTGTAAAGTATGTTTAATTTCAATAATGATAAAATTAAGAAGAGAACAATTAAAGGCCACACACTGCGGGAGAATTCGCGGACAGAAGCTGTGCACGTACCTTGCTTTCTTTTAATTTGAGTTTTAAGTTTAATTAAGATGTATCTCACATCAAATATGGATACATATTGTTTTATCGTTGTCAATTTTAGTACATAAATATGATGATTTCGTATTCGATAAATATAGATTTACAAAATTTAGTTAGAGACTATTTTCAGATTCAATTGAATCCAACTACTAGCTTCCAATGTGTGGGACAATCTATTGATCTTCTACAACTTTTTAATTCACAAAAATGGATCTCCTGGTCATTGCCAACTGTGTTTCTTAGCCTCAAGATAAAATTGTAAACATTTTGCATTTATTTGGCGTTACAACAATAAATTATTATTATTATTATTATTATTATTATTATTATTATTATTATTATTATTATTATTATTATTATTATTATTATTATTATTATTATTATTATTATTATTATCATTATTATTATTATTATTATTATTATAAAGCAATATACTACTTCCTCTATCCCATTCAAAATGAAAGGTTTCCTTTTTGGATTGTACATTAAAAATTAAACGTTTCCTAAAACGAAAATTTCTCTATCTCTACTTTTTCATATATCTTATTTTACTCTCTCTTCATTAACTCATAAAACAAAGTACATAAAAATCCGTGCTAATTTCTAAATATTGCATGTTTAATGGGATAGAGGAGGTATTATTTACATATAAATTTTTACTGAAAAGAGATATTGGCTGGATACTGCAATTTATGCAACGATATTGGGAAAAAAAGTGGATATAGAATAAGTCCGGCAGTTAGGCTAGTAGACTAGCGGATAATATTATAAATGTCCCACCCACTTAATTAATATAGTACTAGTATAATATATGGAATAATTTTATTTATTTGACTAAGTTTATTTGTCTATGGTGTTTGATACTTCAACAATTCAACTATAAAGGGTTGAATCGGGACTGGTGTTGCACTTGCAGGACATAAGAGGAAAAAGTGGCAATGGTGGACGAATAATTCCACTGTTTTCTTCAATAATTTTTGTCTGCTTGTTGAATACATATTTATTAGTAATTAGTTTACTAATATTGTCATTTGAATCCCCTTATCTATTCATTTAAACCTGCATCCCAGATTTACTTTGTGTAGTGGGACATATGCTAAAAAATATTGATAAGATGTTACATATCATTTTATATTTATATGGACTAATATAAATAATTATATATAATTAATCATAGTTGATTCTAAATTATTACACTTATTTAGTCATAAATTAATAATCAGACACAAATATATTTTATTCTAAATTATTACACTTATTTAGTCATAAATTAATAGTCGGACGCAAATATATTTTAGTCAGAGACTCGCTTTCACGTTCATATTTATTTATTAAAAATAGAACTCATCGTTTCGTTATCAAATAACTAATTTGGGTTTATATCATTACATGTAGTTGACCTAGTGATGGATATAGTAGTATTCTTGAGACCAGAGATAAAATAAATCTATCGCATATAGATATAGTAGTTTTTAATTGTGGTTTACTTTTCTTGTTTGATTTGCTATTTTAAGAGATGCATCGCAATAGCAGCCATAGATTTAATTCACTGGTCATAGAAAAAATTAATAAAATTACTATTTTCGTATATAAATTAGAATGATGAATCCTCTGGCCGCCGGCCGGCCGGCCCTACCTAAAACATAATTGCTATACTCTGATAATATTATATGTGACTACTGAAATTGATAATGGTAACATCTTAATTAATAAGTTAATGTAGTACAGATGTCTACCTCTTATTCATGTTTGCATAATCTTTGTATATGTTATTTGACTTATATAGGAGGCGCTGACCCTCCATGTAGCTAATTATGCTTTACTGGATTTGGAAATATTCTTCATATATAAAGGAATCTAAAAAGTGCAATCATGAAATATTCTTTTTATAATTTTTTATTAAAGTTTAATTTGTACTCCATGTTTTAGCTCAAATTTTACTTATTATTACGAGTTCATTTCCCTCAATTAGAGTATTTAATACTCCGTATATCTTTCTAGAATTTATTAGCACTTTATTAGATAAAGTAATTAAAGTTGATAAACTGAAGAGTAGGGTACATTATATTCTTTTAAATTCATTTTTTAAACACAAATAGTACTATTATGCTAATATACTAGTATTTTACATTTGTAGGAGTAATAAATAAATTATTGAATAAGTATCACTAAAAGACGTGTTATAGTGATACAAAATAATTTTTTTTGTTTGTTTTGAGGGTGGTGATATAAAACTAAATTACAAATGCTATTGAAATATTCGGTTTAAAAGGGCTCTTAAAATTGGAAAATTTTGAACGACCGAACAAGGCTGTGTAGTACAAATTAGCATCGATCGGTACCAACACATATGTACTTCCTTTTGTTTCTTAACCTAGTAGGCAATTCATATAATTAATCATATAGTATATCTGTCGAGATTATAAAAAACTACTAGTATCACTAAGAAACTTTACTCAATTTAAAATGCATTACTAATCTAAGCTGGTAGTAAGAGTAGTAGTATTTAATAGTAACTCATTAATCCTAGTCATCACTTTCCATTTCCTATATATAGACCCAACATCCCCATACATTTCCACTGCATTCACATTTGGATCAAATAAAAAAATCATGGAGCCATTCTTGTCTGCTTTCTTGATCTCATGTTTCCCAACCTTCAACCAAGCTGCTGCATTCTCCCTCTCTCTCCTCCTTCTCTCCTTCTTCATCTTAATCTCATTCCCCTCATACCTATTTTCCTCACCATGCGGTTTTGCATGGAGAAACCACCTCCAAAACCCTAAAACTCTACTCAAAAGCCCCAAACTCTCCTGGCCGTTTCTAGGGTTTCTACCCCAAATGGGCCCCCTGGCCCACCGCAAGCTCGCGGCCGCAGCCTCCGCGTTGAAAGCCACGCGCCTCATGGGCATAAGCCTCGGCATTGAGCGCGTGGTAATCAGTAGCGACCCTGAGACCGCGAGGGAGATCCTATGTGGCAGCGCGTTCTTGGACCGCCCCATAAGGGACTCCACTCGCCTGCTCATGTTCGACCGCGCCATCGGCTTCTCCCCCTCGGGGAGCTACTGGCGACACCTCCGTAGAATAGCCTCCACCCACATGTTCTCCCCGAGGCGAGTGGCCTCCCTCGAGGGCCTCAGGCAGGCCGTCGCGGATGGCGTGATCGGACGGGTGGAAACGGAGATGGCGGCGACGGGGTTCGTGGAGCTGAGAGGGATTCTGCAGAGGGCATCTTTGGACAATGTGTTGGAGAGTGTGTTTGGGATTGGGGGATTAGGGTTTGGGAGTGAAATTGGGGATGAGTTGGGGGTGATGGTTAGAGAGGGGTATGAGCTGATGGGAGAGTTCAATTGGGCTGATTATTTTCCATTAGGGTTTCTGGATTTTTTTGGGGTGAGGAGAAGATGCCATAGGTTGGCAGGTATGGTTAGTGAAGTTGTGACTCGGATTATAAAAGAGAGAAGAAAAAAGGGGGATTTTAAAAAGAGGGATGATTTTCTTAGTGTTTTGCTTTCTCTGCCTCAAGAGGATCTACTTACTCATGCAGATATGATGGCTGTGCTCTGGGTATGTATACTCCTACTAATTTCTTTTTTTCACTATTACTCTAATCTTTCATAGTATTAATTTGTTAAGCATTTGAATTTGGGTGGAATAATCGAATTAAAAATGAAGTTGCACACTTGCGCAAAGCTAAAAGTTACTGGGATCATAATTGATTCTCCCGGATTTTGGGACTAGGAAACAGGAAACTTTCTCCTTTTGTATTAAAAAATTAAACCGAGCATGAATCTATTAATTAGTTGAAAACCGAAATCTAAGTTTTAAATTAATATATTAACTGAAAAGGGTATAAGAGAAAATCATTGATTCATAACTCTTTCTTTTTACCTAACTCTTGATTTGATTCATAACTCTTTCTTTTTACCTATAATTCGTACGTAGTATATTTTAATGCTGTGTAGGCTTTTTGTTTATGGAAGTAAAATGATTAAGAATGTAAAATTGACCATAAGAGGTCAAAAGGTATAAAGTCCTTAGATAAATTATAAAAGTCTTTTGGCTATATAGACAAGCACAATCATCATTGATCTTTGTGTATATTTACTTTTTTTAATAGAATCCGAGGAAACATGCATAAACTATTGATTTCCTCTTGTAAACAGTATTTACGTATTAACTATCTGTCACTTACTTTTCTATAAACTTGAAACGTGCTCAATATATGACTCGATGACGAGCTAAAATCCCAACAACCCAAACGAACCAGAGTCACCACAACAGAAGAAAAATTACCACTTACTTTCAGCGTCCTAATTATGTATTTATATGTGCATACAGGAGATGGTATTTAGAGGAGTAGATAATATTTATATTCTCCTGGAATGGATTATGGCAAGAATGGTTCTACACCAAGATATTCAAGCAAAGGTGCGACATGAAATCCAAGTCAATGTTGGTCGCAACAAACGCGTCACGGAATCCCACATTCCGAATCTTCCGTTTCTTCAAGCCGTTGTCAAGGAGGTGCTGAGGCTCCACCCGCCCGGCCCGTTACTCTCGTGGGCCCGTCTTGCTGTCCACGACATCCACGTGGACAAATGCTTCATCCCGAGTGGCACCACTGCTATGGTCAATATGTGGGCCATAGCGCATGACCCGGCAATATGGCCCGACCCGTGGGCTTTCAAGCCCGAGAGATTCATGGAAAGAGATTTCTCCATTATGGGATCGGATTTGAGGCTCGCGCCATTTGGGTCGGGCCGACGGGCCTGCCCCGGGAAGGCCCTTGGGCTAGCCACGGTTCACCTGTGGCTAGCGAGAATGCTGCAAAACTTCGAATGGCTTCCTCTCCAACCGGTGGATATTGGAGAATGTCTAAAGCTTTCTCTTGAAATGAAGAATCCATTAGTATGTCGTGCGGTTACCATATGTTGAATTTCTCAACATATTATATGTAGAAATCATGGAATAAAATATGCCCGGTCAATGGATTTTGACCAAATAATAAATGTGACGAGACATCTAATTTCGTGAAATAAAATGATATAGCGTCGATCTACATTTTACGCATATAAATGTAGTATATTCACTTTCTCAAATCCGATTTCCGGTGAGTGAGAAATAGTGGATTAAAGTTGGACATGATTAGCTTTTAATTAAATCTTGAAGTTTGAGCTTATGATTAGAGCTCCCAAGAACTTGGTTCAAAGGGACAACTAAGCTATGAGAGTTCATGAGAAACACTTAACTATATCTATTCCCTAGAGAGCAATAGAGTGTTGGAAAACTTGCCTAGTGGTGAGGCTAAGTCTATGACTTTTAATGACTCCTAAGGATCTCGAGGAGATTGAGTTCTCAAGGAGACCGAGTAGGGCAAGATACTCGATTAGAAATCACCTATATAAGTGTGAAGTGATGCCGCTTCAAATAACACACTTATGAATCCAAAGTGGTGTCAAAGGCCGCAAAGGACACAAAACGTGAGAACGGATGAGGTTGAGGTGTTTAAGCGTTAACACCATTGTCTCGGTGCACGCCGTGGGGGACTAGTTCAAAGCATCGCGCTACTAAGCCGCTTGTGTATCCGATGGTGTCGACTATGGAGGGTTCAAAGCCAACAACTACCTATCCTTATGCTTATATACCTCTCGAGGGTTGAGCTTTGGCTATTTCCACTCATGTGGGGGATTGTAAAAATCATGGAATAAAATATATCCGGTCAATGGATTTTGACCAAATAATAAATGCGATGAGATATCTAATTTTGTGAAATAAAATGATATAGCGTCGATCTACATTTTACGCAGATAAATGTAGTATATTCACTTTCTCAAATCCGATTTCCGGTGAGTGAGAAATAGTGGATTAAAGTGGGCATGATTAGCTTTTAATTAAAGCTTGAAGTTTGAGCTTAGAGAATAATTAACTAGTGTTAATTATCTCACATTGGAGAAGTGACACATCTTTTAATGTGCTTAAATTAAGTGACTTTATGTTACTTAATAATTATAGTGGACCAAGATGGGTGAAAGAGCCCACACGCGCGCGCGCCGCCTCCGCCGCCCACCCGAGCCCGTGGTCGCGGGCCTCGATCTTGGACTTGGATCTTGGCAATTGGTCTTTGGGCTCGGGTCTGGACCCGTAGTTATCTTTTTAGACCACCGATGAGTCAGCAATCCAAGTGGCTTGACACATCGTCAAGAGTGGCACAGTCAAAGCCTACACGGCTGCCACGTGAGAAATCCACACGCGGAAGGAACACTCCTGTCACAAGCTTGTAACCGTCGACGGTTACGAATGAGCCATGATGAGCCTTCATGGCTTGGTTGACCCTGCATGGTGGCTTGGCCAATAAATAAGCTAGTCATTCCACTGCATTTGACACAACATACACAAGCATTCTGCATCATAAGCTCTCTCCCTCTCCAGCATTGTTTTTTCTGTCGAAAGCTCTGCTCTCTCCTCCATCCAGTTCGCCGGAGCTCTGCTGATTGCGGTGCTGCTTCACTAGAGACGTAGCCGTTTTATCTTTGGGGACGACACGCCAAGCCGAGAGTACTACCGGGGCGTATCTTGTCTTGCGGAAAGAGGCCTCATCGACTCGGCTAAACAACTGTTCACGGTTACTATTTCGATTTCTCAATTGTAATTTCATTTTAGTTCAGTTTCCCCTTTTGTATTCCTTCTTTGGGGTTGTATTACGCCCGGTTGTATCTCTTGTAATCCCAGAAACCAACATTATACTCATGCTTTTAATTTGCATGCTTTACTGTACAAACTTTAAAGTGTACAATATTATCAAGCTTTATATGTAAATCTTAATTAGCCCAGTTATTTTGTGTTTGTATATTTTTGTTTAGTGTGAAGACCGAGATATAAGAGTATGGATTCGATTATTTGGTTGTTGCGGCAAAATTAACCGAAATATGATAAATAAATAGACTAAGCTGATCACTAATAATTATAATTAAGAAATAACCTTGGATTGCCTACAAGGCTACAACAAGTAGGTTTTGCAGTACATACTTTGCAGTACATACTTTGCACAGCTTACACTCGCCGCATAAAGACTCGTTCAATTTATTTAAAGGCACTTGGTGGTAAGAGCATGAATAACGCGGAGGGCCGGGCCGCAAATCGCGAGTCTCGGCCCGTCCCACGCGTTAATCGGAGGAGAGGCATGGCCTGGGCTGGTCTCGGGGCTGCGTTCCCAGCCTGGTGACCGTCCCGCGGCCCGGCTCAGTGGCGCGATGGAGGGAGAGGGGCCGTGACGGAGGGGGAATTTTTGGCAAAAATTGGAAGAGGAAGAAGAGGGAGGAAGAGGAAGAAGAGGGAGAGGGAGAGGGGTGAGGAAGAAGGGGGGAGGAAGATGAAGAAGATGAAGAAGAGGGGAGACGATCCCATTTTCCGATTTTTAAATTTTTTTGCATATTTTTTGCAATTTTTTATGTTATAATAAAAAAGAGGGAGGAAGAGGGAGAGGGGCGAGAACGTTGTTGCTGATTTTTATTTTTTATTTTTTGCAGATTTTTAATATTCTATTTTGTAGTTTATAATTTATTATTTTTGTATTAAAAATGAATTTCTTGTTTTATAATTTGCGTTGTCTAGGAATTGTAATTTTAATTTCTACTGAACAATGCATTTTTTCGGTTTCAATTGTTCTACGTATTGCATTTACGAGCAAAATAGTCTGAAGTTGTGAATAGTATCATTTATTAGTTGCTGTTCGGGTTGTGACCTACAGGGTTAGAGCAGTTGGGGCCTGGGCCGCAACTGTAGATGAATGATGACGTGGAGGGGACTTGAGGCCGGAACTGGGGACGGGGTTATTCATGCCCTAAGAAACGGTATGGTTCCTCAATTAGTGTCCCACTACATATTTATTTCACTATTTTAATCAGTTTTTAAAAGGAGTTGTTATGGAGTATAATTTAAATGGAATTAGTTTAAGTAGATTGATTTTTTTAAAATAATTTGAGAATTAAAACAAGAAAGTTAAACCACGTGGAATTATTACTTTGATTTTGCATCATAGACTAGATGAATCGATGTTTGGACTTAAATAACTGAACAACGTGCATATTTTACTCATATTTTCAGTTCCCATCAAAATTTTAAAATAATAGTACTACTATTGGAAAATGAGGGAACAGTTTCTGGATGTACAATACAAACATTGCAAATTGGCTTTTGGAATTAATCCTGATTCGCCTTGTTTCAAAGCATTAACAATAAAATAAATAAATAAAAATTAGGTGAATTTTAAAAAAATAAGTCGAGAAACGATTTGGGCCAACTGGGCTAGAGTTAAGCTCACAAACTAACTGGCTTTTGTCAGTTAGCAGCCACAGCTGCAGATCGGCCCACCAAAACTATGATATATTTAGTGAGTTTTAAAAAATATAAAGGACTGTGGATTGAAAATGTTTATGAAATATGTGACACTTTTTTTATGGTAGTTATATAATAAAATGTGAATAAAGTGAGTTAGTGCAATGTGAGACTTATTTATCATTTATTAGTAAAAGTGAAATGTAATTCTTACTGTGAGATGAACCGAAATGGAAAAATGTGACTTTTATTATGAGATGAGAGATTTTTTTATTTTATGCCCGACAGTTTTATTTATTTACTACAATATTTCTTAAATGTTTTAAAATTGCCATTATGATTTTTCTAATATATTAGGGTCCAATATCTCCTTATTAAATGCCATTATTGATGTAAATGAATGATATTCACATCCCACATGGAAATGAAAATCCGGAAACTTGTGTTAATTGTATGATACTATGATGGATCGTGCAATTGATCATAATTTGTGTTTTTTGTTGTTAACAAATCAATAAAATACGGTTGAAGGTATCAGTTCACAAAACTTTACAAAAATTACGAAAAGCCCCCCATTGGAGGTTAAGTGACGTGTACGATATCCTGCAAATGTAAAGACATTAATCATAAATTACGGAACGAGAATTATATTATGCGGAAAACAAAACTAATTTAAACATTTTATTTAAATGTTTAAAAAAAAGAAAAAATGAAAAGCATAGATTGGATTTCTTTTTCATTTCCCTCTAATTTGTCCATTCTCTAATGTTTGGAGGGCAAGACAGTTTTAATTTCATATGAATTTTTTTTCAAATTTGACCTGAGCTTACAAAAGAGAATTTGTCACTCTCTTCTGCAGCTCACTTTCTTGATCTTGCAGATTTTGATTCCAGGTACGAATCATTTGCTACTGATGGAGTACGTACTAAACAAGCCCAATAGCAGTGACGGCCCATCAGCCCTAAGCCCAAGGAAGAGTATCAGTTCGGCATTACCAAAGAGTTCGGCCCCAGCCTACAGCTCGGTAAAAGCCGACCAATCAAGCTCTACTCTCAGATCGGCAAAAGCTGCTCGGCAATAGTTCAGAAGTTCGGTCTCAGTATTCGACCGAACTGGAAGATAGTCAACTCATGCAGGATCACATGCAGGATAGTGGATCAAGCACAGAGATAGTGGACTCATGCAGGATCTCATGCAGGATAGTGGACCCATGCAAGATCTCCATGACCTCCACGACATTCACAACCATCATTAGTGGTGATGCAAGCCACGATCTTAGTTCAATGTATAAATAGAACTCAGATCAGATAAAGAAAGGTTAAGTTCTCTAGAGATCAAATATCAAATAGAAGTCTGTATTGTAAGCTGTAGAAAACAGATCAAGCAATACAACTCTGCCCTCTTTTCTTCCCGTGGACGTAGATTTACCTCAGTAAATCGAACCACGTAAATCTCTGTGTCGTGATCTGCATCTTCCTGCATTCATCACCATCAAAAATTCGCCAAACCATCACTAGCGCCGTCTGTGGGAAACAGAGAACCAAATTTGTGATAAAGCGAATTTTTGACCCTTTTTCCACCCCAAAAAAATGCATACCAGATCACACACTACCCGTAATACCGTTCGTGAAAACCATAAGGAAGCTAGTCCAGCCCGCAGGTCCGGAAAACAGCCTCGGGAGACAGCTACTTCCAGTTTTCACGATGAAGGAACAAGCCGCTCAAAAGGTCCACACACCGAGTCTTCCCAGCAGCCTGATTTGAATGAGGCTGTCAAGCTGTTCTTGGCTGAGAAGCAGGATGAGTTCTTAGCCTTCCTGCAAAAGAGCCAACAACCGAAGACGAAAACGGTGGATTCTCCTTCCTCATCCAGACATGAAAGTCGCTACCGCAGTAGTGCCGTGTCTTCCAGGAAGAAGAATCCTCCACCCCGACATGTTCCTGTCCCTCCTCGGTGCCGAAATCACAGGAGATCTCCATCTCCTCCATACCGAAGAGATGTCGGGTTCGCCATGTACGGAGCATTGAAGACTCCGTTCTCGGACGATATCACCCGAACTCCCCTTCCACAGAACTACCGAACTCCGTCGATGACTTATGACGGGTTGGTGGATCCTCATGACTTCCTGGGACGCTATCAGTATAATATGGCGAACCAGGGTCTCAATGAGGTCCATATGTGCAAGCTGTTCCCCGAGCTGCTTATCGGGAACGCGAGAAGGTGGTTCGATAGCCTCCCCCAAGGCAGCATTAGATCTTACCGAGATCTAATGGATGCTTTCCACAGGAGGTTCTTTCAGAAAGCGGAAGCCCGGATCACTTCGGCTCAGCTGCTTTCTATACGTCAAGGTCGCGACGAAAAGATCAGCGACTTCATGACGAGATTCCACAAGGAATGCCTACAAGTAGATGATCTCAACGATCTACTTGTCATTTCGGCATTCCAAAATGGAATCCTGCCCGGAGCTCTCTACAGAAAGCTCGTGGAATGCAGTCCGCAAACAGCTCAAGAGATGTGGGACATTGCGGACCAGTTTTCTCGTGCCGATGAGGCAGACCGTCTAAAACGGTCTTTAGACAGCTCATCCCGAGGAGACAGGAGGAAGCCCGATCACAGCGATCAGGGACAAACTCGCCGAACTCCTTTTGGCGATCAGGGACATCCTCGCCGAACTCCTTTTGAAAGGATTCAAAGGACTCCGGTGCAAGACCGATTGGGGCCACGTCTCAATCCTGAGAAGCCGCCCGCTCAGTTCGTACCATTGAACAAGTCAAGAGCGGAAATTTTCGAACTGCATTCCGATATGTTCGAAAAGCCAAGGCGGATGACGAAATCGGCCGCGCGCCGACCTCAGGATCAATATTGCTCCTTCCATCAAGACTACGGTCACGATACCGAGGAGTGCCGACATTTGGCTGCAGGTATTGATGCCCTTGTGAAAGCAGGGACGTTAAAAAAATACCGAAGCAAGCAGCCGAAAAAGAACAAAAAGCAGGGAGGTGCGAACTGCGCTCCTCAGGATCCGAAAAGGCAACAGGATCCCGAAGACGATAACGAGCCGCAATATGATGGAGTAATCCTAACTATTGACGCTCTCCCTGCCGGGAAGACTAAATCGTCTCTGAAGTCATAGAGCAGAGGTTTAAAAGCTCGGTCTCCCACCCACAAGCAAACGGACTGAAGCCGTGATTCCGGTTGAGATCGGCATACCCAGTCCCCGAACTCTAAATTTCTCCTCAGAAATAAATGATGACGGACTGAGAGCCGAACTAGATCTGGCCGAAGAAAGAAGAGAATTGGCCTGCATAAAAGCAGCCAAGTACAAGGAGCAAGTAGCCCGGTATTATAACCAAAGGGTGAAAAAGCTGCAATTTCAAGTGGGAGATCTCGTCTTGAGAAACAACGAAGTAAGCCGAGCAGAAAAGCTGGGCGAACTCGAACCCACATGAGAAGGTCCATATCGGGTGTCAGAAGTCCTCGGCAAAGGGTCTTACAAATTGACTCGTGTCAGGAGCACAAGTACCCCGAACATGGTACGTTTCCAACCTCAAAAAGTTCCATTTGTAAGAGACAGTCCGGTCAGTCAAGTCTTGTGTCTAGTTCGGTCCTAAGGCTATGTGCGTTTTTGTCTCTATGTGCTTTTTATTTGTCTAGGTGTGTTTTGTCTGTCTATGTGCGTGTCGTCTCTTACAAATGTTGCTGAGGTATCTTGTTCTTCGAAGGCTGATCCCCTTTTTAGAACATATATAAGCCTACGATTGTGAGTCCAAACTTCTAAAGAGGATACAAGACCACAATTCAGCTTAAAAAACAAGCAGTTCGTCTGAAACGAACTGCAACAATAAGCCAACGATTGTGAGTCCAAGCTTCTAAGGAGGATACAAGACCACAATTCAGCTTAAAAAACAAGCAGTTCGTCTGAAACGAGCTGCAACAATAAGCCCACGATTGTGAGTCCAAGCTTCTAAGGAGGATACAAGACCACAATTCGGCTTAAGAAACAAGCAGTTCGTCTGAAACGAACTGCAACAAAGGGAAAGTCCGATCCACGCGATAAAACTCGCCGAATTAGGACAAGGGAAAGTCCGATCCACGCGATAAAACTCGCCGAATTAGGACAAGGGAAAGTCCGATCCACGCGATAAAACTCGCCGAATTAGGACAAGGGAAAGTCCGATCCACGCGATAAAACTCGCCAAATTAGGACACAAGCTTAGTCCGGTCAAAGAAATTTATTTCATCAGACCAAAGACGAGTCCGGTCAAAGATGTTTATTTCATCAGACCAAAGACGAGTCCGGTCAAAGATGTTTATTTCATCAGACCAAAGACGAGTCCGGTCAAAGATGTTTATTTCATCAGACCAAAGACGAGTCCGGTCAAAGATGTTTATTTCATCAGACCAAGGACCAAGTCCGGTCAAAGAAGTTTATTTCATAAGACCAAGGACCAAGTCCGGTCAAAGAAGTTTACTTCATAAGACCGAGAACAAGTACGATGAAATTATTTCGCTGAGCTGTTAATACGCAGTGTTAGAAGCGAAATGAAAATTTCATTTATTAAATCTTGTTCGGCACACAACTCCGCTACCCTACGAGATGGCGTTACGCTATTACAAAGGACTATTCTACTGTCCAGGGTTGCTAAAGTTGAGCCATCTATTCACAAAATCTTCGTGAAGCCGAGTTCGGGCGTTCTCGGCAGCTGAAGAATAAGCAGGTCGACGAGATGCTCTAATCGACCTACCGCCTCTTCCCTGAGCCCGGGAAGCTCTAGCACCTCGGCGGCGAAGAGTCTCTTCACGAAGCATTTGTTGATCTTGCTCACTCATAACCACAGCTCCTCTGCGAACTTCAGTCCGTCCTCGACTTGACGTCTCCGGCTGTTCCTGAGTTCGTTGCTGACTTGGAGTAAGGTTTTGAGCATGTGAATCAGGGGTTTGAGCTGGAGTGTGACCATCTGTTGACGGGAAATGCCTAAGGAATCTCTCGATTGAGGGACGCCGGGAAAGAATGATGTCGTACCGAGAAGCCCAGCGCCGCAATGATTTCACGACTTGTTGGCAAGCCGAGCTCTCCAGCGCATTGTTCCTCCGGAGTACATTATATTCCTCCCACAGTTCGTCAACTCGTTCCTGAACTTCAGAGATGGTCATTCCCCCGCGCCTGCAGATGAAATCCTCATACGCAGTCCTCTCAGCGACGGCGGTATTCAGCTCGGCCTCCAGATCTTTCTTTTCGGACTCTAAGTCCTTATTGTCGGCCTCCAGCTTCACTGAACGAGCCAAGAGTTCGTCATTCTTCACCTGGTCAGCTATGGCTCTTTTCTCAGCTTCGTCTAAAGCCGAAGAGTACAGCCGCTTCCAGTGAAGTACCTCCAGCTCCTTAAGAGTTCAGAATATAGAGCAGCTATGTCAGTTCGGCATTTCAGATTACTGAGCAGGTAGTAAACCACAACAGGAGTAAAAGAGAGTACGAAAGGCTATACGAAGACACAAGAGCAGAAAGAAGAATTTTTTCATTCATAAGAAAAAATTTTTTCTACACAAGGGCTTCAAGGCCGTTTTACAAGAAGGAAGAAACTAAACTAAGAGAAGGGAGACGAAATCATACTCCGCCAGCTTCGTCTCCGCCTTCTCGGTGAGGTTCAGCTTCCTTCTCCTTGTCTGCTTCAGCTTCAGCCTCGGCCTCCCTGCTCTCCCCAGCCTGTTCGGCGCCACCATAGCCGATCTGCTGCGCCTCCTGCTCGGCCTGCTCATCGCCGGTCTGCCGCTCATGCTGCTCGGTCTCACCCTCTCCATGGAAAATTGGAGCGGGTGAAACTGACCCTATGGAGGCAAAGATAGCCTCCATGTTCTCATCGCGGTCAGCTCGGCAACTACGAACTTGGTCTGCAGAAAGCAGGACCGAGGACGAAGCAAGCTCCTCAAGCACCGGCAGACTCTGAAGCCGAGCTGCTATCTCTCGGCCGTACAGCGGCAGGATGACTTCGGGACCCTGCTCGGCTTTATCGGTCATCAGTTTCAGCAGATCACCGACAAAGGCTGAAAATTGGTTGCTCAGAAAGAGTTTCTCCGCGAAAGCACGGAGAACCTCCCCTTGGGCAACCACGGCGGCAGCATCCCTCCGTTTTGTCTGCTCTCGCTGAATGACGAGCTGGTTTTTGGCAAACTGAGCTTCATCCTGGGCCGAAATCCTAGCAGCTCTGGCTTTCTCAAAGTTTGCCTCAGCCTGCTCGGCCCGGTGACAAGCAGCTGCCAACTTCCTCTGCATCTCAGCATAGTCGTTGGACGCTTTGGAGAGTTCGACGGCGACGAGCTTGGAGAGCATATCGTTCCTCTGAAAATGGAAAAAACAAAAAGTCAACAGAGGGGCCACAAAAAATACAGGAAAAAAGCAAGGCCAGAAAATCAAGAAGAGAATTCACCTCGGCGAAGTCCGTGGGCCATAAAAAGGGCTCACAGATATGTTCCGAAGGAGGCGCCAAGACCACGTCTTTCTCTGGCGCTCTCGGGGGTTTCTGGGTCTTCCCCTTCCTACTTGCCGAAGTCGACTCCGGCTTCTTTGGATCCGAAGAGGTCTTTTGCCTCTTCGGATTCTTCTCGGCATCAGGCGCCGAGCTGGTAGCCTTCTCTTTCTCCGGCTCCTTAAGCTCGGAGGATTTGCGGCTAATCTTATTCAGCATGTACACTGCCAAAAAGCAAGAAAGCAAGGTTAGTTTTCGCCGCTAAAGCAGTAAAGCATAAAAAAGAAATCCTCACCCTCAGTTTCTTCGTCCGAAGACGAGATATTGAACACGAGGTCGCCCTTGACGAGCTCAGTTTCCGAGTATTGTTTCCTAATCATAGGAATCTTATTGAGCTCGCCCTCGAGCTCGGCCAACGGTTCTAACCGAGGATGGGGAATCACGGACTTCGGCCCTCTCCAAGGAAAGCCCGGAGCCGAAGTCCTATTATTAAAAAAGAAACGGTTTTGCCATTTCGGCCACTTGGTTTTGCAGAAGGCCCTAAAAGGCTGTAAGGGGATCAAGTAAAACCAAGATCCCTTCCTTTTAAACTGGAAAAAATTAAGGATTGCCCGCAGAGACAGATCCTTATCTAGCCTACGGAGTTCGGCAGCAAAAGCCGACAAGTGCCTCCAAGAATTCGGAGTCACCTGACCTAAAGGGAGTTGAAAAAAATCAAGAAGCTCTACAAAAGGTGGGGGAAGAGGGAAACGAAGCCCGCATTCTAAGCAGGCTTCGTAAACGGTGGCATAACCCTCCGGCGGGTCGTTAGCCCTATGATCATCGTCGGGAACCACCGCCTTCCCCCCGGGAAGAAGATATTTTTCGTGTAGAGATATCACAGTGTCCTTACTCAAGACGCTGTGAAAGTATTCTACAGTCTTCTCCCCGGACTCTTTCCGGCTAGAAGACCCCTTATCCCCTTTCCTACCGCTACCTAACTCTGAAGAAGAAGAAGAAGACATGGTTCTTACTCTTTGCAAAATCTGAAGAAATTCTGAAGAAATTCTTGAAAGCGGAAGGAAATTTTTTACGCAAAAGAGAGAGATTGCAGAAGAAGCGATAGCAAAAGTGTTCCACTGATGAAGAAAGGACGTATTTATCAGATTCGGAGAAGATTTCAAAATCATCGCACCGTTTCGAATCCCACCTTTTCAGGATTCAACGGCCGGATTTTACTGTCGCATTTAATGCAGTCACGCGCAAGGCACGTCCCCTGACGTCAGCCTCCCCCGTACCTTTATCCAGAATGCCGAAGTGACTCGCTTCGCCGAAGTGATTCACTTCGCTTTTCGGGGGGGGTAGTGATGGAGTACGTACTAAACAAGCCCAATAGCAGTGACGGCCCATCAGCCCTAAGCCCAAGGAAGAGTATCAGTTCGGCATTACCAAAGAGTTCGGCCCCAGCCTACAGCTCGGTAAAAGCCGACCAATCAAGCTCTACTCTCAGATCGGCAAAAGCTGCTCGGCAATAGTTCAGAAGTTCGGTCTCAGTATTCGACCGAACTGGAAGATAGTCAACTCATGCAGGATCACATGCAGGATAGTGGATCAAGCACAGAGATAGTGGACTCATGCAGGATCTCATGCAGGATAGTGGACCCATGCAAGATCTCCATGACCTCCACGACATTCACAACCATCATTAGTGGTGATGCAAGCCACGATCTTAGTTCAATGTATAAATAGAACTCAGATCAGATAAAGAAAGGTTAAGTTCTCTAGAGATCAAATATCAAATAGAAGTCTGTATTGTAAGCTGTAGAAAACAGATCAAGCAATACAACTCTGCCCTCTTTTCTTCCCGTGGACGTAGATTTACCTCAGTAAATCGAACCACGTAAATCTCTGTGTCGTGATCTGCATCTTCCTGCATTCATCACCATCAAAAATTCGCCAAACCATCAGCTACAATTCTGGGTTTTCTGAATATGTTCGCCCTTTTTTTTGTGATTGGGTTTGTATACGCATACTCTAATTCTACAGCCTTCCTTTTGTGGTTAATTTTTTTGGGTCTTTAGGGTTATTTTGATTGGCTCAAGTTTGAGGCAAACTGCACTTGGATTTGCTAAGTGGTTGAGTTCATTTTTTCCCGAGAAAAACTTTTTTTTAATGTTACTATTTCTCTGTAAATGGGAGCTTTATAGTTCTCCCGATTGGCTGCAACGAAATCAGTGGCTAGATATCTGCTGAGCTGCGTTTTGGGATTTATATTTGAATAAAGCTATCCGGACACATTATGGTCAGTCATAAATTAATTAAATAACAAAAAAAATTGATTTTTTTTTTTCAAATTTTTGGTTTAATACTACTTGATTTTACTTTTATATCCTCTTCATTATATGTTGCTCAACATGTTAGTGTTGCTCTTTCGTAGTTTTTGCTCAACTTATTACTAATGTCATTTCTTGATTGTTGCTCAACGTATACAGTAATTCGTGATATTAATGTGTTTTACGTAATGGAATTCAAAGATAAGTATCAACTCACAAATCCATTCACACACATATAAGTTTATATCGGTAATTCTAATTTTTTTATACTTGTAAATGGACTAAATTAACTCTTTATGGTTTTGAATAAACAACTAAGCTACTATGCACCTCATTCTATTTAGAATTTCAAATGAATTAATGCGTTTTGGAGGTTTCTTGTGGATTTTCAGTTGGCACAAAATTAAAGGTAGTTCAGGAATCTGTTGGTGGAACCAATTTGGATTCCAAATTCAGATTGTTAGATGCAGAGGACTCCAACATATGTTTGGGTCATCAAACTGAGCATGAGTCTCTTAATTCTTTTATAAATAAGGTGATCAAGTGCTTTGCATATGCATATTTTCTTTTGATTATGATTTACAGTTTACATTCTTGTTTCTGCCTGTGAAAAAATTCACGGGACAACTAATAAGAATGCTGGAAACAAGTTTTGCTATAACTTTCCAGATTTTGTTTTGTCATATTATAGATTCATGAGAATGGAGCTGCTAATTACAGTGCGGGCACCATATTCTCTCCTTCCTTTCGCATTGCTAGAAGTGATGTCGATGATATTTCAAGTGAAGGTACCATAGTATATGAATAGTGATCAAGTCCTTTTTTATTTGCATTTTTGTTTTCCAAGTCTATTTTCTGGTGTCTAGTATATTCAAGTACCTATACTTATCTCTGATTGAATCATTCCAGCAGAGTTTTATAATTACTTCCGGAATGGTGACCGGCAATTTGAGGACTGTGCGAAGGAGAACGTCCAGATTGATTGCCCAGGTATTTGCAAAGCAAATAGAAATGTATTTTTCTCCACAAATTCCACAATTTCTTTCTCTGTTAATTCACTAGATTATTCTCTGTGAAATTTAGGTGGTGTCACTCTTTCACCAGAAGTTTCAGCTATATATCTTTCCATGAAAAATTCAAACCACGAATTTATCGATGAGAACAATCAGGACCACATGGCAGCGGATGTACGTCGGGAGGATGAAGATGCTGAAGAATATGATGATTTTGACCCATACTTTTTCATAAAGAATTTACCAGACCTCTCTTCAGTGGTCCCAACTTACCGGCCTCTGCTATTACTTAAACAAACAAGAAGCTGCCCTTCGACATCACTTGTTTTGGACTTGGACGGTAAGCATGCTGCATAGTTTGTCATTTAGCCGTTATTTTCTGGTATTGTTATTGAGATCCTTTACCACTGTCTGATTGCCTAGTAAGTAGTAACTCGACTGAAGTTGATAATAATTTATACCTGCCGGCATTGTTATATGGTAATGAAATTACACTCCCATTGAATTGTTGTGTTTGGCAGAGACCTTGGTGCACTCTACCCTTGAACCATGTAATGATGCAGATTTCACATTCTCTGTTAATTTCAACATGAAAGAGCACACAGTATATGTGCGATGCCGTCCTCATCTTAGAGATTTCCTAGAGAGAGTATCTGGAATTTTTGAGGTAAATTATATTTACAGCGAGTCAAAGCATCTATGCAGAGCAGCTTCTAAATGTCTTGGACCCCAAGAGGAAAATCTTTCGCCATTGCATTTTTCGTGATTCCTGTGTCTTTGTTGACGGAAATTATCTAAAAGACCTATCAGTTCTTGGCCGTGACTTGTCGTGTGTCATTATAATTGACAATTCACCTCAGGTAAAAGTCTGAAAATCACACCTTAACAATTTCCTGGCTGCTTTCATTAGTTATGTATAAACATGTGGTTATTATCTGCCTTACTGTATAAAGACTATCAAGTTATATGGTCATGTTTTTGCAGGCTTTTGGTTTCCAAGTTGACAATGGAATACCAATTGAAAGCTGGTTTGATGATCGTACCGATTCAGAATTGTTATTGCTGCTCCCCTTCTTGGAAAGCTTAGTTGGAGCTCAAGACGTATAGCCCCTAATCGCCCAGAAATACAATCTCCGAGAGAAAATAGCCACAGCAGTCCCCCCTTTAGAGTACAATGAAAGAGACCCGTTGCAGAGATGAGGATCGATGTTTATTCATAGTTGCTTCTGCGTGTTCTTGTCCCAAGTAGTAGTTTTAAAAGAACCACACACAGGTAAAAGCAGTGTGATCTCAATCTCAAGGTGTTTGAGGACTGCAGATGTTGACCGGAAATGGAAATGAATAATTAAGTTTATACAAGTCACTTTTCATAAAGATGATTTATTTGCTTCACTGCCCTTCTTTTGATCTCTTCATTTGATTTCTTTTATGTTTGTGTGTAACGGCTGCTAATCAAATTTGGTTATTGTAGAATGTAGAGTAATGTAGCTGCGTGCTTTTTGTATTTGCTTTCACAAGAAATAAACACTCCACTATAATTTGGTATTTTGCACTATTCTTTCTAAAAGAACTCAAGAAACGCACTAGCAAATTACATTATTAATTCCGGAAAAGAGCATTTTACCTCGAATTTCCAATCGTTTAGAGGCGCCTACACAAATCAATGTTGTTAGAGGAACAAATATCGGTAAAGTAGAAACTTATGGAAATGATTTAAGGTTTGAAGAAAGGATGGGATGAATTACATAACATTCGGGAAAGTGGAAAATTGAGTTGAAGACATTAAAAAACAGGATTCATTATGTGAGCAATGCCTTGTACTTGTATGTAAACAAACCATGAAACCAATATGGAGAAATATTGTCACGCTATCAGAAGTCTATCTTTATTAGACTAGGATGTTCTTGACACGTGGCGCACATAATTAAGCCGTTTAAAGTTTTTCTATCCAACTATCGAATAAAATTGAGTGTATAAAGAGAGAATTTGTCTGGGTGGTAGTTTATTAGTCACAAAATTGTCGAACAAGTAAATAATCTCGTCTATTAGTGAGTGCGAAGTGGGACTATAAATAATCCATTTTCTAGCTTCAACTTACATAAATGTGTATTGTTTTGTAAATCATTGTACACCTATAATTTCTCGGAAACATAATCAAGCAAATGCCGCTATATCAGCCCTTCATAATGCTGCAGTGACACTAGATTTGTCCAAACTTTATAAAATATCGGTACTTCACCTGCGAAAATTCGCCCATTTTTATTCAGTGAAGAAATTATAAGCATTAATTTCTGTTAAGCCAGTAAATAAATGCTTGCCCATTTCAAGTGCAGATATAACCCATCCTCATTCCGAAATTACAGATTTACCCATCTTCACGTTACCCATGCAGTCAAACTGACTAAGCCGTTTGAACTACGGTTATTATGAACCTAACCATGGTTAACACGCCCAAAGATTTACTATAAAAACCCCTCCGAATTCTACCAGCTCCCGCCAGTGTATTGTTCGTTTCAGCTTGAGAAAACACAAAATCCTTTACAAACTTTCGCAGCTCATATTCGAGAATCCAAACTCTTGCTTCTTTCTGATTTTCCGAAGCAATGGTGAGCTAAGAGATCTATCACAGAAACAGCTCTGTTTTTCCACTTCTCTTTGTTTAGTTAGTCAGATTCCAATAGTAGCTAAGATGTCTACCGTTTTAACAATTTCAGGTGGTTGCTCAGAAAGTGAAGGAATCTGAGATCACGGAGCAGGACTCACTTCTTCTCGTAATCTCTCGCTCATGCTTGATCTAGTATTTTCTGTACGAGTTAGTATTTGTTTTCGGCATGAACAAACGGCTATTAACTTGTGATCTGCGACCGCTTTGATACTGGCTTTTGAATTGCACTTTGATACTCTGGTATATTGTGATGAATATGATTGCGCTACATTAGAAATCTCAATTTCCGTTTATATATATATATTTTTAATTTTGGTTTGGTTTCGTGAAAGCACCTCTTGTTCCTGCTGCACTTGTTATTGATGCAGATCAAATGCCTGGAGATGGTTGCATATTTATCTTGTTTTTGCTTTTTAAATAGTCATAAATCATTCTCGGTAGATTCTGAATTAATACTGTACAATTCAATCGGTGACTTTAGCACGATCTCTATTAGTTAGGATTGAGAACTGGATTATCAATATTTGGAAGAATATATTAAGTTTGTGTGGTATCTGATCTGAATGATTAAGTGTTCAGTTGTAAAATGTTCACTTGTCTTCACGTTAAAAGCTAAAGATGGTATGCGCCTGAATGACAGTTTGAAATAACATGATAGTCACTTGACTCAAGATGATTGGAACTTGTAAATCATTACTCATATATGATGTGTATTGCTTGACTTGTATTATGGTTACGGCTTGTATTGCAGCTATGATGTCATTTTAGCCCACAGATCTTATTCCTGACCCGATCATTTGCAGTATTTATTCGTTTCCTTGCATATTAATGTTCCTTTTTATAGTATTTTCTGTGTTATGGTTATATTATGCGTAACAAGCATCCGGAAAATCGCTTCTGAATTTGATCAGACGAGGAATCTGTTGCGAATTGCCATATTCAATATCAGTTACATCAGAGGCCTTTTCCCTGAGAAATATTTCAATGACAAGTCTGTTCCAGCTTTGGGTAGGCTGCTAAGTGCTGACCATTAACATTTTCTCTCTCCTTAAGCAAAAACTATAAAATTATATAGGTCATGTTCACATTGTAACAGATATGAAAATTAAAAAGCTTATGCCTATGGATGCGGAATCACGTAGACTCATTGATTGGATGGAGAAAGGTATATCTGAAACCTATCTTCACTATCTCCGATTTCTCTTGGTCAGGAGCTCATTCATACTGGTATTACCTTTTTTGTATAGGTGTTTATGATGCTTTACTGAAAAAATATCTTAAAACATTGCTATTCTGTGTCTGTGAGGCGGTAGATGGTCCAATGATTGAGGAGTACTCATGTAAGTCTTCGAGAAGCTTTCCAGAGAAATAGCTATACATATACAGAAGTTCAAATTATGTTGATGATGAAAAGTCATCATTTATTAAATTATTATTCCTAATGTTTTGTTTACATATTCAACATTGTATATACTCTTATGGTTTAATGTTTTGACTGCGATGTTTCCAGTTCTATATTTGGCATGCTAATGAAGAACCTTTCTTGCAGTCTCATTTAGTTACTCTAGTTCTGACAGTCAAGAGGTTTCAATGAACATCAGTCGTAGTGGGACAAAGAAGGGAGGGACTTTCAAACATGATTCAACAACAGAAATAACTCCAAGTCAGATGAGGTAACTGAAGTGTGCAACATTTCTACAACCAAACATTTTCTTGCTGTTTCTGCACAAACTATATGAAAATCTTATTAAACAGGAGTTCAGCTTGCAAGATGGTCCGTACACTAATGCAACTGATGAGAACTCTTGATAAGATGCCAGAAGAGGTGCGGTTTCTGTAGACCGGAGTTATGACTGTCTCTGGCTTTTTTACCTGATCCACTTGTATACCTTATTGACTGTGTCCCAAACTTTCAGCGCACTGTTCTGATGAAGCTCCTGTACTATGATGATGTCACGGTAGGCTTTTACATGAGTGGTTTTATTTCTATAGACATCTATAATCTTCGTTTGCTCATAACTGATTTTCTGAATAGATTATGGGAAAACATATAAACTGTCAACAGTAGTGGTTTTCATGGATGCAGGGAGTTTCAGATTGTTCTGCTAGCTTAGTCATTTGCCTTGTTTGATTTCTTTCTAACTTTAATTTTGCAGCCAATGGATTATGAACCCCCATTTTTCAGAGGTTGCACAGATGAGGAAGTGTACAATCCATGGATGAAAGATCCATTGAAGATGGAAGTTGGAAAAGTCAATAGCAAGCATTTGGTACTAGCTCTGAAGGTATGGGATTCCAACATAATTCAAACTTTCACTGTATCAAGCAGGCTTTCTTAATCTCTTCTCCCACTATATACTTAACAGGTTAAGAGTGTGCTTGATCCTTGTGAAGATGAAAATAATGATAATCAAGATGAAGTAATAAGCTTGGGAGCTGATTCACTCCAAAAAGATGGAGATAGTGAATCTGACAGTGAGGTATTATTAGGTTGATTGCATTTTGGTTCTCTTGTTTCGGTGATTTCTGGTTCTTGTAAACTGAAGTACAATCATCTTGTTTGGATATATAAGAACTTGTCTTCTTTTTTTTTTTCTTCTAATTCAGACGAGTAATTCAGATGATGATCAGCACATTGTAGCACCCGTAGGTAAAATCTTTCAAACTTTTCAGATTTAGATAACTCTGTTTTGTACATTTTAAAGTTTAACTCACACTACTTTTCTTTTTAATCAATATTTTGGCATTTTGTGGGACAGAAAGAAAGCAATTTCAAGAGGATAATGGAGCAGCTGATGAAGGTTCCATTTAATCACCTGAATACATTAAGATGGATTTCTATGTTCATGTAGTTTAGAAGATGTTTTAATATCTTCTCACTGTTAATGCAGAAAATACCCAGGATCCAGCAGAAGATGAACAGCAGTTGGGGCGAGTGAAGGAATGGATTGGTTCTTATCACCTTGAAACAGTGGACCTCACTGATGTCCTCTCAAATTTCCCTGACATTTCAGTGGTAAGAACACTTTAAATGATCCAATAGTGGAAAAAATACATTTTCTAGGAATAAGTTACCAGGTATAAAGCATTCAAGTTATTCTGGTCAATGTCTTTGACCTATATTTATCCTATTTGTGCAGGTCTTGATTGAAGGTACATATAAAAGATCCTAATGTCTCAAGCTAAAGAAACGAAGTCGTTGTTATTTACCTATTAGCCATCATCTGATGCTAAATTGGCTATTTTCCAGATATTATGGACAAGCTCGTGAAGGAAACTTTTGTAACTAAAGCTGCAGGAGATAGTTATGTCATTAACTCGAAAAAGGTTCTTTTTCTTTTGTCGTTGGGACCTTTTCCCCTTTGGTTTCATTTATAACATGTATATGAGTTGTGTATTCTCCTTGTGAACTGCAACTGAACTGCAGAATTTAGACTACGAGTTTGATGCTGTAAAAGAAGAAGTTGATGTGCAAGTGGGAGGATATAATGGAAAAGCTGGGAGAGGAGATCACATGTACATGAAGGTGAATTTCGTTAATTCATATGATTATACCACATAACTCAATTTAACTTCAAATTATTGAGTTATTACAAGCTGTATCCTGCACAGCACTTCACATCTTCAAACTTGTTGAACGTGCCCTTGAGAAATGTCGATAAATACTAGTAGTAACAACTATTACTGCTGGAACTTACACAGAAGTTGGGCTGAGACGCTTCACTCATCACTCTTCTGTTGCCTTCACGACACAACTGACCTTGCATTTAAACATTGATATGATATATTATGCTCCAGGCTTTGTACCATACTCTTCCAACGAGGTATATAACAATAGCAAAACTTCAAAACAAACTCGAAGGTAAAGCCAGCCAGGGTATGGTTCGGAAGCTTCTAGACAAAATGGCCAAAGATGGCTATGTTGAGGCCACTAGCAACCGGAGACTTGGTTAGTAAATGTAACTAATTAGCAATTTTCTAATGAAATCAAAGGTGCTGTAATTTACAGACATGCTTTTTATTCTCCCAGGAAAGAGGGTGATCCAATCTGACCTCACTAAGAAAAAACTGAGTGAAGTGAAAAAGATCTTAAGCTTTGATGCAATGGTACAATTAGTACTGCATTTCTTGCATGACTGAATAACCATAAGATTATTGGTTTTTGATGCTTAGCAATATGTTCTTCTTAACAGGAAGGGGATAATAAGAAATCAGGAGGCAAGGCCAACAATCTAGAAACTGAGACTGCTGGTGCCTAACATTGCCATACTTCCTAAATTATAAATTAAGTTAGCACCATGATTTACACTCTATTATGGTTTGAAATCAGGTAGCAAGTACAAGGACTTATCCACATGCGGTGGTCTCCACTCCATCGGGTCGGATATCACCAGGACAAGAGGCAGATCAGATGCAAACATGAATGACTCAACTAGAACTGAGAATGGTCTTGGCAGGAATTTGGGTCATTCTGGGAACACCCCAACTAGCAGGGCTGAGGTATGATTCAGTACAGATGCTCTCTTTCACCCACTTTATTTTGTAACAGTAAATAGTAACCTGGTCAATTTGAAATCCTCAGCCAGCAGCATCTAAAGAAAGTTTTGTGCCTGCGGCTGATGACGACATGGACTTGGTTATGGAGAGCAGGTGCACTCAGGAAAAACGTTTCAGAAAAACAAGCACGGTAAGCTTATTTTTTACATGTGGTTTCTAAGCTTTCAAATAAAAACATTTTTTATTTGTAAAATTTATTACAGGTCAAAGAGCCGATCCAGCAATACGCAAAGCGCCAGAAATCTGTGGCTATCTGAGTATTCATGCTCTGTTTTCTTGTGGATGGTCGTCTTCTCTCTGTCGTGGTTCATGTTTGTTTAACGAGTATAATGTAGTTTGCTCTTTTATTTTGTTCATCAGCTAATGGTACTTCAGAATGGTTTTAAGTGCTTAATACATATTGACTGAGACGTGGAATGTCACAATTCGGAGTGAATTTTGAAGCAATCAGTTTGGTGGATCTCAAGTTCTACAATGCAACTTGGATTAATTTACTCACTCACTCTATCTTTTAGTAATAGTATCACTTTACTGCAATGTAGTAACTCGGTATAGTTTAAATTTTAAAACATATCTAATCAATAGTTAGTCTTTGTATGTATAGCATTGTTTATCTAAATTCCATTTACTATAAGGAGGAAGTTACTTACAAAGTTGCAACTGAGATATGATCTGCCCTAGGTTAATTATGAAAGTGTAAAAAAAAAATTTTTTTAAGAATTAATAGTGCTTTTCATCAATTCTTGCAGTGACTCAAATTCTTAACCGAAGAAACTTAAAAAAAATTTCGTCACAATATCCTAAAATATATATTCACAGTATTTTACCGTTTATGTATGTTGTACTAATACATAAATAATAGTAATACTCCATATTGTACCAATCATTAAAGCCCAATGTCATTGTGGCATTGCGAGTTTGCGACAACACTAATCGGGTTGATTATTTCCAGACCCCTGGAGAATCTGAAGGTATGTTGAACGACACGTGGCCATAAATCCACCGTCACTCTTCAAATTCCAGAACTTTTGTTTCTCGCGTGACTAATGCCCACTCCTACTGCAAGATCCGAAAACTAATTAACTGCAAAACTCAGCTCACGCTAACAACATTCTCTGTTACACTCAAATATGGCTTCATCTCAGGTTGCTCCTTTCAATTCCACTTCTACTCTCTTCCATTTCTACATTTTCTCATTAATCTGTGTTTTTTGTGTTTGGTTATGGCGATTGTGTCATAGGTTGAGATGGAGGGAGCTGCCGGAAATGGCATCCAATTGAAGCGCCTAGGTTTTGTGAGGACTCTCACTATAAACGTCGTCGATCTGGTCTCTAACATCTACGACCACGCTAAGCAGAATTCTGGTTCGCTCAAACCCACTGTCGACAGGGCGGAGAGCGCCGTAGCTGCGGTTGTCACCCCCATTTACCAAAGATTCAAAGACGTTCCTACTCATCTCCTCGTTTTCCTTGACAATAAGGTTAGATTTTCCGGGTTATCTTCTACGAATTTCACATGCTGATGCGGTTATTTATTAAAAAAGGTTAGATTTCGTAGTGTGGTGGTGAGATCTATTGCTGTGATCTCGATTGATTGCATCAGTTATCGTGATTAATTCTAATTCTGTTTTTTTTTGTTGTGATCTTTGTTTGGTGATTCGTAATCACAATCAATCTCATGCTCTGCTAGTTTTGTGAATTTCTAGTTATTATTTCCTCGTATTCATTTAGTGCTGAATAGCGAATCTGACCAATCTCACTTGAAAACTATTTACATCTGGTGGCATGTAATTATGTCAGTTGGAAAACAATCATTTTTTAACCAAATCCTTCCAAATAATCTTTTGATTAAAAGAGCAATAAAAAAGACAGAATTGTTTGGTTGTTGTCTTAGGTGGACGAAGCGTCTCACACGTTCGATGAGCGTGCTCCACCCGCGGCTAAGAATGTTGCGCTCAAGGTCCACTTAATAATGAAGAAGGCGTCCGCTACAGTTGAAGAGCTGGCTGAGGAAGCCAAGGTTGGTGGTCCGCTCGCTGCAGTGTCTCGTGCCTCTTCAATTTCCAAGACCTTTGCTGTCAACCAGCTAGCCGTGGTGTGGTACAAGATCAACCAGCACCCATCTCTGCACAGCGTGTCTGAGGTCGCCGCTCCAACAGCCACACATTATTCGGAGAAGTACAATAACTTGGTCCAAGGCATGCGAGGCAAAGGCTATAGTTTGTTCTGCTATGCCCCTTTGATCCCGGTTGAGGAAATGGCCAAGGCTTATAAGCGAGTGGAGGCAGACGCGGCTAAGGAGGAGGAGGAGGTTTCCAGCTCGAGTGATAGTGGATCGGATAAGGAATAGGTCGGGGGTGCTTGCAAATACTAATAGGTGAGTGTGCTTGTCCCTCTCTTTGAATTGGGTAAATGGTGGCGGTGGTGTGGGCGTGTGATGGGGGGAATTTCTGCGAGCGTATGGTGTGTTTCTTGTGTACATTATGCGACTCTTGGCAGCATTTGGTGTTTTATGTACATCACACGAGTATTCAGTATTCAAATGATAAAGTTTGATTATCATGCAATATTATGTGGACTTTAATATTCTTTATGTCGATGGATTGTTTGGATGACTAGCCTTTGTACCAACCTGTTAATGCGGGTTTCAATATATTTTTTATTTTACTCCATTTTTTACTACGATTTCAACCTATATTGTGTTTTAGTTTTATTTTTATAATAGTATTAAAATAGGAGTACTAGTTAATTTAGTGGTGGGAACATGTTAAATGAGGTATGGCAATGGCAACACCATTTTCATTTGGCAGATGCATGTATAATATCTACTGCTCTATTTGTTTTGTGTCTCACTTCATCTATGACGAGCATTTTTTAGCATATCCTTATTTTTTTGTCTTTAATTTCAATTTTATACTCCATTTAGTTGAATTTTGTGTTTACATATGAAGAGTTTATTGCACCAATCATGGTATATAGTTATTTATTTAGAATTGATAAATATATAGTAATTTTTAAAACTCTAATTGTCAAATAATACGGATTAGGTGTGCATTATTATAATAGAATAGGAGTATATTTTATAATAAATATTTTTAAAATAATTAATTTAGGGGACATTGTAAATAAAATACAAAAACTAGGACATTGAATTTCATTTGAGGAATGCCCGTACCAAGGCATAGCACGTTTTTTAAAAGATACTCCAATATAAAATGGTTACAATGGTGACTATTTAGGGCATCCACTGTAGTGGAGCCCAAGGCCAAGCCACCAAACTTGGCCAATGCCACAAAACTTGGCCGGGCCACAAAAAAACCTGTTCACACAATAGTGGACAAGCCTAAACCACAATTTTTTTTTCATTTTTTGTTATATTTTTAATGAACTATAAAATAAAAATAATTTTTTTGTAATTTAATAAAAAAATATTAAAACCAAATCTTCGTTGTATTATATAAAGGGGAAAATTATATAACAAAAATTATCGACATCACAAAAACAACAACGTGAACGCATATCACGCTGCGCCCCCTCCCCTATGATTCCAGGCCTCTTCAACCAAATCAGCCTACAGTGTCGTATGTGTTGTTTCCCTCTGCATATCGGTGAACCGATGAATCAAATATGCATTAGTACGCGGTACCCCTATCTACAGGGGGCCGGTGGCAATATCGTGACTTGTACTAGCCCCATCTTCCGGTGCCCAGCCTTCTGCAGCAAATCCTTCATCATCTATTATCATATTGTGCAATATGATACATGCATACATGATGTCGGCGACATCATTTTCGTGCCATTGTCGTACTGGGCACCGTAGAATGGCCCATCGCGATTGGAGGACACCAAAAGCTCACCTAACATCCTTCCTAGCACCCTCTTGTTTTCGCGCGAAATAGGATTGCCTCGGCCCAACCGGTTGCCGGATAGTCTTGACAAACACGGGTCAGCGAGGGTAAATCCCATCGGCCAAATAGTATGCCCTGTTGTACTGCGTGCCGTTTGCCACGAATCTGACTTGCGGACCCTCACCCCGGCACTCGTCATTAAGAGATGCGACGACTGTAGAACGTTGATGTCGTTGTTCGACCCAATGACACCAAAATACGCATGCCAGATTCGCAAACGGTAGTCAGCAACAACTTCCAGGATCGTCGTGGGGTGTCTCCCTTTGAATCCAGAGGTGAACTGCCCCTTTCAAGCCACCGGGCAGTTCATCCACTCCCAGTGCATGCAATCGATGGTGCACAGTCTCGTGCATATGTATCAATCTCTGGCATTCATCGGCATTTGGCTTCCGTAAATACTCCGGACCGAAGATATCCTTGATGCCCCTACAAAACTGCCTCAGCGTCTCTAGGGTAGTCGTTTCGCCCATCTGTAGATATTCGTCGAACATGTCAGTGGCTCCGGCATAGGCAAGCTGCCTAATTGCAACGATACACTTCTGATATGTCGACAAACCGACTTGGCGGCTGGCATCACGTCGCAAGGTGAAGCACCTGAACCATTGCGCCAAACACGTCCCTATATGGATGAAGAGCCGTTGCGACATTCTAAATCGTCGACGGAAAATCTTTGGCGGATAACGGGGGTTATAGCCGAAGTAGCCTTCCATCAACCGCTGGTCGGCCCCGACATGGTCATGCCGGATTGTCCGCCGATGATGGATCCGCCGAGGGACTGCCGCCTCCACCTCCTCAGCTTCACGTTGCAACCAGCTCATTGAACTCCCCATCGATCGCTTGTTGGTACTCTTCATCGTCGGAATCCATATTTTGAAAGTTGAATTGGGATAAATTGGAAAGAGTGGAGGTTGGAAAGGAGTGGACAAATGGAGGAAAATTTGTGTATTTATAAAAAAATAGGAAGAAAAAAAAATTGGAGTTGGGCGGGCGCCGGGGCCCTCGGCCGCCACAATAGCGTGCCGCGCCCCGGCCCGGCCAGCTTGGTGGCGCTGAGTTGGGCGACCCCCCCCCCCCCCCCCCCCGGCCGCGGCTCTCAGTGGCTCTAGCAATAGGGAGCCGCGGCCCAGCCACCCCCAGGCTGGGAGCCGCGGCTCCCCTATTGTGGGGTGGCGGGCTGCAGCTCCCCTATTGTGGACGTCCTTAGCTAAACACTACTCAAATGAGAGTTTGTGTGTGCGTGCGCGCGTGCGCGAGGTCCCAATGACTTGCATGCCAGCTTATGTTTGAGGCCGAAAACTTTTTATCCCAATAATCGGTGTTAAGATGCACAAAAAAATTTGATAAAGCCTATTGTTCCTAAATTTATTTGAGGTACTTCCTCTTTCTCAGTTTAAGTCAATCTCAATCTACATGTATTACTACTATAATTCTGGATATACTTACAATATTCAATATTTTAAAAATTTTCTAACCTGATATGCGTCAGAATATGAATATGTATATGCATGCATGCACTAATCACTAGTAGTAGGGAGTAGTATTTAACTAGTCGGAGTATATAAATATTTACCTGCCAAAACTGAAAACAGTTACGTGACTGAAAATTTGTCAATTATTTATTTTCATTAGTCCCTAAAAATTTGTCACATTTCATTTTTATTATTTTTTATAGTGGACCAAGTGGATCCAGAAACATTAGATTGGGGGTGTGATAAATAATTACACCAATTAGATATTTAATACTTCATTAATTTTTTTCTATTATCTCAATTATTTATTTTTCATTGAGCCAAATGATTATATATAAAAATTGATAAAATTTGTGTGTTTTATTACTTGAAATTTTTTACTGGTTTTAAAATAGAGATTATTGTTACTTAAATTTTATATTTAAGAAAGAGTTTTTTAAAATTTTACATAAAACTAAATGTATCATATTTTCTATAAATTAATCAAATATAAGTATAATTAAAAATAAAATAATAAAGATTATATCCACTCCCATTTAGTGAAAAGACAAATAATAAATTGCTATAGTTAATAAGTATTCCCTCCGTTTCACCATAGTTGAGGCGAAACTTTTCGGCACGGAGTTTAAGAAAGGGATGTTGAGTTTGTTGAATAAATAGATAAAATAAGTAAGAGAGAGAAAAATATGGAGAAAATAAAGTAGAAAATGAATAAAGTAGAGAGAAAAAAGTAAGAGAGTAAAGTAAGAAAGAGAAAATAATTACTATATATGGAAATGACTCAACTATGAAGAAACTTCCCGAAATGAAAAAATGACTCAACTATGAAGAAACGGAGAGAGTACTATACATTGGTTCGAACCATAAATAAATGTTTATAGCCAACTAACTAGTCAATTATACATAATAAAAATAAAAGTGGAATAGCCAAAATCGCAGCGGATCAAATGGTGACAAATTATAAGAAACGGAGGGGATATCATTTTCTTAAATATTACACAAACACAGTGTCATACATTACAACACAACATCAACTTTGACACTACATTGACATTTTTTATTGTTGTATAGTTATTTGTTGATATTTTCTAACGGTTCAAATCATAATTTGGAGTTTATAGAAGTTTGAAGTATTAGACTATATCCATGTGTGTGTATAAGTACATCATGAAAATTCGAGAATACGACAACTAGTTTCCAACTTGCATACTCAACCAACATAACAACACATGGGTTTGAAAGTTGAATGGGATTTTGTGGGTTTGTTGGTATTTTTGACCAGAAAAAAGCTTGAAATGGATTATTTGTATTTTGGTTGAGAAAACCGTGATTAAAGAAGAATACGTGTTTATATCTCTCTCTGGCTTTTGTTTTGGAGAAGAGAACTCTTCCCTCCCGATCAAGGGCAGATTCAAGAATTCAATTTAGGAGGAATAAAAACACACAGTAAAGAGAAATTTTAGGAGTTTGAGAAGGGGCATAAAATTGTGAAATTTAAAAAATTGAAAAATAAAATAGTTTAACTTATTGCTCCAGACTGATACAATCATACAATGAATTTGGATCCTCTACTGAGCATTCAGCCACATGGCTGTTTGATACACCACATTATTTTATTAAAAATACTCCAACATAGCATCCTGATACAACCATATTCATATTCCCCACTTGAATAGTCTTCAACTTTATTTTTATCTCTCTTCAAAGTTAAAACAATACCCATTTTTTTAGTTGATCGTAAAGTCGTGGTTTGGCCAATCTCTTTCACTACTACAACATTTTGACGAAACATAAAAGTGGTACAGCTTAGGAAATGACCAGTAAATTGCCTTGCTAGCTTCTCATTGTAATTTCTAGGACCATCCAAACAATTCATTCTATTTTCGTCTTCATCTTTTTATTGGTGGGGCCACAATTATGTGTCATCTTTTAATACCCCAACCCAAATTACTTTCCACCCAACTCTAATATTGAAATAACCAATTACTGGACTACTTATTACATCTTCTAATACACTCAGTTTTTAGTGTATTCCCCAAGGCTGTAATCACATTGTATTCTTAGCTTGAAGATTCATAAATCTTGCATACTTTTAAATGCAAAATGGGATGCTCCTAAAAAAAATACCCTAACTACTATTACAAATTAAAAAAATATAAAAATTACTTAATTAAATCCAAAAAAATAAAAATTACATACTTAAAATCCTAAAAAATAAAAATTACATAATTAAAATATTACAAATTAAAAATTACATAATTAAAGCCTAAAAATACCCTCATGGAAGACTAGCTCTCTGGCCTATTCGGACTAGGGAATGGTGTTGGGCCGAACCATTCGTGGTTCCATCCGCGGGAGTCGAAGGGGTGGTCGCCGGAGCCGGACATTTTTTTACAAGAGTGAAAGAGTGAGAATTGACGAGAGAATTTAGATAAGAATTGTGTTGTGTGGTTGGAATTTTTTTTGTGTGGAAATTGAGGTATTTATAGGTGAAAATGTGAATTTTGGGGGAAAAATGAAAAATAAATTAAAATAGTGAGAAAACGGATATAATTTATTGGAAAGTGAGAAAATATTTTTTTTATTTAAAAACAATTTTTTAATTAATTTCGATTTTTTTAAATAAAAAGGAAAATCACACCTCTCTAGTCTCTATTGCCTATCACATGTCCCACATTTCATGTGATATGCTCGTCTCATGTTTTAACTCTTCACCCTCATGTACAACATAAATTAATAATTTACCACTAACAAAATGTCAATCTAATTAAATACTCCTCTATCCTACTTTAATTACATATTTTCTAAAAAAAATATCATCATTCTCTAAATTTTTTTCTTTCCACTCAATTCACAAAATTAAATCAGTTTAAAATCTTATGCTGCACTGTACGATTAAATAAGCGTCAACACTTTTATATTAATTCAATTTTCGCCCCAACCAAAATTCAGTACCTTCCTAAATTGTAAATTCCTCTCCAAAACTATACAAGCCGTTTAAAAAAAGAGCCCCGTTCCGGCACCGTCACCGTCACATTCACAGCCCGGCGCCGTCTTGGTCGGCCCATCTATCAACGGGAGTGCAGTCCACCCTATGGCGCAGTTTCCAATCCAGTGCCTGACAAGCCCGTGAGCAATAATTCACTGCTCCGCACACCGAGCACCGACGAAACTCGTGCCTACGTGTCTCCGGTTTGCCGCAAATCGAGTGAGAGCAGAGCCGAAGACCCGGTCCGATCACATTTCCGGTTCGGTCCGAGAACCACTCTGACAAAAACCGGTTCGCCGGGTGGGGCTCCGGCGACGGCACATTGTACCGGAAATCGGTAAGCAGCCACGGGCACACAGCAAGGACGGCGGCGAGCTCACGCGCGTTAGCCTGAATTAAGAAGCGACGCCCCTCGGCGATGTTCTTCTTCACACCGTAGCCGTCCTGGAGGCAGTGGCCGAGCTCGCGGAGGGCGTCGATGTGGCCGACGAAGGCGGCGCGTGCACACAACGCGATGCCGGCGGCGAGGTCCTTGTCGCTCTTGGTGCCGCCGCTGCCGTTGAACTGGATGACGGCGAGGGAGTAGAGAGCCGGCGCGTGGGAGGCGATCGCCGCCTTCGCCATCAGTGACGCGCCGCTGCCTCGTTTTTGCAAACAGTAGAAGTGAATCTGCCGCCAGCAATAGTAGAAGTAATAAATCTCAGTGATAGAAAGAAAAAGTAAATCAATTGAGAAAACATTTTAAAGAAAACACCGACCATGCCAAGGGTGTAGCAGGCTTCAGCGTTTCCGGTATCGGCGCAGAGTTTGAGAAACCGGTGACTCGATTCCGACCAGTTTTTCGCCTTCACCGCCAGCATTTCCGGGCATGCTTTCGACAGTACGATTGAGGTCAGGCCTAATCTGTTCAGTCTTTTGCATCTGTTGATTAACCACAAACAGAAACAAATTAGAATAGAATATAACCCCAAAGTAAATGCATAATGCAATCTTAAAAAAGCATACGTAATGAGAATATTGATGAAATCGGGTGGGCATCGAGCGGTAGAGGTGAGCTTGCAGAGAACAGACAGCACAAGATCATCCGGGAGAGAATTCAAAAAATCCGGCGAGAATTCAACTTGCACTTTTGGTCTCTTGAGAATTTCATGGTCGATACAGAAATCCGGGGGCTTGGGATAACACGGACCTCTTCTCGTTCTCATTCTGCAATCAACTTTCTTGTGTTCGTTGCTTTAGCTTTAGCTGCCTTTGTATATGGACACACAAATACAAATGAGAAAAGGAATCACAGTTTTTATACTCCTATAATTTATCAACAGCTACAATGTCAAAATAAGGAAAGTAAACTTTATTTATCGTTTTACAGATGTAAATGACAGAATTGCCCCTGCGTGTCATTTTGACCATATCTTGGCACACGTGATTCCATTTAGAGATGTCAATCTGGCCAGCCCATCGGGTTTCGGGCCAACCATATTCGGGTTGCGGGTCAATCGGGTGCGGGCTAATCGGGTTGTTATTTTTTCGGGTTATAAAAGTTCAGCTCTAACCCTAAAAGCTCGGGTTTCGGGCTAGCCCATCGGGTTAATCGGGTTGCTACCGATAAAATTAAGATGCGATCAATCCAATAAATAATGGTGAAAATTAGTTATATTTATTAAATGTAAAATATTTAATTATGATAAATTTGAGATATATGCGTAAACTCAAATATTAACATGATCAAATACTAATATTTGAGATTTATGCAACATAAAACATAAACATCAAGAAATTTTAAAGCATGTTTAGAAATTTAAATATATTTTTTTAGTGAATTTGAAGTTTCTAATTCATTTATCTATTATTATATTAATACAAACTTAATATATAATTTATATATTTAATATATAAAATGGAAAGTTATTTTTTCAGTAATCTGTATTATAAAATAATCAATGAAGTGTCGAATTAGAGTCAAACAAATAGAACAATATAAATTTTATCGGGTTTTCGGGCCAGCCCATCGGGTTTTCGGGTCTGGCCCTAACGGGTTGCGGGTTAATCGGGTGCGGGCTAATCGGGCTGTAATTTTATCGGGCTGGAAATTTTCAGCCCTAACCCTATAAATTTGGCGGGCTATTCGGGTCAGCCCACGGGTTGCGGGCTAAATTGACATCCCTAATTCCATTGTACTGTTGTTAAACATTTTACCGTCACAAATATTACTGCCACAGTATTAGGCCATCCGCAATGGGGTGGACGACGGCACGCCCGATGGGGCGCATCGTCCGCGCTCGCCATCGTCCGCCCCATTGCAGGTGCGTGACATAGGCTGCGGACAATTGTCGCGCCCTATACTAAGGGCGCGGACGATGTCCATCGTCCACGCCATTGCCCGCCCCATTGCGGCCTACGCGGACGACGGCCGCGGATGATAGGCCATCGACCGCGCCATCGTCCGCCCCACTGTGGGCTACGCGGACGATGACACGCGTTTTTAATTTTCTATTTTAATCTCGTTTCTCATTCATTTGTACATACAAGCATATCGACTATCTCTTTACATATTCTCTCTCAACATCCAGCCAAAATAAATCTCGGCGACGACACCCGATAGAGGGTTACCGTTAGGCTTCAATGAGGTTCTATCTAGACAGGCCTCAATGCGCAACCAACATGATCATGCTCAGCTCATGAGCGACATGATTGAAGAAGTGTGGGCTCGTAACCGCCGTCGCTGAGTTTGCGTTTTTTTAATTCGCATTGTAATGTATTAATTTTTATTAAATTAAATGAAGTTTTTGAAATTCGTATTTTAATTTATTAGTTTTTTTAAATTCGTATGGATTTTGTAAATATTAAAAAAATGATGATGTGGCACGCCGTAGGGCGCGTCTTAGGGCGCCCCACTGCGGGTGGGGAGGTAGGAGGATAAAACTGATGACGTGGCGCGCCTTAGGGCGCCCCATTGCTGATGCCCGGATATGTCATTTGCTTCCCTACGTTGTTTTCCCAACATTAGGATTTACTACTATTTAGGGTAAGAGCATCTCCAATGACGGACGTCCGGTCGGACGTGCGCGACGGGCGACCGGGACATCCGCCATTGTGACAGGGGAGGTCGGATACGGACGTCCCGTGAGGACGTCGGGTGTCCTCGGACGTTTGCGCGACGGGCGGGCGGACGTCCGCCATTGTGGCGTGGGTCGGACGTCCGATTTTTAAATTTTTTTAAATTTTTTTAAAACTCTATATATACGGCTCGTTGAATTTTATTTCATTCGCACCACTTGTGCTAACAAGTTTCTCTCTCTACATCTCTAATTTCAAGTATATCTAGAATGTCTAGTGACAGTGATAGCGAGAATGAATTGGAGGTCGCTGTGGAAGGTGCGATAGATAGGCTGCTACAGCAGAGGGCGCAGCGGCGGCAGCAGGCTGCGGTACCTCGGCCGATCCATCGTCGAACTACAGTACCCCGTGACCACATTGCTGCACATATTCGGTTGTATGCAGACTACTTCGCTCCGCAACCGCGTTTTGGGGAAGCCTTATTCCGGCGACGCTTTAGGATGCATCGTCCGCTGTTTCTACACATCGTGGGGGTACCTCATGGAGAGGTCGAGCGGATGCGTGCATTTGCCGACATGCGGCAAACAGATGCCCATGTTCGACTTCAGAACGATTTTATTGAAGAGGTTTGGACGCGGAAGGGTTGACGTTGATGTTAGTACTTTTTTTTATTTTATTACTATGTAATTTTTTTTTCAAATCATGTATGTTTTTTTTAAATGAAGTTGTTAATTTTTCCCGTTCGTATTCGTGTTGAAATTTTATTTCCGTAAACGTAAATTGTTTTATTTGTGAATTTGTGATTTTTTTTTATCGTGGGAAGTCCTAGTGGGAAGGGCGATGGGAAGGGCGGATTGTGAAGGGGATGTCCTAGTGACGTGGCAGTGGGATGGGAAGTCCTAGTGACGTGGCGGGAGGTGTTTTCGGGATGTCCTAGTGGATGTCCGAGTGGGACATCCGCCCACTGGAGATGCTCTAATGGCATCAATTCTGTCAAAAGCTTTGGAATTTATACTACTCCATCAAATTGACAGGAACAAAATTTTTGATATAATTATTGTCAAAATCATATATATATTATATAAGAACTAAGAATTTGATTATACTTTTTCCAATTTTAATTTGACGAAATATTTTTATTTTCTATTTGTAACATGTTCATTTTGCCACATATATAATGTTAAAAATTAATGAAGTGATTGATGTCTTTGATAAGTGTGTTGATAGTGGAGTAATAAAATTCTATTGCAATCACATCCTCGTAAAAATTTCAATCGGCACATTATATGAGTACGATTTTATCCAAATCTTTTAAGGCTATGCCCGATATCACAGAATTGGAGCATTAAATTCCAAATTGAATTTTTGGTATCATAAAATATTTGAATTTGAAATTGTAATACAATTCCAATTTCACCATTTGAATTTCATATCAAAAGTAGATAACTGAAATCACAAATATTTATAAAATTGTGCATCTCCACACACCACACATAGAAACACATGATACACACACTTCATATTCAATTCCGTATATCATTTTTACCTAACAAATGATTTGGAATTGAATTACAAAATATAAATATTTCTTCAAATTCAATTATGTAGAATTCTAATTCCAATCATGCGTACATAACGGACCCTAAATAAAGTAGGTCCATAAATAGTATAGGGAAGAGACGATGTTAGTGATATGGTTGGGTGGGGTGGGGTGTGGCGCTCGGGATTGAAATGTCCATTTTCAACTCCAATTGTTAATGCCGATATTCTCAGGAAGTAGTTTTCGGATGTAATGGAGTTTGATGAGAAGCTCATCAAAGATGGAAATAGATGCATGATTTCGACGTGTAGTTTGTAGTCTCAAACGTTTCATAATTGAGGATACTCATTATTTTGTTGGTGTTGACCACCTATTTATTTATATACTATTATATTTTTTCAGTAGTTGGTTGCTTTGCTTACAAGCAGGGGCACTCCACTAATTGCTATGGATAAATCATACTGACGTTGCAATCTCTTGAATCTTGATGTGAATACAAGAATATGGATTTACAACCAACATGAAGAAATTATGCACACACATTTTAAGATAAGCGCCACATATCTTCGTATTAACAGTACTCGGCTATTAACATGGACATTTTGGAATATATATGGAAGATCAATAACTATTGTTTATTCTATGCTTTAATACTTTATCAAGTGGAGTAATTCTAAAACAAAAGTCATTTTGTGAAAAGAAAATTGTATTGTCTCGATTTCTTATATCTCAATTAACAATATTGAGTGTTTGTAACGAGTCTACAATGATATTTGTATAGTCTAGTACCTCTTCGAGAGATGTAAAATGTGCCTCTTCGATAAGCCTTAACTAAGACGGTAAATAAGTTAGGCCATCATAACTCTATTAGAGTCAGGATTTGACTAAGTAATTTGTTATTGATTAATTCTACTTATCAGGCGTATATTTGGTAGGTTTGGTGGTTATTAAGTTTTTTTTACAAGCCTCCCGGTACGACGTAGGTGCATGCATGTAAGCTATTCCTTTTAAAATTATTATACTATGGCAATTTAATTATTTATCTACAACTTTTATATGGTCACTTCTTCACACACCCTTACACTCTCCAATTAATGAACAATTTGTTGTAAACTGAGTAAGAAAAACATAACTTGTTGGGACGTAATATATGGAGTATATAATCTTAAAAGAAAATAGAAGTAGAAAGAAGAATTGCAAATGGAACTGCAAAAATGAAATTACACGTATATATACAAAAAACTACAAAATCGTAATGAGCAGTCGAGCAAGACCTCTTTCCGTAAGCCGAGATATACGTCAATACTATTAGTTTGATGCGTCGTCTCCAAAGATGAAACAACCTTGTCTCAAATGTTACAGCACCACAGATAAGCGAACTTTGGCAAACTAAATGAGATGATGATAGAACTTTGACAATAAACTTATGCAGAGCTTAGGTATGCTTTGTTATGCAGAAAATGATGTGTAGAATGCATGGAATGACTATGCTATTGATGTCAACCTAGGTAACTCGCATTACATGTATTCAAAATAATGTCAAAAGTCTCCTACAAAACGTTGACAACGTTCAAAAGTCTCCTACAATGTCCCGCAAAATGTTATGGTCTAAAAAGATTAAGCTAGGCCCAAGTCAAGCCCCGACAACTTGACCAAAGAACAACTCAAAAATCAATTAGCAAGATCCAAGTGCAAGACACATGGCTCCCGTCATACGGTGCACATTGCAAAGTGCCACGACGATCAACACTCGACACAAGGCGAGGCAGGCGGTGGTAGCGGCTTGCGTGTGGGTTACAAAACTCCTCACTTGTGCACATAATTATTAGTTTATTAACGTCTTGTAGAAGCCTATTAAATTTACTTGATTAATGATTATTCAAGTGATAAACTTTAATCAATTATTTCTCACTCGTTGAGAATTTAGTCAATTTAGAGAAAATGAATATACCACAATCATATTACTCGAAACATATATCGATTATATACCATTTAATTTTACAAAATTAATACTATGTCGCTTGTATGACCCAGACACCCGGTCTAACAGCGTTGACCGAACACAATTCCAACATTATATTCCAAATTATAATAAAATAAGACGGTTATGTTTAATTTCCCGAAATATATTTAGAGTTATGTCCGATATATTTGGACGTGACTATTCTACAATACCGGTCAAAACCGTAGAGCCACAATCACCACAGTAATTGAAATAGAATTCTTCGCCATACGATGAGTCGATGGTCAGTAATTAATCCAAAGTATCAACAATTTTAGACATTTAAAAGTGGTTGCAATTTATATTTTTTGACTTTTAATTCTCTTTTTACCTCAAAATTAATTGTGTTCATAATTTGATCTTATTTGCCCTAGAATGGAAGATTTGATCAGATATTGTGCACGATTAATGTGTGTGACCGGTTAAATTGGGAACCCCTATTAATGTTAATAATTTGAAAAATATATAGGGTGATATTCTCATAAAAGTCTGTTGTATTTATATTTTTTTGTAGGTCAGATATTACGTTATTTCCAACTAAAATTTTAGAGTGCAACAATTGTGTGATATCGTGACTGGTTAAATGTTATGTATATTTGTATATTGCATAATTAAAACACTCCTGGTGATAGATTAATCATGCTTGGACCATTCCTAGTAATTACTTATCGATATATTGTGCGATACTAGATTGATCTAATTTTATAATATTGCTTCTTTTGATGTGATTATACCATCTAACTTTATTATTCATTGGATTAATCATGCTTGGTCGGATTAGTAAAACTGAAATTGCAATGATTTTGGTGGCGTGAGGCAAGTGATATATAGGTTGGATACAATTATATTAATAATAATTTAACGAAAGGTGGGTCTCTAAAAAATAAAATATCAATTTAATGGAAAATGAGGATAAGATTGAAGATGAGGAGTGGGTGGAATACATATCTCTTTAATCCTTACCAATTTTATGTTACACATTGTGGACCAATTGCACTAATTAATCAAGTGGATATGATATAGCTTCTGCCAAATCAAAAACTCCCAAAGAAAATCAAAATCAAGCTTTTGTTTGTGTGTGTTATTTACAAGTTGTATGATGGCCACGAACAAATATACATAGAAGACCAACCGTTAACAAGAAACTACAAATATGAAATATCTATGCGAAGTCAAATTGTAAGATAACGAATTGAATAAATACAATTTCTTTTACCTTGAATTTCTATAATTTGTAGTTGAATATATTGTGAGAAATTTTCCTAGGCTGGTAGTTGATGACCTCATGCCCCGGAATTCATTTTTTTTAAAATATAATTCAACGTTGAAAATCATGGCACGATTTCCCTTTTTTGCCTTTATGCAAACTGTAAGAAAAGGCTATATTATATTTGTGGCTATAATCGAGATTATGATTATCTTCTCCTCTCTTTTTTGTTTTTGGACGAAAAGAAGAGGAAAAAAATAATTGTCATTGTGAAATTTGTAATTATTTCTCGCAAAAGAAGTGGCAAGGAGCTTGAGAGAGAGAATGATAGAGGAACACTCATGGTAAGGACAAAGGAGTAAGAGTACTACTTAAGTTTCATATAAATGATACACTAATTAACCTCGACCCTTTGTGGTTTCGATTTATGAGTTCTTAATTTTTTTTCACTTTCTACTTAAAAAAAATAGATCATTTTTTTCATTTTTAGTATATTCTATAAATAAAGCAATTTCTAGTTTGTGAAATTTAAGTTTCTTTTTTCACTAATAATATTCCAGTCACTTTTTCTTTTTATCATCAATACTGCAATAAAATTCGTTTTCAAAAAATTTATTTGAGATAAAGAGAGTGTTTAGATTATGTACCGTTTATGTTTTATTTTATGTAGTTTTCTTCAATCATACAAAGTGTCTCGTAAATGGACTCCTAAATGGAAATGGATTCTTGATTTAAAAAAAATACAAAGTCCTTTTAAGATTTTTAAAATACGTTAGTAGTACTATCAATTTACAACGGCTAATTAACGAGTTCCACTCAAAAGATTAAAATTATTTAAGAATTATTTAAATGAGTGGTTGATTTTATGCTTTGTCGCAGTCCATATTTCCCACACGTCTAGAAGTGGGCATATTATTAATGAACAATTAAATTTATTTTATTCTGTGGGGAAAAAATTGGGTACGAAGCTTCGATTATTAATCCTTTATTTCTAGATCGGTTTAAGATTTATAGAGGTTTCCTCATATGGAAACAACTTTTAGGGCAAAAGAAACGTTTTACTTACATGAAGCTAATAAGTAAATCGTAGAGAGTACATGCATTCGCATGAAAAGAAGTGCATTTTATGATGCTATATTTTATTTTAAAAGTAATCTTTATCATTTTTAGAGCTTTTTTGAATTATTGGACAGTAGGTTTATTTTTTATTACTTCTTTTTTATTTTAAAAGAGGATCGTTAATAGTACTACTAGTATTTTCTTTCTTTCTCCTTATACACTCTATAATATCTACTCCGTATAACTAGACTAAAATATTGAGCTTTAATTAATTAAAATTGATCTAGATTCATCTTAGATGAGACATCTCACCATAATCGATTTGTATTCTATTTAGGTACGTCCCATATATTTTCAAGAACAACATATTTACATTCCCTTAATTGTCTTTAAATTATACTACTGCCAGTACCTAGGTAGGAAACAATTTATATGGTCGGTGAGAATTTTACGAGAAACCATTTATAAACATTTAGAAATTGCATGATTTATTTTAGTGGGCTGCAGGCCTATTTAGGAATAATGTGCCAGCCCAATAACAATTACTCACATTTTCAGACAAATTCAGCGATATCTAATTGATTGTTCACTTTGAGAGGTGCAAGCAATCACTCAACCTATCATGCATCTGATCTAAGGCCATATTTTTATGTCTTCTTCTCCTTCATCTTGTGTGGAGGAGAATATAACAATTCTTTACATATTTTGTTCTTGTAATTGAAAACTAAAAACATAGGGAAGGAAATCTTGATAGAAGGCGACAGAAAATAAGAAAGAGGTGAGAATAAGTAGCACCACAAGTAAGATTTTTGCCAAATGGCAAACACATTAGTATAACAGATTGTGGTAGCCACACCACATGGCATCTCAACTAGCCAATCACACGTCCACACTCATCTCCTAACTAGATAAGCCCCATTCATCCATACATTTAACTCTCTGTTCCTCAACTCTCTACACACATTCCTGCTCACAGAAATGGCCTCTGCCTGTACTTCATCAGCCATTGCTGCTGTTGCCTTCTCCCCAAGGCAAGTTTCTATTTTTTTTTTCAAGAATCACGAAAAAAATGATATTTTTGTGATCAAAGAGTCATTAGCTTTTACCCTAGCATATGTTGTATAATCAGTATCCTGCAAAATATCACATTGTAACCATGATAATCATGCAGCTCACAGAAAAATGGATCAATTGTGGGAGCAACTAAGGCCTCTTTCTTTGGACAAAGAAAGTTGAGAGTCAGCAAGCTTACCGCACCTTCGGACAAGAGATCAGTTGCTGTATATGCGGCAGCTGACCCCGACAGACCGTTGTGGTTCCCTGGGAGCACCCCTCCTCCATGGCTCGATGGCAGGTTTGCTAACATTCCCATTTGCACCAGTTTTGTTAGCATTGTGAATATACTTCTGATACCTATCTGAATCCTGCTGTGCAGCCTTCCCGGAGACTTTGGCTTTGATCCTCTCGGCCTAGGTACATTATCAAGCATCAGTTAGACCCAGAAATTGGTAGACACCCATTGACTATTAAACTGATTCGATTCTTTCTGCAGCATCTGACCCAGAGAGCTTGAAATGGAACCAGCAGGCGGAGCTCGTCCACTGCAGATGGGCCATGCTGGGAGCTGCCGGCATTTTCATTCCCGAGTTCCTTACCAAGATCGGCATCCTCAACACCCCTTCGTGGTACACTGCCGGTGAGCAGGAGTACTTCACCGACACGACTACACTCTTTGTTGTAGAGTTGATTCTCATCGGATGGGCCGAGGGAAGAAGATGGGCAGACATCCTCAAGCCCGGATCTGTTAACACTGATCCCATATTCCCCAACAACAAGCTTACTGGAACCGATGTTGGCTACCCTGGTGGACTGTGGTTCGACCCACTCGGGTGGGGCACTGGATCACCACAAAAACTGAAGGAGCTGAGAACAAAGGAAATCAAGAACGGAAGGCTGGCAATGTTGGCAGTCATGGGAGCATGGTTTCAACATATCTACACCGGAACGGGACCCATCGATAACCTCTTTGCTCACCTTGCTGATCCTGGCCACGCCACCATATTTGCTGTAAGTGAAACATTACAATTTGAAGCATCAAGCATTAAACTTTTACAGTCTATTAACATCTAACGAAGGTTTCGCTACAAAATGCAGTCTTTCAGTCCTAAGTAAGAAAAAACAACAAAGTTGATAGCACAAGTGGGAGACAAACAGTAGCAACCAATTGTGGAGGGAACAAGACATTCTTAGTTTGTTTTTCAAATTAATGTTGCATTGTTTAGATGTGTACTGCTACATCCTTATGTATGTAGAGAAGTGCTTAAGCCGTGTACAAATGCATCCAAGAAATCCTAAATACACATCATGTCCATATATATAACAATATGCATGCATCATGAAGACAGTTTATAGAATCTTAGATTAGTCACTGATGATAGAAAATCATAAAGCAGAACATAATGAGCATCACAAATATGAACTACAAGTCACAAATTGTACATGCTGATCATGTATGATTTGGACTACCAAGTCCTAATCCTAGTAATGAGCATCACAAATATGAAGAGACAATTAATCATTACCAATACAATGAAGTATTGAAGTAAGAAGGATCTATATGACAATGTTACTTTATATAAAAGGTAAAATGCGCACAATAATAGAATTCATCAAGGAAACCCTAGGCTTACGCACAAACTTAGCTCTATGTACACCTGGCGTGATTATCTTGAATGCTGCTGCTAATCTGACTTTGGTTGTAAGCAGTTGAGGTCGTGTGCATCAACGTTTAGTCATGGCATAACTGTGAATGACAAGAGGCATCTTTAAAATTTCATAAGTGCATAGCAAGACCGAGTCCATTTGAAAATAACCTATACATTGATGCAGAGTTGGGATTCAAGTAAGGCAGTTTGATGTTAATAAGAAGAGAGTTTAACTTAAGTTTCAGATGGACCGTTGACGGTAAGTCGGTTACTGATCAATTTATGAAATACCTGTCTTCATCAGTAATTTTATCTTTGCTAAAGATGCTTTGAGCATTTCAACAAGGTTTTCAGATAAGAACAAAAAATCTTAAAATAGTTGAGTGCTCAAATCGGATCATTTAGCAATTCAAACCATATTTGCCATTACTAGGTGCATGGTCTATGAGATGATCTATTTATAGTAGTATAATCTATGATTCATTTTGTAGATATGAAATACATGTAATATATATGACGCCAAACGTCTATTGCTCACTCCTCTATTCTTACCTTTTATCCTTATGCTTTCATGTTTCATTCCAGCATACTGTAACCTACAACTAAATAAATCTAGAATCTTACAAGTTAGTTTAAATTACCATGGAACTAGACCAACCTAAAAGCTATAGTTACCTCATTATTCATATCCCAGCTTGACGTGCAAGAGCTTATGGTCTTCTTATTCAGTTAATTCAAACAAACAAAACATGAAAACTGGATTAAATTTTGAAACTTATGAAGTACATTTTTTATACGAAAAGCAAGAATCTAGAACTATTCAATAAAAGAAATGTCCATGAGGGAGATAATTCTGTATCTTGATTCATGTGTGATGCTTTTAAGATTAGTTTTCCTTGGTAAGATTAAAGCACCGTGAAGTTTATTAGTAACAAACATAGCTTTGATGATAGAAAGCATAGAAGATCTCAAACATGTCTGATCTCCCTAAGAATGTTTGATCAGTATGTTAATATAATCACTAAACTATTACAGATCAATATTGATGCACATTCAATTGACGCACATTCAAGATTCTACTAGGTTGTTTTCACAACAATATTTAGATATTGCAAAAGTTTCAATGTGCAAAATGAATTCAAGGGCTTGTGTACCTTCATCTCTACTTCACTAGGTTTCTCTAATTCACAGTTTTAGTATAGCATTCAGTTGGTTACCTAGTTTCCATTGGAGATGTCCCTATAAATTGCTTCTTGCTATCTATTCTTAAAGACTAAGCTTCAACTTTAGTGAAGTTTGGTTATTAAAGACAGTAGGACCTGAGTTCGAAAGGTAAGTATCCTTAAGTAAAAAAGAAAAAAAAACGTTATGCTGGAAGGAAACATCCAAAATTTGGTGTGGCACTCAAGCTTGCACGTCCTAAGAGTTCTTGCTTGATAGGGAAGGAGAATATATTTTTAAATACTCATCTTGAATATGTTACTACTTTGTTGATGATTATAAAGATTCGCATAGTTACATGTAATAAGATACTTGAAGTTACATGACAGCTTCACACAGTTCTACATAATAGGACAACTAAGCGAATATGAATTAAGTTCAATCATAAACATAAGCATAACAAGGTGAATGTCTCTCTCAAGCCTCAAAGCGAAGAGACAAAATAAGCCAATTGAAGTTACCAAGTAAACAACCCGGACAAGGCTCAGCCACATACTTTTTAGTGCCTCTAATTCTAAATGGTAGTCATAAGATGCAAGTATTAATCTTCCTCTAGCTCTTAGCTCTCGTGGTAAATTGTTTACCAACATAGATTACAAGATTCAGTAATAATGATCAACCAGAAACTCAGATTATCTGATCCAAAAATATCTCTGATTCTGATACTTTCCAATACGAACCACCACTCTGAATTTTTAAAGGCTCTAGTTCACCGCACTCTACAGTTTTCATGAAGCCATGGTTCAAGCCACACAGCTTAACAATTTGGGGGGAGCGCATGATTGTAGTAATAAATTATACTACACCATTTATCAAATAGTACAACTGAACTCCAGCATTATACCGTGAATTCAGTAATAACTTAAGAAGCTTTAGAAACCAGATATCTAATCTCAGCTAAATACAGGAATTTCAGAGCTCTCATCAACAATATTATATCTTGCATAGCCAATTACTAATAAGTTCTAAAAATTCAGCAAAAAGATGAAAGAGGAAAAGTACCTAAGAATAAAAGCTTCAACAACTCGAGAAAGATGAAATAAGATTAAAGATTTCGAGGGGAGAAAAGATCCAGATAGCAAACAGAAAGTAAGCCAGAGAGTCCCAGCCATTACAAAGAAACATATCTTGCATTTTTCCTAGCGTAAAGATTGAAAAAACATGCAATAAATGGTAACAGAAAATAAAATGACCCAAAAATGCACAACACCTCAACTTTCAATGGTTAAAACCTTCAACAAGACACAAAATTAAACTACTACTACTACTACATAATACAACTGAGGCCAGAAATCAATATGCCAGACAAACTTCAACCAGACAGAAAAACAGAAATCTTGAAAAAGGCGAAATGTTTAGTGACCATTAACAGTAAAGTATATCAATTTCATAAATTTTGTAATATTAGTTACATCCTAAAAAGAGCAATCCCAGCAGTCATCTGTATGTGACTCTGTCTGTCTCTCTGGTCTTCTCGAAGAATTATGGATACATAAAGATTACATTTTACATAGAGCAACAAACCCGAAGGGTCTTCAAGAAGGCGGGGGGCGAACCGTAATCTGAACCGGAATGGGCCGGCCCGTACCGGTCCCACCGCAGCTGTTGCAGGCCATCCGGCCCGATCCGGCGCAAGTCCGGCAGCCGTAATCGCCGTCATTCCAGCGGGTGCACATGCAGGTGACCCGGCCCGTTCCGTTGCAGCTGGGGCATCTGGGCGTCCGGCCCGAACCCATCATGGGGTTGTGATCCATCACCTGTTTGACGAGAACCGCCCCGGCCAATACGCTGAGGCCGGTGGCTAATTGGGTTAACACGATCGGGGCCATAATTGAGTAGAATCGATGGGAAATTTGGGGGTGGATTTGAATTTAGATTTGGATTTTGGAAGGGATTGTGTGTATGTACGGGGGAAGTGGTGGTGGAAGAGTACACGTAAGTCGGATTGGAGTGGTGGTGGTGGTAATTACACAGGCACAAACCGAACCGGACCGCCGGTTAACCGGCGGTTCATGAACCGGAACCGGAGTCGACGGTTCAAACTGATTGGCCGTTCGGCGGTTCAAACGAGCGGTTCAGGTTAGGGAATATCGTGAACCGTAACCGGCGGTTCGCCGGTTCAAACCGACGGTTCAACGGTTCCAACGATGGGATTACGGCTATGTCAGGCTAGGTGTGCAGAAAAACCACCGATTTGAACCGCCGGTTTCCGACGGTTCAGGTGCTTTTTCAGGTGGCAGAGCATAGGTGGCAGTGTATAGGCCTGAAAATCGGTCAGAAACCGCCGATTTCCGTCAGAAACCGTGGACTGAACCGCCGGTTTTGGACTGAACCGACGGTTCAAGCGGTAAACCGACCGAATATAAAATTTGAATATTTTTTTTATTTCTTCCAATTTTACTCCTATAAATACCATACTTCCCCCATCATTTTTACTCACCCCATTCTTGTGTTAACAAGGATTTCCTTCTCTCAATCTCAATTTCTCTATTCTCTCCTCATTCTCTCTAGTTGCTCAATTTGTTTACTAATTACTACTATATTTGTTGTTGTGTTCGTAATTTACCATTTATTCAATACTTCATATTCCATACTACTTTCATTTTGCACTATGTCTTCTTCTCGTGGTGGACCGGGACGTGGTGATCGGGGTAAAGGAATTGCCCAAGATCAAAGTAGTCGTCCCTCAAAATCAAGGTGACCTAGTCGTCGAGAAGTTATGGAAGAGGTTTCTTGAGTGACGACTAAACGCATGCAAGTAAGTTCTAAAAAATAAAATTATTTTTACAATTCATAATTTCATAAGATTGAGTTTTTTAATTTTTTTTGTTCCTAATTAAAACTTCAATTTATATAATATTTATAGATAGAAGAAGATCATAGGATGACCATGCTACTCGCTGAAATGCATCAAGGTGGGGAGGGGCGTCGGTAGTTCCCAACAACAAGATGACGAGTACGACGTGTCTATATCGTCGGACTCGGACAACAATGATGATAGATCTCATTCTCATATTCCGTCTAGCACCGGCGGAAATGAGGACATGCCTCCTCCCCCTCCACCCACTAACACTACAAAAGCTTTGAAATCTGATATTTTTGTTAAACACTACAAGAAAGTCCCGGTGGTGATTCCAAGTCCTCATGATTCGCACTCTCAAGAAGAGACATCGGCGTTTCATGCATATTGTAACTACTGTGATAAAGTCTACAAATTTGTCAGTGGTGGAGGATATGGCACCCTCCGTCGTCATTTGGTGACTAAGCATCCGGTAGAATGTGGGACTACCTTTACCCAAACCCAACTAAACTTCCAACCCAGTGGCTCAGGTTCGTCAGGTACGCCTCTTTTTAAATATGATCAAAAATTTTTTGCTGACGTTATGACTAGATGACTGCAATGAAGCATTTTCCTTTTAATGTTTATGATGACAAAAAATTTGAGGTTACTATGCAAAGTGGTTTGAACGTAGCTATCAAAAGAGTAGGTCGAATGACCGTTCAACGATTTACCGTTAGACAATGTTTGGAGAAAAAAGTTGAATTATCACGTTATTTACTAAACTTGGGACACAAAGTGAACATTTGCTCAGATGTATGGACTGATTGTTTTAACCGGCATTCATACATGGGCATTACGGTTCACTTTGTGGACAATAGTTGGACTTTGAACAAACATTTAATTGGTTTTAGAGAATTTGAGACACACACTGCACTCGAAATTGCTTCTTTAATTATTCAAGTTTTGAATGAATTTCAATTATGCAATAAGATATTTTCTGTTGGTTTTGATAATGCAACTGTTAACACTGCAAGTATTAATGACTTGATTGCGGCTTGTGCTCCGGTTATTGGAGGTAAGTATTTTCATCAAAAATGCATATGTCATATTTTGAATTTATGTGTACAAGATGCGCTTGAATTATGGCAAAAGCATGTTAGTCATATTAGAACTGCCGTTAGATTAATCCATCAAAAATCACCTATTGGCAAAACTTGGAAGAAGTATTGTCATCAAAAGAATGTAAGATATACGAATTTTACCATGGATGTGTCTCATAGATGGAATTCGACATATGATTGTCTGAATTCTACTTTGACGCATAAAGATTCTTTGTGTGATTTTTTTAGAACATATCCCGTTTCTGATTTATATTTTTCGCATAGTTGTTGGGATCATAGCGTGGCTTTATTTAAATTGTTCAAATATTTCAAAAATGCAACTGTTGAATTATCGGGTGTTTATTATTGCACTGCTGTTCGGGTTTTAGAGCATTGCATGTATATATCACTTGGTTTTAAAACTGCGATAAAAAATGCTTACTCTTCACCTGAATTGATATATGTTTTATATTTTATGATTGAGAAATGACTTAAGTATTTCAGTGAGATTCAAACGGTGTTTTTGATTGCAAAGGTCTTGGATCCAAAATGGAAATTAGTCGGTACATCCAAGATTTTAGATTTTTATTATAACAATTTGAGTTCTATTGATCTTGGTCCACTTAAAGCATTGCAATCAGATACCAGTGACGAATTCGGAGTAGACCTCTCAGAAATATTTCAAATAAACCTCCCGAACCAGTCAATTATCCAACAAACCTTCGAGTTTAACTTGCGTGCTCTCTACACCGAATATGAAACCAAGTATAACAGTACCCACCAAGTCAGAAGACCTCCCCCTCCTCAACAACATAACTTTGGCTTCGCATTTCAAGCCGATTATGATGACCCCGTCGCGCAATCCCAATTAGCCGACCTATACATCTACAGTATCGGCGGAAGGTCGACCTCAGGTATGGTAAGTGAGTTAGATTTATATTTCGATTCACTCTTTTCCTTTGGTGATGAAGGTCCTACTCCTCCCGCCCAAATCGACGTCCTCGATTGGTGGGGAACACACGTGAAAGATTTTCCTATACTTACGTCAATGGCCAAGGAGATTTTTTCTGTTTCGGCTTCCACTGTCGCCGTCGAGTCCGCTTTTAGTGTTGGCTCACGTGTGTTGGATGAATCAAGAAGTATGCTCTCCGCGAAAAATATAGAAGTCGTGATGTTACTTGATGATTGGGCCAAAGCTGACGTCAGAGAATAAGAAAATGATTGGGATGGTCGTCAGGAGGGATCACAAGAAGAATTTACCGGGGGTGAATCATAGGCCAACCGTCAACCGCCGGCCTAGCCAAATAGGTAAGTAAGGTAAGAGAACTAAGTGGGCTTTGATTCCCTAATGCAAATGAGCATTGGGGATACGTAGGCACCTCAACTTAAATTTTAAATTTAAGTTGAGCTCAAGTCCTTTTTCTTTTATTTCTTTTTTTTTCTCATTTGTTTCTAGTTTAAAAATATGCAAATACAATTAAATAATTGTATTTTATATACTCTAGTCGATGAAGTAGATTTCTCTATTAGGCTGAATTCGGGAAACTTTTGACAATTCTACTATAATTGTTGATTGTTAGACTAAACTCAACATTTAAGGTTGAATTGCTAAAGGTGTCCTCAATTTAGTTATGTAGAAAGATCTCATTCGCCGACTAAGAGTATATATACTATTTATTGTTCAGAACTTCAAGTTTTTTTTGTAATTTGTAATTAGCTTCGTTGTAGTTGTAGACTAGTAGTCTCGTTGTATTTAAATTTTTGTTTAAGACTTTAAGTTTTTTTGTGATTTGTAATTGTTGTAACTTGTAATCTCAATAAAATTGCAACTTTCATCGTTTTTTTTTTTAATTTTATTTACGCATATTTCATAGATAAACAAATAAAAAATGCAAAAAAAAAAAATTACGAATCGCCGAACCGGCCCGGAACCGGCGGTTCAGGCAAAAAACCGGTGGTTTTGAACCGCCTCAGGAACCGGCGGTTTTTTGAATCGGAACTGGAACCGTCGGGACCCTTGGCGGGCCGGTTCCGATTCATGGTAATGATGAACCGTGAACCGCTTGGCTGGCCGGTTCCGATTCATGGTAATGATGAACCGTGAACCGCCGGTTTCGACCCGTGTGCATGCCTAGTGGTAATCATTTTGTGTTTACTCCATCATTCATTTGTCGTTTCTTTAGATTTTTTTAAAAAAAAAAAAAAATTAACTTCATATATTTATATCATATATATGAAGGAGGAAATTACAAATCAACTCCTATAACAAGGAGGAAAGACAAATTACGCCACCCAGGGTTCGAACTCGAGACCTCCAGGATGGAGGCGGTATCCAGCACCCTTTACCGCTAGGCCAAGGGGCTTGGATTTGTCGTTTCTTTAGATTTTCGGTCCTAAATTTACATAAACCTTAACTCTGTTGATAATGTGCGATTTGTAAATTTTGTACTCCTATAATTTACACTCCTATTAAAATCACAAGTTTTAAGATTGAACATTTTCACTTTGTATATTTCATTGCAAATATTAGTATTCCCTCCTAAAAATTTGTCACTTATTTTCATTTTTATCCGTGCCTAAAAATTTATCTCATTTCACTTTTACTATTTTTATAGTGCCCTCATATTTTATTATAAAACTAATACTCCCTTCGTCCCAAAGAATATGCACTTTGGGGTCGGCACGGGTTTTAATGTAAAATTTTGAAGTAAGAGAGAGGTAGAGAGAAAAAGTAAATACAGTATTGTTAGTGGAGAACGAGTTCCACCTCATTAGAAAGAAAAGACTTTCCAAAATTAGAAAGTGCATATTCTTGTGGGACGGACTAAAAAGGAAAGAATGCATATTCTTGAGGGACGGATGGAGTATATAAAAATAGGACTCACATGCCACCAACTTTTTCAACCCACTTTCTATTACATTTTTTAAAAACCTGTGCTGTGTCAAATGGTGACGAATTATTGACGACGGAGGGAGTAGTATACAACTTTGTCAACAACTTTATTGTGATTTTTCCTTAGAGCATCCGAAATGGAGGATGTCCCGTCGGACGTCGGACCGGCGTGCGGGACGTCCGCCATTAGGCGAGGGAGGGGCGGACGCGGACACCGCACATCCGCGGCTTTCCGACGATGTCCGTCGGGACGCCCGCCATTGTGGTGCCACGACGGACGTCCCGATTTTTTATTTTTTATTTTTTAAACTCTATATATACGGCTCGTTGCAAACTCTATGTATACGACTCGTTACAAACTCTATATATACAATTTTTTTAAAAACTCTAACGCATGTATTATCGTCGAAAATGAAGGCCTAAAACAAAAGCATATCATACAGACCCCGTTCGGCTAGCGGCAAATTATAGAGATTCAAGACATAACATGTATTTTGTTTGAATCGTTTTTTGGTTTGGGATGGTTTTTTGTGTGAACTATGTACTTTTTTTAATTTAAATATGTATGCTTTTTTTAAAAATAAAATCGTTGCATTTTCCCTGTATTCGTGTCAAAATTTTAATTCCGTAAATTGCATATTTGTGAATTTGTGAATTTTTATTATTGTGGATGTCCGTCATTATGCATTGGGATGTCCTTATGATGTGGCAGAAGGTGTTTTTGGGAAGTCCGTCAGGACATCCGCACCATTGCGGATTCTCTTAAGCAAAACTAGAGTGCCTGTCTCTCATCTAGAAAATTCGACCTCCCATTCAAATTCAAAATTATAAATGGTTGCGTTGAAACTTGAATCTTTCGTGAGACGCCCAAGTTTGTGTTATTAATTTCTTTTAATAAAATGCGGTTGTCATTGTCAATACATGCTTTTGTTACACTACTAGGACTAGGGACTTTGAATTTGCTGAGGTTATATGTTTTGGAAAGTTGAGAAGTTTCAAAGGCAGAATTAAGGAAGGGTGGGACAGACTGCTAATATAGTTATTGGCGCTCCAGATCAAAAGGTAGAATTACATAGATCCCTACCTGCATTAAGGCTCCTTTGAGTTGAAATATTGAATAGCATAATTTTTATCCTTATCCAGTGAAGTAGGAGTATTTTTTCCCTGGATTAAATTGTGATCCCTAAGGGTTCGATTGGTTGCCTTGAAACAATAGGTTAGTGGAATGTTTTCTTGCATTTTCCTCTGTTTGGTTCACTTTTGGAAAAAGATTTTTGACCCGGAAAACTATCCTGACCCGTTTTAGTTTTTGGGATAGTTAACCACTTTATTGAGTTATCTCTAACCTCCTATCACCCCTGGGATATAGATGTATCCATGGCTCCATCAATTAATACTAAATTAGATTTTACCAATTTATCCTTCATCTATCTCAGCAAAAATTGCTGCAATCTGCTTCATTGAGCGGAAGAATTCCTAACGCCCAATTAGGCGCACAGAAATTGGGCAAATAGGGTGGAAGAAATTGGGTAAATTGCTGCAATCTGCTCCAGCGGAAGAAATCCTAACGCTTGGGCGCACAGAATGATAGTTTTAGTTCTTTGGATGATAAAATGATACTTTTGCATCATAAAATGATAGTTTGAGGGGATAAAATGATAGTTTCAAATGATAAAATGATACTTTTGTTTCATAATGATAGTTTTAGATTTTTGGATGATAAAATGATACTTTGATGGAATAAAATGATAGTTTCAAATGATAAAATGATACTTTAGTTTCATAATGATAGTTTTAGATTTTTGGATGATAAAATGATATTTTTGCATCATAAAATAATAGTTTGAGGGAACAAAATGATAGTTTAAAATGATAAAATGATACTTTTGTTTCATAATAATCATGGATCCCATAATTATTTAATTATTTAATAACTCACCGGTAAACAATTTATATCTACTTGGATGGACCGAAGTTTGTGCTTCGTCCTTAGAGCTCGAACCCACGCGCAGAGATTGGAAGGAGGCTTTCCAATAGTTCTACGCTGTCAATGAAAATGGGAGGGAGAGGCTGAAATTTTAATATATGTAGAATGGGTGAAAAATATGGTGGCGGGATTCTGAAATTTTTGCCTCCCTTTTACCGCTAAATTTGGGTTCAAGGGTAACATGGGGTTTACAAATTAATTTAAGGGATATAATGGTCTTTTTGGTTGCATATCATATTATTTTGCTATTTGAACCAAATATACAAAAATACTGCAGAAGAATTCCTAATCTGCAACCAAACAATAAATAGGGTTACCTATCTCTACCATGAAAAGTTAGAAAGTATTGTAAAATAATGATAGTATTTGCTTTCCTACATTTTCTAACATAGGCAACCAATCGAACCCTAAATATATAGTCCACTACTTTGTACATTAGCTATCTAAAATCTAGTACCATATTGATTTGATACTTAACATATATTGTATGTGAAGTATTATCCAATAGTTAGAGGGTTCACAGCAATTGGAATTGGAGATAACGAATTTGTGCAAGCCATGGTTATTGATGTTAAATCAGTTCTTCAGAAGCCAATCCCAGAGGTAAGCATGATTTCATGGAGTTTGTATCTATTATGTTGGCATTTAAAGTTTAAATGACTATCTGAAAATGTGTCGTCTTATTTGGCACCATCATAATGTTGCAGGTAGCCCTTAAGGCGAACTTTTCACGATATTATTAGCAGATACGTACTCATGTCATGAGCTATCCAAATAGTATGGTCTTATACTATCTATTAATGTGATCTTATGCAATATGACATAGGGAATTCCGGTTGAAGTCATTAGCTGGACAATGAGGATTATTATTCATGTTCAATCTAACGGTTTCCAAAAGTGCAAGGAAGGATAGTTTTCTGGATTCTACTAAGTATAGTCTTTTCATTGATAAGGATCTCTACCTCTAAACATTACTCCATTCTCATACTTGAAGTTTGATGATAAGGAAATTAACAACGTGCTTGCTAGTTGTCTCAATTAGTTAGTAGTAATTGAAATACAAGATTCATTCTAGAAAATATGATTTGGTGATGTCTCAGTTCATTCCCTATCATAATTCATACAACTATAAGACTCTATTATGTGGAGTAGTTTATCATTGAAAAATGCTACTGATTTGAATATTTTGTTATTCATGGGAACATATATGTGATCGAGTTGTATTCATCCAAGTATTTTTTTGTTAAACTAGTTCCAGTTTGAGTCTGTATACCAAACTTGCAGGGGTAACTCTCATATTTTCTTTGGCTTTCCTATTATATAGTGAGCTTAGATAGTTACCTTGTGAATTTTGTATGTGGAAATTTAGCAAAGAAAACGGATCCTCATTCGAATATAGTTTGCACTTTGCTGAGGCTTTGTAACACCTACATAAGTTTGGTGCTGACTGATCTTGTGGAGCCTGCTGATAGAGGCGTATAACGTAGTCTCTGTTTGCACTTTAATATAATTTGATTTATTGGCATTTGAGAGCTCAGTCGACAGTGTTTTCTTATGCATTCAAACTGAAGTTGTATTAGTCAAAGTTGTTGCAATTGATGTCGACTACTTTTATGGCTTTCACCATCATTTATTTTAAGTTTTCCCCAGCTTTTAGCTTCATTTTTGCATCAACTTATGGTAAACTATCATAGATGTTATTTTTGGTTATGGTAATCCATGATTTAGATAATTGGAGCTCTGTTAATCTAAATATTGAATATCCCATGTTCGTATACTATGCGATCAAATGCAAAGATCCACTCCATGTCATTAGGAAGGAAATTCAAGTTTAAGCTACATTGGTTTTTTTCTTTTTCTCCTCCAACTTGCTTTATAATAGTAACATAATGTTGTCAATTCTTGTGCTCATCCATGGTGATGGCAGTAGTTGGGAGATACCCCTCTAGCAAAATTCCAAGAATGTATGAAAAAACTGTGACCTAATTGTGTTGACTGTCTTTATTATAAAGGCTTCGTCTTCCAATTATTTTTGGTGAAAAAGCACTACACATTAAATCTTGTCTTGCTTCTAATCTAATATGCCTCAACTGCTTTAGTTTTTATTTTTCTATTCACTTTTATCTAATCCATCCATGACTCCAATTTTATTATATGAGAGTAGTACATGCGAAATTATGTTATTGCTTGTAAAATTAATTTTTTTATTGCTTCAATACAAATGTTCTACTAAACATTAGTATTATAACTTTTACTATTAAGTGACAGTAGTAGTTTTTAAACTAAAACCATCATTTTTCTTCTAGCATCTCATAAATTTCGGTCCATTCAATACAACTTGAAGATTTTTATTAGTTCCTTTGAATTCGACTTCTGATTGGTTTTATTCTTTAACATGTACTATGATTTGTCCATTAAAAAGTATTTAAACGGTTAAGTTTAGTTATAGTTCCTGAAGACAAGAGGCATGCTTAATAACTGCCATTCAAAACAATTAGAATATCTCCATAAAATAAGTAGGCTGAATAAGGAATCATCCATTTAAACGGGGGTGATTTTTAAATTATTTAGCAATAAACACAATACATATTATACTCGAGAAAACATCAATTCGACCAATTGTTTTTTTGCACACTGCATTTCAAAATAAAAGATGCTTTGGTATATACGTAATATTCCCACAGACCGAATCAATATTTTATTAAACCATTTCCGGTACTAAACTATACATTAAAGATGATTTTTCCTAAACCTATTCAAAACAGGGCTTGAAACCTAACGATTTTATCTAAATATATTCAAAAATATATTTTTCAGCAGGATAGACTATATATTAAGAACAAGAGGGTGGGTCCGACCTCTAGTTGTGCGACGGTTCTCCGTTGCTCAAATTGTCACTTTCAAAATAAAGATCAACTTTTGAAATACTTAAAACAAGTACTATTAGTTCTATTTTTTATAAGGAAAGTGAACAGCCTTTTCTAGACGCGATTAATTCTTCTCCAAACTTGTTTCAATCAATCAACTTATAATAGAGCAGGATCAAGAATTAGAATTAGGGAGATTTTTTTTTTGCTCTTCTTATAATTGAATTTAATATATATACTATTTGGTAATCCATCTCAGAAGCTAAGGTTTTTAAGTCACACCCGAATTAAAAACATCCCATTTGTCTCGAAATTTAAAAGTAAATAGTACGCCTATCTCTTGTAATCACATTCCGAACTCCAGAAATAGATAATGTAAAAGCAGGGAAAGAAACAACTGAACTTTTGTGATGCTGCTGATTACATCAAATTGTGATGTAAGCTAAAAAGGTTACATCACAATGTTTTTTTTTACGCTATTTTTTTTTTACGCTATTTGTCTCGCAATGTTTTCTAAATATCACCATTATTTATTATATAAGCATGTACTAATTGTGCATCCACCAATAAATATTTAATTTGTGCTGATCATCTATATTCTTCTTCTCCCATCTCATTTGTACTTCCTTCTAATCTAAGCTATCATGTTACCAGAAATAAGCATTCAGCAACAGGCTACTACAGATAGAAACTCCAAGGTACTACTCATATTTCATGATTTTGTCATCATTAAATTCTACTACTATTATTTTTTATTTACTCACATATAGATATTTGAAACTTTTTGGTGTATGTTTGATATTAATTATTAGAAGGAAGTGGAATGTGAAGAAGGAGAAGAATCATTGCAATCATCCTCACCAAGCAGGCCAACCAGCATGGTCTTTAAGGCAAGCTCCTCCTTTCATCCTTTCTCTCATATCTATTTATTTGCTTCAGTCAAGTTTGACTGGTCATGATCACAACCCCAAAACAAATTGGTTCTGGTCATGACCACCTATGAGACAATCTCACATAAGTTTTTTTAATAATCTCTAATATTTAAAAAAAAACAGAAGGAGAACAGAGTGATCCCCGCGCACCTAGTGGCCGAGGCCATCTCGACACTGAAGGGGCTCGACCTGAGGTGGTCGGGCCCCATCACCCCTGCAGAAATGCAGTACGTGGAGCAGTACGTCCTGGCCAAGTACCCGGAGTACTGCAACGGCCTCTGCCTCCCTGACCGTTCCGCTCCTGAATCTTCCACCTCTGACATGATCACTAGGATCCAGCTGTCGCCCTCCAAGCTGGTCGACACCCTCACCAAGAAGACCTCCTTCCAGGGCAACTTCATGTCCATCCCCGAGATCCAGGCCCGCAACCGAGCCCTCGACAGCTGCGGCCTCACCTCAGAGGACTACCTCGTCGTCTTCACCGCCACAGTCAGGGAGGCCCTAACCATGGTTGGGGACTCCTACCCTTTCTTCAGGGGGAACTACTACATGACCGTGCTCCCTGAAGACGAGGACGCCATCATCAGGGAGGTGGCGGCGTCCAAGGACGCCAAGGTGGTGGGGGCACCCGCGGCTTGGCTGGACCTCAGGATAAAGGGTTCCCAGCTGAGCCAGTATTTCAGGAGGAAGTGCAAGTGCAGCCCCAAGGGGCTCTTTGCCTATCCAGCTGTGTGCTCGAATGGAGAAGGGGGCTTTCTCCGTTCCAGCATGCACTGGATATCGGAGGCGCATAGGAACTCGTGGCACGTGCTGCTTGACGTTGCCGGGTTGGAGGCCGGAAAGGAGTGCCTCCGGTCGCTGGCGCTGCACCGCCCTGATTTCGTCACGTGCACAGTTGATGTGGCGCACGCGCACCCGTCCAAGGTTACCTGCCTCTTGGTGAGGAGGAAGTCGTTTGAGACGGACGCGCCTTCTGCTTAACATATATGGAATTAAATTCACCCTTGTTTTGGTGCAAATATATATACTACGCCTTTTACAATTTGGCCTTTTTATGATGATTTTTACTACTACATAACGTATTTGTTTGAGCAAGGATTTACTTTTGCAATAATCGTGTTGTGTTGGATAAATATAATACTGACCATGGCTCCTTGTTTCTTAATTGGCTACTTTTGTATGAATGATCATTAGATGTAAAAAAAAAAAGGTTAAGAATCCATAAAAAAATTCTCGGACTGAGGGGGGTATACTATAATCAGTCATTTGGTATCAGAGAAATTATACTAGTGGTACTGCATTTGCTAATTTGCTATTGGAATGGTTTTGTTCAAATGCAAGTTGATCTAACATGTATCAATGTTTTTCAAAATGCATGGCTCTATTTGGTCCGCGATTTATATATTTAAACAAGTAATGAATCAAATCGTTTTGAATTGAAGAACAGACTGTTTGTCTGTGAACCGTCGGCCGGTTGAACCAGTTCCAAGCAATTTTTAACATTTACAAAACTAGAAATAAGAATTGAGAAAATGGAGGATCTGGTGTGGATATATAATGCTATGAATAGAGAAAAAGCATGAGGTGGAACAAGAATTAAGTACATCAATGTTTGTGGATCAAGAAGAAGATATAATAGGCAATATTAATTAAGCAGGCCTGAAATTCAATAAATTGCATTTTTATAGAGAGCATCTCTCCCAATCAATCAACCAATATATATGCTAGTACCACTAGTATACTTTCTCACATACTCTCTCCACATATTTGTGCTGTTAATTGTATAGTCAATCAGAATGGATAATGCTAGCTACCAAGCCGGACAGACCAAGGGTCAAGCTCGGGTACATTTTTACACATAACATTATTAAACAAAATAGTAACTTATAACTATTCAAATTTCTGAAGGCTAGCCAGTTGTGGACAAAGCTGGCAATGCTGCACAATCTGCCAAAGAATCAGTTCAAAATGTAATTAATTAAATTTATTATCTCCTCTTTTAAAATATAACTTAACAACTAAAATCAATATGAAATGTTGATTTGTTGATCAGATGTTTGTTCTTCAATGGATATAGGCTGGACAGCAGGCGCAGGCTAAGGCACAAGGTGTGCCGCTGATGCTGTCAAGGATGCCTGTAATTAACTCAAACAAGTGAAAGAGAGATTTCATTTCATCTCATCTCGTGATGACAATGCATGCTTCCATCTAATCTTTCTTGTTCTATTGTTGAAATCATCAGTTTCTTTTGGTGTTCAGATTTCAAGTTTTGGTTTCATTATAGAGAGAGAGAGAGAGAGAGAGAGAGAGAGAGAGAGAGAGAGAGAGAGAGAGAGAGGCAAGAGTTTCTTATCAAATGAAAATTTGTTTAAATATGAAGATTTGCGACATGGATTTTTATAGTTTATTCTACAAACTATTCACATTTTCACCAGAATATTATTCACACACTGTTATCATATGGTCCTATTTTTAATAAGGGTTAATAGCCAATTAAATCAGTTTGGCAAGTACTGGACTTAATAATTAAACATCAATATGTAAGGTTGAAGCAGGAGACAAAACAATATAAGGAAATAATCAATTCAAGCTGTAATGACTTCAATCTAATTAGATTATATATATATATATATATATATATATATATATAGGGTCTTGTTAGGTTGAGATTTTTTAGCTTAATTGAGAATTGAGATGCATTTTCAGCCACTCATTTTGAAATGTCAACTGCAAGTAGATTATGTCAACTAAGGGGTATTATCGTCATTTCATTTCAATAGCCAGAATATCAAATGTCAACAACTCGTATTAAAATGTCAACAACTAAAAAAAATTTAATTTTTTTAATTTTTTTAATTTTTTTTAATTTTTTTTAATTTTTTTTAAATTTTTTTTATTTTTTTTTAAATTTTCGCGCGATGTCAACTACTGAGACATTATGTCAACTACGATGTGTAGTCTGCACATCAAATGTCAATAGCTCTGCACATCAAATGTCAACAGCTTATAATTGACATTATATATGTGTAGTTGACATGAATTGTATATGTAGTTGACATTATATGTGTGTAGTTGACATGAATTGTATATGTAGTTGACATTACATGTGTGTAGTTGACATGAATTGTATATGTAGTTGACAAAAAATAAAAATAAATAAAATAAATAAAATAAATAAAAAAATAAAAAATCGAAAAAAAAATAATTTTTAAAAAAAAAATAAAAAAAATATTTATTAAATAAAATATGATGAAATTACAAATATGCCCTTTCACAATTAATTAATGTAAAAATATTTTCCATGTGGCAAATTCTGGACCACTCATTTAATAAAAATGAGTGGCTTATAATGCATCTCAATTCTCAATTAGGCTAAAAAATCTCAATTGATCACAACCCTATATATATATCCTATAAACTCACTCTTAAGTCGAGATCGAGAATATCTGGATATGGAAATGTAATCGGAGTAGAGTTTAAGAAGTTTTAGACTAACCAAATTTATGTAGTTGAAGATCAAAAAGTGAAACAGGTCGTCACAAAATGAAACATGGCACTTCAATTCGGTATTATGTCCCAATTTTTATGTGTCAATTCGTGCTTTGCTGATAGATTTATCTATTTTGGCACTAATATTTATCAAAACTTTTTATGAAGACTTTAGACTTTTGTTTTAATTTTGCTTGTTCCTAATTATTATAATGCCACTTTATGCTCAATACCTGCCAAATCCAAAAGTTCTCATTAGTATATCAATCAATATATACCTGCTGCCACCTGTTTTGCATCAATATGCTAACAAATTCGTCGGTTGATTAATTGACATTTTGTAATGGGCCTACACACTAAAATTGAAGTCCAACAAATTATGATCCTTGATTGAAGAAAAACTGCGCACAAATGGCAAATGATCTACTCCATGAGTGACTGAGTCGTCGTATAAATCTTAAATTTCAACCATGTGAAGGTAGGCCATTTTACATTTGATAGCGGTTTGTGTGGGGAAATAATACATTAGACCCAGAAAGGGTCAACGAAATCCATGAACCTCTAACCACCATTTTTTAAACATGCAGTGAACATGATTTTATTTTCACCTGTTTATGGTGTATGTATGAGTCGCGTGTTAATGAATAACAGCAAAAATTTATTGAACAACGTTTATGATTTATCATTGTTAGTATATCATATCAACAATGTTTACCTTACCTTTGTATTAGTACATATATTTTCTAACAACATGTTGAATTTTTGAACTAAAAGAAGATATTTATAACAATCTATCTTGTCAGGGTGGAGCCACCTAAATTTGACAGCAGTGCACCACAAATGTTTTTTTTAAAACTAGTGTCTATAATTGAAACGAAATTTCCATTTGTGAAAGAGGAAATAATATATCATAATATATAGATTCTCCCATCATATAGTGACAAACAACTTAAAGTTTTTTTCTTCTAACCAACAATATTCTCCATTAAAACAAAGTAATGTATTTATTGCATGTTTCTATTTGTAATACTAAGCTTCCCATGATTTGACACCACAGTAAAAATAGCAAAGCTCTCTACATGAAATGAAAGTAGTAAAAATCTGGCGCGGCGCAGCCTAGCAAAAGTCGGAGTTGATGTTAGCGGCGGGCGGTATCTCAAAATGCCACAGCCTCCCTTCGGCCTTGACCCGATTCTTCTTACACAGGAACGCCTCCGCATACATCTTCTCCACCCTCCGATCCACGTCGTGTAGGAACACGTGCGTCACGCCCGGTTTCTTCCGGTTCCTCGCCATCACCGCCGCCGAGTATATCGCCGCCATCCTCCCCGGCGCCTCCGGGAAGTACCCCCGCGGCGCGTCGATCATTATTAGGTCCCACTCCGTGTCGTACACCTCGTTGGCGAGCATGTTCAGCGCTAATCTAAATCCAAAATTAATTCATTTAGAAAAGGAAAAAAAATCAATTACAACTAGTATGGTAGTAGTAGATTGATTAGCAATGGGGACCTGCATTTATGGTTGCCACGTAGGAAAGACTTATTCGGGGAGCAATGAGGCTCGGAGCGGAAATGGTGCATCAAGTCGTCGGCTTGGGAGAGTTGGTTGCGGTAGCGGACGGTGTGGGCCCGGAGGGCAGGGGCGTCTTTTAGGACGGTTTGGACCCACTTGGGGTCCTCCTCCAGGAATAGCGTCCTGCCACGTGGATTGAGGGAGGCCCACATGAGTGAATCGCGCCCGAGTCCGAAGACGAGGAAGTCGGCGGGCTCCGATGACCGGAGGACGTTGAATGTCACGGAGATCTCGCCCCGAGACTGCTGCGGCACCACCGTCGACGTCGCGTAGTGGAGGATCGCCTCTAACTGGAGGCTCGTGGCCGGACCAGAGAAGCGTGACCCCCACGCGCCGCACAGGAAAGGGGCCGACGAGTTCTTACCGAGGAGCAAGAACACCAGGGATGCGCTGCCGATCAGCCCCATCACCACCAGGCTCAGGGGCCATCGGCTCTCCGCCACCTGGCTTTGGTTGTTGCTTTTCTGCATTATTTTCTCTTGTTTTTGAGGGATTTTGGACTGACAGCAAAGGAGAATTCTGCCTCACCCATTTTAAACTACACTTAGTATTTATTTTATTATTATTATCCTAAGTACTTTTTTGTTTTTTTTTTGTTAAAGGGGTTATGGTTTTGACCAATTGAGTTTCTATATTTTTCATTATTACTATTTCCTCTTTCTGTCTTATCTCAAATTAAAATATTCTATTGTTATCTACAGGATAAAATAGTTTCTTCTCTTTTTATTAAAATATATTTAATTGCATTCCATATAGCTCCACTTCTACTTAAAATCTTGTGTTATTTAAAATTTTTTCATACTATTTGGGACAGGTGAAAAATTACCATTGCACTGTATAACTTTTATTGGAGTTACAATATATATATTATAAATTAAAAAATATGCCTTTTAATCGACAAAATGTCAACATTTTAGGATATACCTTCCTCAGACTGTGTATATTTTGAAAACACTACGTCGTTTCTACTAGCCAAATAGTATTATTTTATCAGCACCGACTGGTAGATAATTCTACAAATAAGATATTGGTGGAGATTCCAAATAATGATTTTCTGCTATCCTAAAAGGGACAAATATAGGGGAATTAGTTGGAGTACTTTGTTTCTTTACAAGAACCAGTACAGAATTAAAGGGTGTGATCTCCTTATCAATTGCAAACCACATTTGTGGTGTGAGTTTGTTTTTGACTTATTTTCAGGCAATGATAAAACTTTTGCAATAATAAATTGAAAGAACCTTCAATATATATTGTTCAAATATAGCTAATTCTTCTGAAATATGGTAAGAGTAACTACTCTGTTCGTCTAAATATCACAAATAAAATATCTGTAATTTATATAGAATAAAATAATTCTACAAGTAAAAACAGAAGGAGAGGTGAGTTTGTGGTGAGTGGGAACGCATCTCCATTTCATTACCACTTCCCATAAATCAACTCCCGCTACAATTACTACACGTCTACACCTCATCTTATTAGTCAACTTCAAAATCTCTCATAAATATTTAGGCAATACGTAACGCGGTCTCTTATCCGTCTCTTAATCATCTCATCCTTAACTATTTATGGGCTCCATTGTACTTTTCTCTCCATCTCAACTAAGAGACAGAACCTGCAACCTTCCATCTCTTAATCATCTCTTAACTTACTATTCATTCCATTTCATTTTTTATTTTTATTTCCAATAAATTCAATTAATAAAAACACATTTCATTAAATAAAATAAAATTAGAACTTAAAATTCTTAAAAAATTAAAAAAAACATAATTAAAAATCTGAAAAAAATGAAAAATACATAATTTAATTTCTTACACCAAATTTTGCCCAAATGTGCTCCATTAGATCATCTTGGAGTTGAGCGTGGGCGGTAGAATCACGTGTCCTTGCCCGAATAGACAACTGATCTTGCAAAGACGGATGCACTCCACTGCGAGGCGGACTACTTGCGGTAGAGCTTCCGGGGGTTTCAGGGTCGAACCAATTTCCCGCCTCAGGTCCTTCGTCGGCAACAATCATGTTGTGCAAGATTATGCACGTATACATGATGTCAACCATACTCTCCATGAACCAGGTACGAGCCGGAGCTTTGATAATGTTGAAGCACGCTTGAAGAACCCCGAACGCCCTCTACGCATCCTTGCGAGCAGCCTCATGCTTCTGCGCAAAAAGAGCATGTTTTTCGTTTAACGGCATGTTGAACGTCTTCACAAAGGTTGGCCACTTCGGGTAGATGCCGTCGACAAGATAGTACCCCATTTTATACCGCTGGTTGTTAGCGATGAAGTTGATGGTCGACGCTTTACCATCCAAAACTTCGGCGAAGAGGTCGGATTGGTTGAGCACGTTGACGTCGTTGTTCGATCCGGGGACCCCGAAGTACACATGCCAAATCCATAACCGGTAGTCGGCAACGACCTCGAGTATAACGGTGGGGTGGGTGCCTTTGTGGCCGCTCGTGTATGACCCCTTCCACGCCACATGACAATTCTTCCATTGCCAATGCATGCAATCGACGCTGCCAAGCATCCCGGGGAATCCGTGCACTTCTTCGTGAAGGTGGAGCAGAAACTGACAATCTGCCGTGCTTGGCTTTCGGAGAAATTCATCGGTGAAGGCTGCACGAACGCCTTTGCAGAATTGTATCAAGCACATTCTCCCAGTGCTATCTCCAATGTGGAGGTATTCGTCGAACAAATCCGTCGTTTGTCCAGTCGCAAGCTGACGGATTGCTGCAGTACATTTCTGCAGCGTCGTGTGGCTAGGACGGCCAACGGCGTCGAACCCTTCTTGGAAGAACTTTTCCCGGACTGCCAATGTATTTGCGATGTGGAGAAATAGCGGTAGTCGCATGCGGAAACGGCGACAAAAGTAGGTATCTCCCCATACCGGGTTATCACAGAAGTAGTCGCGTACTAACCTTGCGGCGGCTTCCTCTCGGTTACGATGGATGTAAGTTCGGGATCGTCTTTGGGGCGGCGTGGCTTCCTCCGTCTCCCTACGTCGATCTTCTTCAAGTGATTCTTCCATTATTCGACACATTTGCTCAAATGGATCCATGAATGTATTAACGTTGGTAGAAGAATAAAAAAGATGATTTGAGATGAAAATTGGAGAGGAAATGGAGGTAATTTGAGAAGAATAGATGTGTGTTTGTGTGTAATGAGGATGAAATAGGAGTATTTATATAGTAAAAAAAAGTAAAAAAAAAAAGGAAAATGATTGTTTTTAATTTTTAATTTTTTTATTAAATTCGTATTTTTAAAAAAAAGATTTATTGCGTCAGCGTGACGAAGCCCACTCGCGGGTCGGCGAGTGGGCGTCACGCATAGTGCCGGAGCTTGCCACGTCGCGCAAGCGCGTGGCGAGACAGCTCGCGCGCCGTCTCGGAGGGACGGACGTCTCGGCAGGCTGGGGATGAGACGGGATGCTGTAACACGTCCCGCGCACATCTCGTCTCGGAGGGACGAGATAAGGGACATCCGCGAGATGCGTTGCGGTTGCCCGTCGTCTCCCTCTATTTGGAGTAGATTTGTATGTAGGCTTCTAGCTTTTATATTTCAACCAAACGCTACACGTGCTCTTCTGGGCTACTAATAATTTTAGAATATCCAATTGCTTTTGTATAGCCTTTTATTCAATTCAAAATCGGTGATCCCAATCTTATTTCCAATTATCCAACACTGTTAACACTAAATTTATAAAAGAAAAATAAATGATTAAAAATGATCGAAATTTGTGGTTTTGTGTCAGAATTTGGGACCCAATTTCTGTGGAGACTCAGGGCACCGGCAACGCGTCTCGCGGGTGTCCTTTATCTCGTCCCTCCGAGACGAGACGGCCGCGGGACGCGTTGCAGCGTCTCGTCTCGTCCCCAGCCCGCCGAGACGCCCGTCCCACCGAGACGGCGCGAGAGTTGTCTCGCCACGCGCTAGCGCGACGTGGCGCTATGCGTGACGCCCACTAGCCGACCTGCGAGTGGACGTCATCACGCTGACACAATAAATTATTTTTAAAAAAAAAATCGAATTTAATAAAAAAAATGAAAAACGGTCATATTACCGTTCAACGGTAATTTAAAAAAAAAATTATTTTATTTTTCTTTTTTTATTCTATAAATACTCCTCTTTCACACACACAAACACACATCTATTCTTTTCAAATCATCTCTATTTCCTCTCCAATTTTCATCTCAAATCATCTCTTTTATTCTTCTACCAAAGTTAATCCATTCATGGATCCATTTGAGCAAATGCGTCGAATAATAGAAGAATCACTTGAAGAAGATCGACGTAGGGAGGCGTAGGAAGCAGCGTCGCCCCAAAGACGATCCCGGACTTACACCCATCGTAACCGGGAGGAACCCGCCGCAAGGTTAGTACGCGACTACTTCTGTGATAACCCGGTATGGGGAGATACCTACTTCCTTCGATGTTTCCGCATGCGGCGACCCTATTTCTCCACATCGCAAATACATTTGCATCCCGGGAAGAGTTCTTCCAAGAAGGGTTCGACGCCGTTGGCTATCCCGGCCACACGACGCTGCAGAAATGTAATGCAACAATCCGTCAGCTTGCGACTGGACAAACGGAGGATTTGGTCGACGATTACCTCCACATTGGAGAAAGCACTGGGAGAATGTGCTTGATGCAATTCTGCAATGGCGTGCAGCCTTCACCGATGAATTTCTCCAGAAGCCATGCACGGCAGATTGTCAGTTTCTGCTCCACCTTCACGAAGAAGTGCACGGATTCCCGGGATGCTTGGCAGCGTCGATTGCATGCATTGGCAATGTAAGAATTGCCATGTGGCGTGGAGGGGGTCATACACGAGCGGCCACAAAGGCACCCACCCCACCATTATACTCGAGGCCGTTGTCGACTACCGGTTATGGATTTGGCATGCGTACTTCGGGGTCTCCGGATCGAACAACGACGTCAACGTACTCAACCAATCCGACCTCTTCGCCGAAGTTTTGGATGGTAAAGCGCCGGCCATCAACTTCATCGCTAACAACCGGCGGTATAAAATGGGGTACTATTTTGCCGACGACATCTATCCGAAGTGGCCAACCTTCATGAAGACGTTCAACAGGCCGGTGAACGAAAAACAGGCTCTTTTTGCGCAGAAGCAGGAGGCTGCTCGCAGGGATGTGGAGAGGACGTTCGGGGTTCTCCAAGCGCGCTTCAACATTATCAAAGCCCCGTCTCGTACGTGGTTCATGGAGAGTATGGTCGACATCATGTATACGTGCATAATCTTGCACAACATGATTGTCGCCGACGAAGGACCCGAGGTGGGAAATTGGTTCGACCCAGAAACCCCCGGAAGCTCTACCGCAAGTAATCTGCCTCGCAGTGGAGTGCATCCGTCTTCGCAAGATCGGTTGTCTATTCGGGCAAGGACACATGATTCTACCGCCCACGCCCAACTCCAAGATTATCTAATGGAGCACATTTGGACAAAATTTTGCAACCGGTAGACGCACATGATCTTTCTTCTACTTCTTTGCGCTTTGAGATTTTGAATTTAGAGAGTGAGCGGAAGAAATTAAATTATGTATTTTTAAATTTTTTAGGATTTTTAATTATATATTTTTTTAATTTTTTAAGAATTTTAAGTTGTAGTTTTAATTTATATAATGAAGTGTGTTTTATTAATTGAATTTGTTGGAAATAAAAATAAAAAATGATATTGAATGAATAGTTAAGGAATGAGATAAGAGACGGATAAGAGATAGAGAGTTGCAGGTTCTGTCTCTTAGTTAAGCGTTTGAGTGAAAAGTACAGTGAGGCCTATGAATAATTAAGGGATGAGACGGATAAGAGACAACGTTGCAGAATTGCCTTAAAATCCCAAACACAAGGCGAGGGTTAGAGAAATTACCTCAATTTTCTACCCAGAATTGTATGCCTCAAGGAAAGAGTGACAACTTGCCCATGCGGAAAAAAAGTACTTTTATTTAATTGTATTTATTCCATATACGTGACACGTCACTCTATTTATACAGAATTCAATATTTACAAAAATATAGTACTATTAAGAAATCGAAATTTGATTTTCATGTAAGTTATACATTTAGTACTCAATCAACCAAATACATGAAATTAAAAAAATACTCCATATTAAATTATTAATATTGAATAGAGGACAAAAGTCACAAATATTATTAACATAAGTGTGTAGCATAAAATTACTATTTTAGTTTTATTATATTTATTCATTTTTTAAAAATAGATACTAGTACTTTAATTTTTATTGAAAACCAATCTAAAGCGATATAATGTTGGGGTTTATTGGGCCTCCTCCATACTCAAAATCATAACAGAAAGTTATACAGTAATACGTTTATTGGGCTAGAAAGTAGAAATAATAATTGTACGGCAAAAGTCGATACCTCATTTATTTGTTTGTTTGTCTGTCATAAAACTCATTTTCAATAGTATTTTTATTGTCGATGACGGCCCAATTTGAAGACTGGGAATAAGAGCAAGATTCCACGTGGAAGGCATGACGCCGCGTGGTCGACCAAACAATGAATTGAATGAACTGAGCGAGCCTCATTAATGCGTATGCCAGAGACATAACTTCACCATTTACCACAATTCAATTTCAATACTACTACTTAGAGGGTCCACTATAAGGCGGACACGCCAAATAGCTCCGCCCTAGTTTTGTTATCTATAGCCTCAAAATTTTATGTCCGTCACTATAGTGGACACCTTCAATAGCCCCCAAATTTTATAATCAACTTTCATTTTATAATGTTTCAAGTAATTATAAACAAATTTATCGGGCTATACGAGGGATCGCATCCTCCGCATTCTCCGCCTCCTCCGCCAAACGGAACAAATTTATCGGGCTATACGAGGGATCGCATCCTCCGCATTATCCGCCTCCTCCGCCAAACGGGCCGCTTCCTCCTGGGCGGCCTGGTGTTGCACCTGTTGAATCAGAGCATTCCAGCTGTCTCTCCACAAATTGTTCATTTTCGACCCCAAATTGTAGTGAGAGAAATTTTTATAGATGTAGAGTTGGAATGGTGTGAAAATAATGAATGGAGTGGGGTGTATTTATAGGTGAATTGAAATGTAAAAAAACAAAAAATAAAATAAAAATCGGCCCCATTTCGCCGCGTCCTCGCCCATTTCGCCGCGTCCGCCCCCATTTCGCCGCGTCCTCGCCCCGGAGTCGCCTGAAGCCCGTCCGCCCCCCTACTGCCCCATTTCGGTGTCCGCCCGCGCTCTCCACTATAGCCGCCGCCCTCTTCCCCAACCCGCGGCTATAGCCGCGGGCGTTTTATAGTGGACACCCTAAGTGTTAAACAATAGTTTTGCTCTGAATACTGTGTGTATTTTTACTGGAGGAACTATACGCCTTTTTATAGGCTAGAGATTATACTCATATGGTAAGAAACAATCATGGTAATTAGTATCCCTATACATGGTACGCTAAATCAAATTCTCTAATTTTGTCAATTATATGATTTAGGAAGATTTCTTTCCAACACTCCCCCTCAAGCTAAGTGACGGGATCACCGATACTGAGCTTTCCCAATACTTCACAAAATGACTTCGTGTTGACTGCCTTCGTCAGGATATCCGCCAGTTGATCTTCAGATTTGACATAAGGTAGTTCCACAATTTTCGACTCAATATTCTCCTTAATGAAATGTCGATCCACCTCCACATGTTTTGTTCGATCATGCTGAACAGGATTTTTAGAAATGCTGATAGAAGCTTTATTATCACACAATAGTCTGCACGGTTGTGGAGACTTTAACTCCAACTCGGTCATGATTCTCTTCAACCATAGTACTTCAGTTAGTCCACTTTTGATTCCACGAAACTTGGCCTCAGCACTTGAAAGTGCTACCACTTTTTGTTTCTTACTTCTCCATGTCACCAGATTTCCACCAATGAACGTGAGGTACCCTGCCGTAGATTTTCTATCGTTCGGGTTTCCTGCCCAGTCTGCATCAGTATATCCATGTTTCTCTAGGTGCCCATTTTTTTGAATAGTACTCCATATCCAATTGTTCCATTCAGATATCGAACAATTCTCAGAACTGTTTCCCAGTGTTCTTCCTGTGGTGCATGCATGAACTGGCTTACTACTCCAACAACATAAGCTAGATCTGGTCTTGTGTGAGAAAGATAGATTAACTTTCCCACTAGCAGCTGATATTTCCCTCGATCAGCTGGTCTCCCTCCTTCCTTGATTTGTAGTCCATGATTCTGCATCATTGGTGTTTCTACAGGATTGCAGTCGAGCATACCAGTCTCTGCAAGTAAGTCGAGGACATATTTTCTTTGATTGATGAATATTCCTTGTGGTGATCTCAGTACTTCAATCCCCAAAAAAAAACTTTAGGAGACTTAGATCCTTCATCTCGAACTCACGGAAAAGATTCTCCTTCAACTGGCATATTTCTTCCTCGTAATCTCCTGTAATAATCACATCATCTACATAGATGATGAGATATGTGATCTTTCCATTCTTCTTCTTGAGAAATAATGTATGGTCTGAATTACTGTGCCGATATTCATATTTCTTCATCACTTCAGTAAACCTTTCGAACCAGGCTCTTGGAGATTGTTTGAGGCCATACAGAGTCTTCTTTAGCTTGCAGACTTCTCCCTCACGAAATTCCCTAGTGAACCCAGGTGGGGGTTCCATGTATACAAACTTGGTCAACTCTCCGTGCAGAAATGCATTGGTTACATCAAATTGATGTAAAGGACAGTCCATGTTAGCAGCAATTGAGAATAGAACTCTTACTGTATTGATATTTGCAACTGGTGAGAAGGTCTCAGCATAATCCACACCATACGTCTGAGTGTATCCTTTAGCTACTAGTCTAGCTTTGTAATGGTCAATCGATCCATCGGGTCTCCGTTTGACCGTGAATACCCATCTGCATCCCACAGTTTTTGCTCATTTGGATAGTTTGCTCACTTCCCAAGTTCCATTCTTCAGCAATGCTTTCATCTCCACAACATTGCATCCCTCCAGTGTTTGACTTTCTACGCTTCTTCTGCTGTACATGGAATGTTTTCTTCTTCATATAGGGCTGCTTCAAATGCCCTAGCCATTTTTGTCAAATTCCCTTTTCACAAAATTAGCAACTGTATAACGACTCTTCTTGCCTATTTTCTCAGGCGAGAATCTCTTCGCGGGAATTCCTCGTGTACTACGATATGGAAGCACATACTGACCGGTATCACCATCAATAGTATTATCTCTTGTATCTTCAATAGTGTCAGCAGAAATAGTATTGACCTCAGGTGGTGCAAGGGTTACCTCGAATATCGGATGAGAAGAGTCATCGGGAAGTGACACGAAAGACTCGGACTCTGGCATGAGCAAGACCGGTCCGGCGGTAGTGCTAACCGGCTCTGGTAGATTCTCGTTCAAGAGATTTGGCGGTGACACAAACCAACTTAGGCAGTCCTCCTGAGGGCTACCTGAATCACTCTCCCCCTGACTACTAAGGTGGTTATGGTAATAGAATTCGGTTTCAAGAAAATCACAGTTCATGGTAGTAACTACCCTCTTTGACATTGGATCGTAGCACCGATATCCCTTTTGGTTTATCCCATACCCAACAAAGACGCATTTAGTGGCACGGGGTTATAGTTTAGACCTTTCATATTTGGGAATATGAACATACACTGAGCAACCAAAAACTTTGGGGGAGGCTTAGGCTTTCAGGATTTTTGGGAAGTTTGGATAGTATATCAAGTGGTGTTTTTTTGCTTAGGATTTTAGTGGGCAGGCGGTTCATAAGATAGACTGAGGTGGCAATTGCTTTTGGCCAAAAATGTTTAGGAACTTCAGAATCAATGAGTAGGGCTCGGGTGATTTCTAGGATTATTCTGTTTTTTCTCTCTGCTACCCCATTTTGTTCAGGTGTGTAGGAGCAAGTGATTTGGTGGATGAGGCCTTTTTCTGTGAAAAACTGAGACATGTGTTGATTAACAAATTCCCGCCCATTGTTAGACCTAAGGGTTTTAATTATGGTTTGAAACTGGGTTTGGACCATCTTAAAGGAAAGGATAAATTTATCAACTACTTCAGACTTGTGTTTCAAAAAATAAATTCATGTCATCCTAGTGCAATCATCAACAAATATCACGAAATATCGAAAACTATTACTACCAACTATGGGTGCAGGACCACACACATCAACATGTACTAGGGAAAATATAGACTTCATACGAGTATTCAAAGATTTGAAGGATTGTCTGTGGCTCTTGGCCAAAACACAAGTCTCACAAGAAAAGTCACTAGGAATCGAAAAACTAGGAAATGATAACTTAAAATAACCAGGAAAAGGGTGTCATAGTCGTTGGTGCCAGAGCCAAATTTCTCGTTTTGTTGATCCGTGAGCTAGCATCACACTACCATATTGGGCTATCTCGTCCACATAGTAGAGTCCTTGCCTTTCAGTGCTACACCCAAGTATCATCTTCGTCCGAATATCCTACAAGATACAAAAATCTGGATGCATAAGCAAATTACAATTCAACTCCTTTGTCACATGACTTATTGACATCAATCTTTAGGACATAGTTAGGACATAGAGACAAGATATGCAGCGGAAATTTTTTCTAAGGGGGTAAATCGATTTCTAAGCATAAGTGGGCTGTTCTGGCTAGATCCTATAATATCTGGGGGATTTTTGTGATAATTAATATTTTGTGGGGGCTTATGCAAAACATGGGGTTCATTATGTAATAAATACAAAATTGGAGGGCTGAGTTGAGAATTTTGAGAAATACTAGGATTAGGGTGAATTTCCCCTAACCCATTACCTCCTGACGTGCAGCCTCTCCCAACCTCATTCCATCCAGATGGAATTTTGTCGGCAAAATTGCCAACCCTCACGCCTCCGCCGCCTCCACTGGATGAAGCTTCCGCCTCCGGTTGCTTTCCCCGTCCATTCTCCATGCCCCGACTGCCTCCCCCTGTGGTAGGCGGTCGTCCCCCAGTTTCGCCAGTGACCCGAACGACGAGCTTCACCTTCGCCGCTTGTCGCTCTTCCCACCATTCTGGATATCCGTGAATTTGGAAGCATGTCTCACGGGTGTGCCTTTGTGGCCCGCAATGACTACACCACATCTTAGATTTGTTCGGCGGCGTTTTGTTTCCTGGTCGGGGTGCGGCTCCTGGTCGTGAGTTTCCACCGCGGTTGGTTTGGCGCTGGCTTTAGACTCTGAAGCCGTATCCGATTCCTCCCGATGAAGAGTCGGCGTTGCCGTGGCTGTCTGCAATCGATGTTGGGGACTCCCTCTTGACCCATCCATACGCGGTCTCCACCGATGGAAGAGGGACTTCTTTGAGAATGTCCCATTGGATGCTATCGTACTCCTGGTTTAAGCCCGACAAGAACTTGAATAATCTCTTTGTGTTCGAGTGCACTCGGAATTGACTGATTCCCTTGTCGCAACAGTCCACTGGTGATTTTTGGCTCTGGTCCACGCTTATCCACATCCCATGAATTTTTTTCGGTAATATGTTTCTAAATCCATTCTCCCTTATTTGATTGAATTCGCCTTTTCCTCTAAGTCATATATGAGGTATAGATCTGCCTCACTCTCGAACGTTGTTGCAAGACTGTCCCAAATTGCCTTGGATGTTAGATGATGTGCAAAGTCAGCAATAATATCGTTCTCGATATTATCCACGATCCAGGAGAAGACCATCAAGTCGGCCTCCTCCCATTCTTCATACTCCTTGCTCCCAGGTTCTGGTGGTGCCGGTTTGCCTGTGATGTGTGCAAGGACTCCCCTGCATCCGATCTGGACTTTCATAAGTCTAGACCATAATGGGTAATTCCTCCCGTTAAGCTTAAATGCCACAGTGACATTCTTGCTTGCCCTCAATCTGTTTGAGGACGATTCAATATTGGGTTTTTCGTCTGACATCTTGATGTAGGAATCTGGTTTTCTCGCTTGATCTAAACGTTTGGTCAGGATTGGTATGATAATGCTATGATGATATTTTTCTGAGTCTAGGATTTAACCTGCTCTGAAGCCATGTTAAACAATAGTTTTGCTCTGAAGATTGTGTGTATTTACTGGAGGAATAGGCTAAAGATTACACTCATATGGTAAGAAACAATCATGGTATTTAGTATGCCTATACATGGTATGTTAAATCAAATTCTCTAATTTTGTCAATTATATGATTCTGGAATATTTCTTTCCAACAGTAAGTACTACCCCTCGCCCTAATCCTCCACTCCACCCACTAATCTTCTTCCTCTCTCTCTCACCTAAACAAAATAGGAATAGAAATTAAATGGCGATGAAAACGAGCGCTAAGTTGGCCGTCGCGATCCTCTGCTTTGCGGTGGTGGCGGCCGGAGGAGCGGAAACGATAGCTGAGAAATGCGCAGCCGAGTTCCAGAAGGTGACGCAGTGCCTGTCGTTCGTGACGGCGAAGGCGAAGGCACCGAGTAAGGACTGCTGCAACTCGGTGACGGAGCTCAAGGACACAGATCCGGCGTGCGTGTGCTACATCATAGAGCAGGTGCACAACGGATCCAACCCCGCCATCAAGAGCATGGGCGTGCAGGAGTCGCTCCTGCTGCAGCTTCCCTCCGCTTGTAAGCTCGCTAATGCCAGCATCACTGAATGCCCTAGTAATCTCTCTCTCTCTCGAATTACCTAGGGTTTACTCTTCAAATTAGTTTAACCTCCACTTAGTTATATTTTCATATCAAACTAGATTAACCTATTTATCTTTCCTCAATAACAATCTTGAGCACAACTAAATAATTTTGAATTCCATTATTGTGTAATAATATGCGAAAAAAAGTATTCTTGATAAAAGACAGACTCTAATTTGATATTGACAAGTAGGTTGGATATTGATGCTGGGACCAAAAGTACTACATGTACCTATAATGCATAAGATTTGAGAAATTAGTAGGTAAATAAACAAAGGGTACAAAACATGCAAGTACTATTTATTATAGTGGACAAGGAGTATTAATTTGCATATGGTAGCAAAGGAGAGAGATGCATAACCCATTATCTCGATTGAAAAAAAAAATCCTGAGACACTTGATTAGTTATAATAAGCAATACTTATGGTGATAATTTTTTGGCCGACTTTTAAATTTGACGCATTGTTGCAATGGACGCACATAAACAATATGATGATACTGTTAAATTTGACGCATTGTTGCAATGGACAGAGCTTCTAAACCTGCCTCCAAACTCCCCGGACGCGGCCATCTTCACGAGCGCGACTGCGACACCAGTGGCAACACCGGGAACGTCGTCGCCAACACCCAATAAGGGGGATTGGCAGAAACCTCAAGTTGCAGGATGCGTAACGGTGGCAACGGCGATGTTCATCTTGTGGGTGAGGCTTTTTTAAGCGGAGATCAGTTTGAAAGAAGTTTAAGATGAATGGTGATGGTGTAGAGTGTAAACTGTGAACCCATATTTCAAATAGCTTCCAATCTTATTGTTGAGCAACTTCGACTATCTATCTACTTTTGCGTTCCATTTTAACTAATTAACTGCGTATTATAGAATATACTACTGTGCTCACTCGCGCCATTATTTCGTATATGTTGTTCTATAGTTTATTGTTCAAGTTTTAGTTCAAATTAAATTATAGTACTACTCTACTATAACTCCTATTATTTATCAAGATAGATTGATCTATTGATATTTTTAACTTTTATAATTTGAGTTTCGCTTGCATGATTTATAAAGATTTTGAGGCCATGCTGAAATTTTAAATGTACACGACAAATAGCTCACGAGTAATTACTGTCCTAAATCTAACCATCTCTCTAGTCATACAACGAATCTATCCAATAATTATGTTTTGACTAGTGCTCACGAGGTCATTTACCCTTTTTTTATACAATGTCTCTATGTCACCAAGATTACCCCTTATTTTTTTCTATAATTATGTTTTGACTAGTACTCCCTCCGTGTCACTTTAAGTGGAGCGGTTCTTATTCGTCACGAGATTTTATGTAATGTTGTTTTGTGAGTTAAATAGAGATATAATAAAGTAAGAGATAGTATAAAAAAATAGAAAGAGTGATGTTTCTATCTTAAAAAAATATGTCATTTAGAGTGTGATATCTCAAATGGGAAAATGTGCCACTTAGAATAAGATGAAGTGAGTATACCTTAATTCTTTTGGTAAAGATAGATCAAATCAAACTTGAATGTTTTTGTCTAAAAAGATAAATATCTATCCAACGTTCACATATTCGTACACAAGGATGTAATCAAATTATTATCTAATGACTTTAAGTAATGTTACGTGGAATTTAATGCAGAAGATATCGACTCCTTTGTTATTAGACATAAATGCAAAATGATTTGTGTGTGTGAGTTGGCCAAGCGGTAGAGAGATAAATGCCTAAGACCTTTCGAGTCCTTCTTAGCACAATCTATAAATTTAAATTCATTCATCCATCCAAAAATAAATAAATGCAAATGATTTAATCCTAACAAGTGATTCGTTCTATTCAATTTGAATGCCACTATGACATTCATTCAGTATGGCATTTTTCTGTAGGGATATTTCTGGTGTTCTTGCCTTCTGGTGATGAAATGTTTAAGGCTATGATAAAAGAATTCTGAGTCTTTCCTGCCCTAATATGATATGTTAGTACTCCATTTGTTTTGTATTCTTATTCAACTCAATGAAATCAGTAAAGGATTGCATGTCTTTATAAATAGGTACTCCATGATTTACTTTGTACTACAGTCTACATGGTAAGCCGAATTTGTGAAATTAAATCTCGGGAGGCTCGCTCCGTCCTCTGATTAAGTATTAATCTTTTTATCTCACAAAGCTAGGAGTATTTGCCTTTTCATTCGTTACATATGTCTAATTTACTCAAAATTGGATTGAGGGAAACTATCACTATTCAGTAATGTCAGTGGTGATTTGCTATGTGTGTTTTACCATATATATATACTATTATGCTGGTGTGACCAGATACGATACATCTAAAAATGTCTCATACGTATATAACTTGATCCCAACAAATTCCAATTCAAATCTGATGATTCCGCGAATTTTTGATGATGATGAATGCTCGTAAAAATAAATTACGACACAGAGAATTTTACGTGGTTCGATTTACTGAGGTAAATCTACGTCCACGGGGAGAAATGGGGGCAGGTTTGTATTGCTTGATCTGCGAATTACAGCTTACAACACAGACTTGCTATATGATTATTTCTCTAGAGAGATTCTAACCCCTTTCTACCAGATCTAAGTTCTATTTATACATTGAACTAAGATCGTGGCTTACATCATCACTCTAGGTCGTGGAGGTCGTGTAGGTCATGGCCTAAGATCGTGGCCTGAGTTGACGCCACGTGGTAGTGGGTGTGTTGGAAGTTGTGGAAATCCTGCATGGGTCCACTAACTCCTTGTTCGGTCGAATACTGAGACCGAACTGCTTTGGTTGCCGATCTGAGAGTAGAGCTTGAAGCCGACCTGAGAGCAGAGCTTGATTGGTTGGCTTTTACCGAGCTGTAGGCTGAGGCCGAACTCTTTGGTAATGCCGAACTCCTCCGAACTCTTTGGTAATGCCGAACTCATACTCTTCCTTGGGCTTTGGGCTGATGGGCCGTCACTGCTGTTGGGCTTGTTTAGTTCGTACCCCATCACTACCCCCCCCGAAAGACGAAGTGAATCACTTCGGCGAAGCGAGTCACTTCGGCATTCTGGATAAAGGTACGGGGGAGGCTGACGTCAGGGGACGTGCCTTGCATGTGACTGCATTAAATGCGACAGTAAAATCCGGCCGTTGAATCCTGAAAAGGTGGGATTCGAAACGGTGCGACGATTTTGAAATCTTCGCCGAATCTGATAAATATGCTCTTTCTTCCTCATTTGAACACCTTTGCTGTTGCGTCTTCTATACACTCTCTTTCTCGAGAAATTTTCTTCCGCTTTCAAGAGCTTCTTCAGACTTCCTTCACTTTCAAAAAGTAAGAAAAATGTCTTCTTCTTCTTCTTCGGTGTCGGGTAGCGGTAGGAAAGGGGATAAGGGGTCTTCTAGCCGGAAAGAATCCGGGGAGAAGACCGTAGAGTATTTTCACAGTATCTTGAGTAAGGATACTGTGATATCCCTTCACGAGAAATATTTTTTACCTGGGGGGAAGGCGGTGGTTCCCGACGATGATCATAGGGCTAACGACCCGCCGGAGGGTTATGCCACCGTTTACGAAGCCTGCTTAGAATGCGGGCTTCGTTTTCCTCTTCCCCCACCTTTTGTAGAGCTTCTTGATTTTTTTCAACTCCCTTTAGGTCAGGTGACTCCGAACTCTTGGAGGCACTTATCGGCTTTTGCTGCCGAACTGCGTAGGCTAGATAAGGATCTGTCTCTGAGGGCAATCCTTAATTTTTTCCAGTTTAAAAGGAAGGGATCTTGGTTTTACTTGATCCCCTTACAGCCTTTTAGGGCCTTCTGCAAAACCAAGTGGCCGAAATGGCAAAACCGTTTCTTTTTTTATAATAGGACTTCGGCTCCGGGCTTTCCTTGGAGAAGGCCGAAGTCCGTGATTCCCCATCCTCGGTTAGAACCGTTGGCCGAGCTCGAGGGCGAGCTCAATAAGATTCCTATGATTAGGAAACAGTATTCGGAAACTGAGCTCGTCAAGGGCGACCTCGTGTTCAATATCTCGTCTTCGGACGAAGAGGCCGAGGGTGAGGATTTCTCTTTATCTTTATGCTCTACTGCTTTAACGAAGAAAACTAACCTTGTTTTCTTGCTTTTTGGCAGTGTTCATGCTGAATAAGGCTATCCGAAAGTCCTCCGAGCTTGAGGAGCCGGAGAAAGAGAAGGCTACCAGCTCGGCGCCTGATGCCGAGAAGAATCCGAAGAGGCAAAAGACCTCTTCGGGTCCAAAGAAGCCGGAGTCGACTTCGGCAAGTAGGAAGGGGAAGACCCAAAAACCCCCGAGAGCGCCAGAGAAAGACGTGGTCTTGGCGCCTCCTTCGGAGCATATCTGTGAGCCATTTTTATGGCCCACGGACTTCGCCGAGGTGAATTGTCTTCTTGATTCTTTGGCTTGGCTTCTGTCCTGTATTTTTGGTGCCCTCTGTTGACTTTTTTCCTTATCCATTTTCAGAGAGGATTTCTCTTTATCTTTATGCTCTACTGCTTTAACGAAGAAAACTAACCTTGTTTTCTTGCTTTTTGGCAGTGTTCATGCTGAATAAGGCTATCCGAAAGTCCTCCGAGCTTGAGGAGCCGGAGAAAGAGAAGGCTACCAGCTCGGCGCCTGATGCCGAGAAGAATCCGAAGAGGCAAAAGACCTCTTCGGGTCCAAAGAAGCCGGAGTCGACTTCGGCAAGTAGGAAGGGGAAGACCCAAAAGCCCCCGAGAGCGCCAGAGAAAGACGTGGTCTTGGCGCCTCCTTCGGAGCATATCTGTGAGCCATTTTTATGGCCCACGGACTTCGCCGAGGTGAATTGTCTTCTTGATTCTTTGGCTTGGCTTCTGTCCTGTATTTTTGGTGCCCTCTGTTGACTTTTTTCCTTATCCATTTTCAGAGGAACGATATGCTCTCCAAGCTCGTCGCCGTCGAACTCTCCAAAGCGTCCAACGACTATGCTGAGATGCAGAGGAAATTGGCGGCTGCTTGTCACCGGGCCGAGCAGGCCGAGGCAAACTTTGAGAAAGCCAGAGCTGCTAGGATTTCGGCCCAGGATGAAGCTCAGTTTGCCAAAAACCAGCTCGTCATCCAGCGAGAGCAGACGAAACGGAGTGATGCTGCCGCCGTGGTTGCCCAGGGGGAGGCTCTCCGTGTTTACACGGAGAAACTCTTTTTGAGCAGCCAGTTCTCGGCTTTTGTCGGTAGTCTGGTAAGGCTAATTGCCGATAAGGGCGAGCAGGGGGCCGACGTCGTGCTGCCTCTGTACAGCCGAGAGATAGCAGCTCGGCTTCAGAATCTGCCGCTCCTTGAGGAGCTCGCTTCATCTTCGGTCCTGCTTTCTGCAGACCGAGTCCGGAGTTGTCGAGCTGATCGGGACGAGAACCTGGAGGCTATCTTTGCCTCCGTGGGACCCGTTTCACCCGCTTCGACTTACAACGGAGAGGGTGAGGCCGAGCCGCTGGAGCGGGAGGCCGAAGTCGAGCGAGCCGGGCATCCGGAGAAGGAAGCCGATCAGGAGACGCAGCAGATCGGCTACGGTGGCGCCGAGCAGGCTGGGGAGAGCAAGGAGGCAGAGGCTGAAGCTGAAGCAGATAAGGAGAAGGAAGCTGAACCTCACCGAGAAGGTGGAGACGAAGCTAGCGAAGTATGATTTCGTCTCCCTTCTCCTAGTTTAGTTTCTTCCTTTGTGTAAAATGGCCTTGAAGCCCTCCTTGTATAGAAAAATTTTTTTTTTCTTATGAATGAAAAAATTCTTCTTTCTGCTCTTGTGTCTTCGTATAGCCTTTCGTACTCTCTTACTCCTGCTGTGGTTTACTACCTGCTCGGTAAGCTGAAATGCCGAACTGACGTAGCTGCTTTGTATTCTTAACTCTCAAGGAGCTGGAGGTACTTCACTGGAAGCGGCTGTACTCTTCGGCTTTAGACGAAGCTGAGAAAAGAGCTATAGCCGATCAGACGAAGAATGACGAGCTTCTGGCTCGTTTAGTGAAGCTGGATGCCGATAATAAGGACTTAGAGTCCGATAAGAATGATCTGGAGGCCGAGCTGAATACGACCATTGCTGAGAGGACTGCGTACGAGGATTACATCCGTGTGCGCGGGGGAATGACCATATCAGATGTTCAGAGTCGAGTTGACGAACTGTGGGAGGAATATAATGTACTCCGGAGGAACAATGCGCTGAAGAGCTCGGCTTGCCAACAAGTCGTGACATCATTGCGGCGCTGGGCTTCTCGGTACAACATTGTTCTTTCTCGGCGCCCCTCCATAGAAAGATTCCTTCGGCATATCGTGCCAACAGATGCTCGCACTCCAGATCAAACCTTTGATTCACTTGCTCAAAACCGTACTCCAAGTCAGCAACGAACTCTGGAACAGCCGGAAACGTCAAGACGAGAACAGGCTGAAGTTCGTAGAGGAGCTGTGATTATGAGTGAGCAAGATCAACAAATGCTTCGTGAAGAGACTCTTCGCCGCCGAGGTGCTAGGGCTTCCCGGGCTCAGAGAAGAGGTGGCAGGTCGATTAGAGCATCTCGTCGACCTGCTTATTCTGCAGCTGCCTGGAACGCCCGAACTCAGCTTCACGAGGATTTTGTGAATAGATGGCTCAACTTTAGCAACCCTGGACAGTAGAATAGTCCTTTGTAATAGCGTAACGCCATCTTGTAGGGTAGCGGAGTTGTGTGCCGAACAAGATTTGAAAATGAAATTTTGTTTTCGTTTTCGCTTCTAACACTGTGTATTTACAGCTTAGCGAAAAAATTTCATCGTACTTGTCCTCGGTCTTATGAAGTAAACTTCTTTGACCGGACTTGTCTTTGGTCTGATGAAATAAACATCTTTGACCGGACTCGTCTTTGGTCTGATGAAATAAACATCTTTGACCGGACTCGTCTTTGGTCTGATGAAATAAACATCTTTGACCGGACTCGTCTTTGGTCTGATGAAATAAACATCTTTGACCGGACTCGTCTTTGGTCTGATGAAATAAACATCTTTGACCGGACTCGTCTTTGGTCTGATGAAATAAACATCTTTGACCGGACTCGTCTTTGGTCTGATGAAATAAACATCTTTGACCGGACTCGTCTTTGGTCTGATGAAATAAACATCTTTGACCGGACTCGTCTTTGGTCTGATGAAATGAACATCTTTGACCGGACTCGTCTTTGGTCTGATGAAATAAACATCTTTGACCGGGCTCGTCTTTGGTCTGATGAAATAAACATCTTTGACCGGACTTGTCTTTGGTCTGATGAAATAAACATCTTTGACCGGACTCGTCTTTGGTCTGATGAAATAAACATCTTTGACCGGACTCGTCTTTGGTCTGATGAAATAAACATCTTTGACCGGACTCGTCTTTGGTCTGATGAAATAAACATCTTTGACCGGACTCGTCTTTGGTCTGATGAAATAAACATCTTTGACCGGACTCGTCTTTGGTCTGATGAAATAAACATCTTTTGACCGGACTCGTCTTTGGTCTGTGTTCTAATTTGGCGATTTTTGTCGCCGGGATCGAACTTTCCCTTGTCCTAATTCGGCGAGTTTTATCGCGTGGATCGGACTTTCCCAGTTAACCGAAGTGGTCTTATGCAGTAAACCTCTTTGACTAGACATGATCGTCCTCGGTCTTATGAGGTAAACTGCTTTGACCGAACTTGGTCGTCCTAATTCGGCGAGTTTTATCGCATGGATTGGACTTTCCCTTGTCCTAATTCAGGCAAGTTTTATCGCGAGAACCGGACTTTTGTTGCAGTTCGTTTCAGACGAAGTGCTTGATTTTTAAGCAGAATTGTGGTCTTGTATCCTCTTTAGAAGCTTTGACGCACAATCGTTGGCTTGTATATGTTCTAAGAAGGGGATCAGCCTTCGAAGAACAAGATACCTCAGTAACATTTGTAAGAGACGACACGCACATAGACAGACAAAACGCATATAGACAAATAAAGACCAAGCAAACCAAAGAAAGCACATTGACCGGACTGTCTCTTACAAATGGAACTTTTTGAGGTTGGAAACGTACCATGTTCGGGATACTTGTGCTCTTGACACGTGAGTCAATTTGTAAGACCCTTTGCCGAGGACTTCTGACACCCGATATGGACCTTCCCATGTGGGTTCGAGTTCGCCCAGCTTTTCTGCTCGGCTTACTTCGTTGTTTCTCAAGACGAGATCTCCCACTTGAAATTGCAGCTTCTTCACCCTTTGGTTGTAATACCGGGCTACTTGCTCCTTGTACTTGGCTGCTTTTATGCAGGCCAATTCTCTTCTTTCTTCGGCAAGATCTAGTTCGGCTCTCAGTCCGTCACCATTCATTTCTGAGGAGAAATTGAGTTCGGGGACTGGGTATGCCAATCTAAACCGGAATCACGGCTTCAGTGCCGTACACCATTGAGTTCGGCTCCGGTGTGACTTCGGTCATTCCGCCTGTCTCTGACTCCGGCTGCTGTGATTGCTATGCTTGATGGTGCCGAACTGATTGCTCGGCACTTTTAAGCGCAATCTGCGAACACACTTGCTCTTTTTTCGATCACCTCGGATGACCGCTATCTCTCCTTTGGTGGGGAAGGTGTTCGGCGAGGAAGCCTCTGATCGCTATGATCGGGCTTCTTTTTGTCTTCTCTAGATGAGCTGTCTAAAGACCGTTTTCGACGGTCTGCCTCATCGGCACGAGAAAACTTGTCCGCAATGTCCCACATCTCTTGAGCTGTTTGCGGACTGCATTCCACGAGCTTTCTGTAGAGAGCTCCGGGCAGGATTCCATTTTGGAATGCCGAAATGACAAGTAGATCATTGAGATTATCTACTTGTAGGCATTCCTTATGGAGTCTCGTCAGGAAGTCGCTGATCTTTTCGTCGCGACCTTGACGTATAGAAAGCAGCTGAGCCGAAGTAATCCGGGCTTCCGCTTTCTGAAAGAACCTCCTGTGGAAAGCATCCATTAGATCTCGGTAGGATCTAATGCTGCCTTGGGGGAGGCTATCGAACCACCTTCTTGCGTTCCCGATAAGCAGTTCGGGAAACAGCTTGCACATGTGGACCTCGTTGAGACCCTGGTTCGCCATGTTATATTGATAGCGTCCCAAGAAATCATGAGGATCCACGAGTCCGTCATAGGTTATCGACGGAGTTCGGTAGCTCTGTGGTAGGGAAGTTCGGGTAATATCGTCCGAGAACGGAGTCCTCAATGCTCCGTACATGGCGAACCCGACATTTCTTCGGTATGGAGGAGATGGAGTTCTCCTGTGATTCCGGTACCGAGGATTCTTTCTTCTGGAAGACATGACACTACTGCGGTAGTGACTGTCTCGTATGGAGGGAGAGGGAGAATCCGCCGTTTTCGCCTCCGGCTGCTTTTGGCTTCTCTGCAGGAAGGTTAAGAATTCCTCCTGCTTTTCAGCCAAAAACAGCTTGGCAGCCTCGTTCAAATCGGGCTGCTGGGAAGACTCGGTGTGACGGCTTTTGGAGCGGCTTGTTCCTCCGCCATGAGAACTGGTGGGGGATTTATCCCTAGGCTGTTTTCCAGACCTATGGGGTGGATTGGCTTCCTCCTGGTTCTCACGGGCAGGAATACGGGTACTCTGCGATCTGGTATGCATTTTTTAGGTTGAAAAAATGGTCAAAAATTCGCTTTATCACAAATTTGGTTCTCTGTTTCCCACAGACGGCGCCAGTGATGATTCCGCGAATTTTTGATGATGATGAATGCTCGTAAAAATAAATTACGACACAGAGAATTTTACGTGGTTCGATTTACTGAGGTAAATCTACGTCCACGGGGAGAAATGGGGGCAGGTTTGTATTGCTTGATCTGCGAATTACAGCTTACAACACAGACTTGCTATATGATTATTTCTCTAGAGAGATTCTAACCCCTTTCTACCAGATCTAAGTTCTATTTATACATTGAACTAAGATCGTGGCTTACATCATCACTCTAGGTCGTGGAGGTCGTGTAGGTCATGGCCTAAGATCGTGGCCTGAGTTGACGCCACGTGGTAGTGGGTGTGTTGGAAGTTGTGGAAATCCTGCATGGGTCCACTAACTCCTTGTTCGGTCGAATACTGAGACCGAACTGCTTTGGTTGCCGATCTGAGAGTAGAGCTTGAAGCCGACCTGAGAGCAGAGCTTGATTGGTTGGCTTTTACCGAGCTGTAGGCTGAGGCCGAACTCTTTGGTAATGCCGAACTCCTCCGAACTCTTTGGTAATGCCGAACTCATACTCTTCCTTGGGCTTTGGGCTGATGGGCCGTCACTGCTGTTGGGCTTGTTTAGTTCGTACCCCATCAAAATCCTTACCATTACCAACTACTACTAACAAGGAGAAGCAAAATATTATAAATGGCATATATGTGATGTTATCACCGACGCAACGTTTGAGGATTTTACGCATCACCGTATTCAAATTCTTCATAAATACATTTAATTAGATTTTGACAAAGACAACAATTATTTAAGATTAGGACATAAACGGAAAAAAAGTGTTAATTTACGAAACGTTTTGTATGTATCCAGAAACAAGTCACCATTTTAATGATCACACGAAATATTAATGCTATTGATTCTAAAAAATGGGGTATAAAAAGGTGTTTGCTAATCAATCTCCACACCATAAATTAACGAAAAATATATCAAACACGAGAGTAGTGTGAGTGTGAGCAGAGGTTTGCCGTTTGCAGGAGCATAAAATGAAGAAAGCCAGCTTCCTCTTTCTCCTTCTAGTCTCCTTTTTCGCTCTCTTATCCGGTAATACTATTATTTATTATCCTCGTATACTTAAAAAAATAAAATTAGATGGAAAGAATATAGGAGTACTATATTATGACTTGAGGTGGTGAATAAATTGAATGCAGGTGGAATAAAGAATGTGGGAGTAGAAGCTGAAGCACCACTGCCATTGCCATATTGCAGAGTCGACCGAGATTGCTTTCCCATATGCTCCAAGTGTGGCTTCTGTGCATGCTATGGAAATATATGCGTTCGCGGCTGCCCGGCCCCTCCCGCCTTTCCCAAACCCGACCATATTAAGCATTAGTTTTGTTATTCACTTTGCAATGATATCCACGTTATCAAAATAATTATTGTTGGAATTATATATGAATATGATTTCATATCTGTTTTCTGTAATTTAATTTTTGATAAAGCCAAAAATGTCTGCAAACAAACAAGGTTGATTATCCAAAGAACACATACAAATTTGCAACCTTAGCTCCACACCAACAGAATAATATGCTGTGGAAGGCAAGAACCTTATAAATTTATCAACTAACAAGGAGGACTCTTGTGCAGCTAGCGTTCAAAATACAAAATACTACTACAAGATTGTGCTTTTGAATGTAGTCAGTTCATTATGCTGGAATATAAGTCTGTCTCCTCGTATGGTGTTATGAATAGCTGGATTTCCGGGAAGTTAGTGTTGCCTGGCAATGGAGGATGAGCAGAAGGCAGCTGATGCAGCCACAATTCTGAAGAAGAGAGGGGCACCCCTTCTGGGATTCCATGCATTGTAGGTAAAGGCTGACTTACGCAGATTTCATTTTCTTGAATTTGATTCAAAGCCATGGATTCTGATCCACATGGAGCCCACGAATTACTTGACAGAAGAGAGAGAGCACGACCATACTCGGGTGCTGCATCTAAGTGGGGAGAATACTTCGAACCTACATTATTGCAAAAACAAACATAATCAACATCACTTTCAACTCCAATGGCACGTCTCCTACTTTTCAATTGTGTCAGCAACCATTGTCTTAATATATGCACGTCGAGTTGCCTATCTTTGTAACTAACAAAAACCTTCTAAGCAATAACCCTTTTCTGGTAATGCTGCTGACGGGGATTTGAGTTGAAACACACCTGGATTTGAAACATCAGCCACAGAGCTCTTTGATGTGGGAATTCCTTTAGCTGCACTGCTTTGCATGTTGGTGAAATGTGTAAGTTTAGCTCCTGGTATATGCATCTGCTCTCTGCTAACCCCATCTCCACTAGACTTCAAAGGATGATACCCTTTGGTCAGGGTGAACTTGGTGCTATCCCATGCTGTATCACCCATAGCTCTAGAGTGTACAAGTGAAGGATTGCTCATCATAAAACTCATTTGCTGCCTTCCTCCTGCGCGTGACAAACCAAATTAGGCTAATTACTACCAAAGCTTGCACTATTTTTTAGCACACGAAGCCAACATTTCTTAACTCGCCTCTAGGAATTTTGTCCCCTACCTTTTTCAGCTTAGGGCTTATCAGAACAAGCAAATTTTACTCATGAGACACACTTATTTACATACCAAAGTCTTCTAACACAAATGAGCCAGATATGATCATATTAATGTCAGTGTCCATATGAAAATTTCTCAAATGCTCCTCTTACCTGATTAATTAGTTCTACAAGGTTCAACAAGTCCTTATATTAGAAACATATTTGCTTTAAGATTACTCGTACAGAATGCCAAAATATTGTGTGTGTATTCTTATTCAACAAAAGAACTTTACCATCAACGTTTACGAGTTAGAAAGCACACATCTTGTATTTATGCTATTTCAAACTGAAAACTTTAAAGGTCTGAAATGGATAAATATACCATAGAATGGTGATGAGAGCCTTGAATTATACTGGATTTCCTGCTGTGGCTTCCTGCGTCGCGCATTATGATCAGAAAGTCTTCTTCTACAACTGCGTTTCTTTTCGTCAAATTCAGAAATGTTATGGAACCTTCAAACAGATAGAGTGGCATTAAAACAATGAAAACTTATAACCATTAACAGAAAAAGTCATATAAAATGCTATGAGACAATTTGTCTTCTGTGTCTACCTGCTACACTGCTGGCAAAACCGGCGTTCAAGGCCACCAACAACCACCTTTGGGGCCTTGGAATGGCTATCACAAACCCTATGCTTCCGGTGATACTCTTTAGCTGTTGAAAGGTCAGAATTGCAGCCCTCAACTACACAGCGAGGCATCGGGAGATTATCACCCAGCAATTTAGTTTTCTTCAATGAGGCGGTGGATGCAGTAGGCCCAGCAGAAGGTGCACTCTTAACATGGCCTCCAGCACCACTGTTCTCAAAGTATGTTCTCTTTCCAAGCTTGAGGCCAATCAGTGGTTCTACAGAGCCAATGGAAGCTTCCAGAGGTGGAGAAGTTCCAGAAATCTTAGTTCCTTCACGTTCTGTAATCTTAAAATTTCCAGAAATATCTTCATATGCCATTAGCCTGAAGTCTGGGGGGGTTTGCCCATCCTTTGTGGAAGAATCAGAAGCTGATATTGAGCTTTTAGCTGAAGAAACATGGCCACCATCAGAGCCAGAGGCTCCTGCTGAGAGATTGAAGGATCCGGCATCAATTTCCCTATCATCAATAATAGTCAAATCCACTAGTTGCAGCTTCTTAGGATTTTCTGTTGTTTTTGGACCAAATGCATCATAGCTTTCCCAATCCCACTTAGTATTCCAATCCATCTCCAAATAGTGGCTCATTAGGTAGAGTTTCTCAATTAATCTAGCACATCTAATGCATCATAAACTAGGGCATAGGCTGAAACTGCAAGATACAAAATTAAACTCTTCAGATTCGAGGAAGAAACTCTACATAACAAGCAAAATAATAGGTGAAACTCCTTCAGAAGGATCAAACAACAAATAGGTTATCCATAACCAAATTTTTTTTTATCAGAATTACTATCAAGACATCACAAAGTAATCACCCCATGGAGAAGTTATAGCTTCATGTTTCATGGATAAGGAAATCACATATGTAAAATCAATACGCTTCATGACAACCAACAAGCATCACCAATATCACCACATGTACTCAGCCCCCAAATCAAAAATTCAGAGGGGAAAACACGAGCAAACACAAAATAAAAAAACAATCAAACATACTGATATGATAAATAAGTTCAATAAGAAACCCAATCTTGAACCAGAAGGCCAAACGTACACATCAAGAAACATTTTGGCAGCACAGAATCTCGGATTATTAGCAAAAATACCATCTTTTTCCAATCATCCCACCACGAAACAAAGCAGATTAGCTGCTCTCCAGCAACAGATGAATAGAAGTCGGTAGCTAAAAGAGGAAGTGGTAGGTGATATACTTAGTTTTTTTAGCCCATTCACTTGAGCAATCAAATGAGTGGAAAAAAGAGATTTTTACTGTTAACTGCCTGCAATCACCATCCTTTTTTATAGCAATAAAGACTCTGCTTTGTACCTTTCCCTTTTCACTTCTCTTTTATCCACAACCTGGTGTCTAATTACCTTCTCAGTTCTTTTCTGGCAATACGCACTACCAAGATTGACTAAGATGCCTCTTAAACATAACCACTAAAAGAAGAGATAATGGTCTCATCATTTTCTTCAAACAAAAAAAAAGACCAAGATATGTTGCTTTTAGCCTCTTCACCACCAAACTCCAACATAAAGAAATATAAGTACGAATTAAAGTTGCACTAATCCAAGTAGAAATAAAAATATGAATAGAGTCAAGCCCTCCCCCCTTCCAAATTTTATGCAAAAAAAACTTATACTTACCTGCTGCAGATTTGTATACTCCTTTAGTTAAATCAAAGTTAAAAAAACTAGAGAAAATCGAAGCCCCCCACCCCTATTCAGAAGAATAAACAAGAAGAAACTCGCTCACAGCAAACGTTTTCCCATTCTCCCAGGGTCAGAAAACACACAACGACGCTTGCCCATCCTCAATGACGTGGAAACACCTCAGACACCACAGCCCCAAAAATTAGTACTCCTCCAAAAGGGGCGGAAAAAAAAGAGAAAAACAAAAACCATCAAGGAAGAGAGAGAGAGAGGTGGGGGGCTTCTAATTTCCAAATTTCTTTGCACATATTAGGGGAAAATCTTCGCCTAATAATCCCCCCGCTGCAGACAATTCCCTCAATTGTTTCTCCAAAAACAGAAAGCACAACCAAAAAAGGACAAAAAATGGAGCAGTTATGTTTTCCAAAAATCTCACTGATATACTCCATCCATCAATTACTCCTTCACTCCCTCCAACGTTGAATCATTACAACTCGCAAGCAATCATTCCAGCAGCATAATTAAATAACATAGCACACATATACAACACATGAAAGCAACACAATTTTCTTGATAAAAAAGGAATTGAGAGAAAACTGTAGCTTACCCAGTTAAGATTTGAGAGAGAGAGAGAGAGAGAGAGAGTTTGGGAAGTGGGAGGGAAAGAGGGTGGAATTTATCTTACCAAAAGGAGAAAGTGAGACTTAACAGACTGAAAGAGGCGAAATTATTTAGATATAAATAATTGAGAGAAAAAAAGTAAAGAAGTAAATTGAGGTGTGGGGGCAAATCGGCAATAACAATGGTGTGAGTATTTGACACAGTGGTGGGACCCATGCTGTGATCCGCTGTGTGTCTATCTCAACGAATACCGGTGGGAGCGAGGAAGATCGGACGGTTGGGGGCTCTCCACCTTACAATAATACCTTTGACTATCGGAAAATTCTGCCTTGAATAAATACTCCAATTTTTTTGTTAAATTGGTATATTTGTATGTACATATGTTTTTTTTTTTTTGCTTTTGCGGTTATGCCACTCTTTATTATGTATGATCTTGCCGCTTTATACTGTGATCTGATGTACTAGTATTTAAATACCTTATTAACGATGCTCTAACTTGTCTTTTCATTGCTCCTATAAGGTATTGCTTCTAATTAAAATTATGCAATTTTATTATACGTTAGAGCATCTGCTGCATACTGCAGTGGTGCTCTTTAGAGCCTTCTCGAAGGGCATTCCCAGCTGCCAGCGCACCATTGTGTTTCGCAGCACGCTGTATATAAATGGCGTCTAAAATACTAGTATTTCAAAATCAAATGAACACAATTATTCATTCTTCTGCTGCAAGATTACAGCGTTAAAATAAACATATTCTCGATTTCTAGAATCATCGCTACTTGAACACTAATCTCTAATTACGGATGCATAATTGTTAATTTAGCTCGTACACACCTACTACAACATATGTACAATCACATTTCCTACTCTAAATAAGTAAGAAACCTAAATTCCCGAACTAACTTCTCCTTCTAGCTAAATATGCACATAAATATGTTATCGAACACTTCTCTACAATAGCATAAATAAATGTGCATTAAAGACGGGAAGTGAACACAAACACTTGCTCACAATTTCATCCCTACAATATGTTTAAGGCAATTGAGAGAAATATCCATACATTTCAGTCCAAATTACACAAAAACAAATTAACGAAAATTGTGTGTTATGATCTTACGGTTTTCGGGTGTTGTCCGTCTTCCGGATGATAGAGTTCATATTGGTTTTATCTTTTTCTCCAACTAATTTTCCTTATTCTTTGTGATTTTTGTTAACATTCAAGTAGGGCTTGCAATTTGTTATCCGACACGAATCCGTACAAAAATAATGGGTTTGGATCACACCTTAATGGGTTCGTGTCCTTATTAGGTTGACTCGTTATGAACCCGAAAAATTTCAAGTTAGGTTCGGGTTGGATGCGAGTTGGATTCGGATAACCCATTAAAAATAATATTATTATTTTATTATTTATAATATTATCTTTAAAAAAATATTGCTTTAGTTTAGTTATTTAATTTGTTGTAAATCGGGTTTAAATCTTGATTTTTATCATGTAAGTCAAGTTTAAAATTAGATTTAATCCCACCCGCGCCCCCGCCCCACCCCGCCGCGCCTCTGGCTCCGCCGCCGTCGCCTCGGGCTCCGCCACCAAGAAGAAGCGGAACAGGCAAAGGGCCCAGAAGTTGCCGCTTCCGGAGAAGAATGAAGAGTTCGCCCCAGGGAGGACGAACTACAACCCAGATGAAACCATCGTCTTGACGAGGTGTTGGATTGATATTTCAGAGGAACCGGTGTTTGCCAACAACCAAAAGCAAATCGCATACTGGGAGCGCATCGCTGATTGCTACAACGAGGCCATGCCGTCGGCCGCCTACAAGCGCCATAGGGAGCAGCTCCGCAAGTACTGAGATCAGGTGAAGAAGCAAGTCAATTTGTTCTCCAATGAGTACGAGAAGTGCTTGAGGGAGAATGGCAGCGGTGAGAGTTTGACGGATGTCCGCGATAAAGCGGTTGCGTCGTAAATTTCATTGTACGACGATTTCAAGCATTACAACTTCTGGCTCCTCTTGAAGGACAAGCAAAAGTTCCAAGGAGGGATTCTGCCCCTATCGGCTGCGGCGAAGAGGGCGAAGAACACCGCCGCCGGTGATTATACGAGCAGCGACAGCGATGCACCTCCGATGGACCTCATCCAGCCAATGTACGAGGATGAGAGTTCCGGCACACCGATGTCCTCCCGGCGTCCCATTGGCAGCAAGCCTGCCAAGAACAAGGGCAAGGCGAAGGCGACATCCTCACATGCCCAGGCCCCGACCCCAACCCCGACCCCGATCGCAACCCCGACCCCGACCCCAACTTCGGCTGCGAGACATGCCTACACGGAGTTGGTGGCGGCCGCCAACCGGAGGACGTTGTTGGACACGCACCACGCCCTCATGCAATGCGAGGACCCGGTCAAAGCCGAATACCTCAAGTGGATGATCGATGATCTGCACTGCAAGCTGGGAATGATGTAGAGTATGCTCTTGTAGTGAACTTGTTTTTTATTTCTAACTCTTGTAATTTTTTTTAATTAGTAATGTAGGATTTGTCTTTTATTGTGGTGTTTTTTTTATAATTTTGCAAGACATATTTGAAAATATAAAAAAGTAATTAACAAAATAGTAGTTAAAACTATAGGGCGGACTTTAGGGCGTCGCACTACAAGTGAAAGAATAGGAGGATAGAATGATGATATATCGGAGTATACGGCGCCTTATCGTGGATGATCCTAGGAAGGATACTCAAATAACGTACGTGTATGACACAATTAAGTTAATTATATTGAAAAATGGTAATTCCAGTGGTTGCGGACTTGCGGTGGGTCCACTAGAAGTGGTATGTTGCTAGTTAGCGATATGGTGAGGAAGAACTGACGAACGGGGTCCATCCTCTACACGTGGACGGTGGAGATGGGAATTTTTCTGGCAATTCGCACATGACAGAAATTAGTGGACGCATCCAAACCGAATCGACTCGCTGTCGTTTTCCACTTAAAAGCGTTTTCTTCTTGTCATTTCTCTACACGTGGACGGTGGAAAACAAGTGAACTGTATTAGAAGAAAAATTAAAAAATGATTTACAAGTAAGAATGAAATAGAGTATTAGACATTCAAGAGTTAAAAAATAGATGCACTCCAGAAATGGAAACAAGATTTAGAATATTGATTAAAGGTGAGATAATTGATTTTGAAATGAAAAACTATTTAGAATAATTGAAGGAAAAAAAGGTAAATGTTAAAGAATACTTCATCCGTCCACAAAAATAATTTTATTTATGGACGACACAAAGTTTAATTATAAATTGGTAAAGTAAGAGATAATTAGAAAAAATAGGTAAAGTAAGAAAGAAAAATTAAGTAAACTATGAGAGAGAGGAGAAAAAGTGGATAAACCATGAGAGATAAACTTTTCATTTTTAGAAATAAGAATATTTTTTATAGATATCCCAAAATAACAAAATGATATTATTTTTCATGAACGGATGAAGTACAAAATTATTGACTAGGAAAGATTCTAACCCACTGCTCAATCATCAATAAAGAGCTTCCTACCGCTGCGCCACTTGCTGGGATTTGTTTTGGGGGCATATATCCTTTGTACTCACGTCGGTCTGCTACTATGTCTCATTACCACAGGCTAATTTATGTCACACATGTCCAAGTTGATCATAAACACCATAACTTTGTTGTCACTTTCAACTTCAATACTCCGTAGGTTGTTTGCTCAAGGCAAGTTTGGAAATCATCATATATGACCCACGACTGAATCACAAGAACGGCGTCACGTCACCATCTCATGTGGTGCACCGTGGGCTAGCGTGACACCCCCCTCCCCCAAGTGAAATTATGTAAGTTTAACTTTTTTAGAAATTTGTTATGTCTTTTTTGGATTTTTTATTGAAGTTTTATTATTAATGAAACATTTTTATTACTTGTTTTTTAAATTATAATAACAAGCCTATGAATAGTGATAGAAGGAGTGGATTTGGATTGTTGTGGGTGTTGTGCCTTAGTTAAAGCATGAAATAAAATATGGATAAAAATGGGGTGGAATTCATGAATAGTGGTGAGCAAGCTCTTGGGGACAAGCATTGTTGCTCATGCTCTTAAGTCCCATTTACTTTTTTCATTTTTAAATAAGTGGACCCTATCATTCAACAAAATCATAACACTCACGTTCTATTATAAAATTAATATATAAAAGTGAAGTCTATATCCCACTAACTCATTTCACAATTTCCTTCACAAAGTCAAACAATTTCTTAACTCTTATGTCGAGTCAAAAAAGAACTATAAATGGTGGACAAATGGAGTATAATATTAAAGATGCTAATATATATTTCTAACTATATCACCAACACTTTAAAAAACATTCCTACTCTTGGTGTTCCAACTAAAATTTGGGGTCGCATATGAAACCGTTATGAAAAAAATAAAAGATTAAGATAATTTATTTTCAACTTAAGGACGCTTTCATTTGCGTCCTAAAGTGTGGTTAGTTTTCAAAATTTTCTAAACAAGCAATTACGTCTCTATTTTTGTGTTCTTAAAAGATAAGTTTTTGTAGCTATAGACATGATGTGTCTTGCGATAAAGATCACGATTGTTCTTTGCGATTCGGCCTGTATTTTTTGTTTAATTAATTAAATCAACCTGTCCCATTAACAAAATTTTTGTATAACTCCCTCCGTTAGGCATTAGGAGTCCCGATCCAGTTCGAAACAAGTTTTAAGAAATAGAAATGAAAGTAGGTGGAAAATATTGGCATGTGGGCTCATTTTTATATACGTTTTGTAATAAAATGTGACTGAAATAAATTAGTAAATCATAAAGCCTGTTTACTATTTATAGTATGAGTGAACCAAGATTTATAATCGTGAATGAACCAAAATGGCAAATCGGGACTCTTAATAGCGAACGGAAATAGTTTTTAAGCTGAATTAGTTTAGTTTATAGTTTAATTAAGAGTTCTATGTGTGAGATCGAGATAAAAAAATTAAGTATATAATTACATACCACATAAATTGTGAAATTGATTTGAGATCATTGGAAATCATTTAAAATCCATAAATTTTAATTTATGACGGTAACGATCTTTTTATAGAAAATAACATGTCTTTTATTTGTTTGATTTATGGATTTTTATTATATCATCTAAAAATATTTGTTGCTATTTGAATTTTAATTCGCATGCCACACCACATTTCTTATATGAAATTTATGTGATTAACGATACGACAATAGCCTGTAAATTTATTTTAGGTTATTGCTAGGACTATCCCAACATTATTGTTATTAAATTAATTGATTATTTAAACATAGATAAATTTGTCGCTACCCCACCTAATTCAACTTAAGTGGGAAAAAGAGCAGTGAGATAAGGATTTAAGAGGTGATTATATAATATAACCACCAAAATTGGACTCTTTTAATGATAAGTTTCTATTGATTAAAATATCATATTATTAGAAGAAATAGACAAAATACTTTGAGTTGATAAAATGATACTAAAACAAACATATGACATCGAAGTTAGGACATTAGCGGGTTCTATTAATGCCATAGTGAGCAAAACTATTAGTAATAATAACGAATTCACTTTTATGTTCGAAATTTTCATATATTTTTTTTTATCTATTTCGATCTGGTTACAATTTTTTTGGAATTTTAAATAATTCAATTTGAATTCATTTTTTCTTTAAATACAAATTCAATCATATGAATTGACTAAATCTTCAATGATACTCTGAGTTGATAAAATGATATTTTTGACTAACTGGTAAAATGATAAAATGAAAAAATGATATATGTTAGATTTATTACATAGAATGATAGTTTTGCCGGATAGAATGATACTCTAAGTTGATAAAATGATACTTTTGACTGACTGATAAAATGATAAAATGATATATGTTAGGTTTATTGCATAGAATGATAGTTTTGTCGGATAGAATGATACTCTGAGTTGATAAAATGATACTTTTGACTGACTGATAAAATGATAAAATTATATATGTTAGGTTTATTGCATAGAATGATAGTTTTGCCGGATAGAATGATACTCTGAGTTGATAAAATGATACTTTTGACTGACTGATAAAATGATAAAATGATATATGTTAGGTTTATTGCATAGAATGATAGTTTTGCCAGATAGAATGATACCCTGGGTTGATAAAATGATACTTTTGACTGACTGATAAAATGATAAAATGAAAAAATGATATATGTTAGGTTTATTGCATAGAATAATAGTTTTTCCGGATAGAATGATACTCTGAGTTGATAAAATGATACTTTTGACTAACTGATAAAATGATAAAATGATATATAGTTAGGTTTATTGCATAGAATGATAGTTTTGCCGGATAGAATGATACTCTGAGTTGATAAAATGATACTTTTGACTGACTGATAAAATGATATATGTTAGGTTTATTGCATAGAATGATAGTTTTGCCGGATAGAATGATACTCTGAGTTGATAAAATGATACTTTTGACTGACTGATAAAATGATAAAATGATATATGTTAGGTTTATTGCATAGAATGATAGTTTTGCCGGATAGAATGATACTATGAGTTGATAAAATGATAGTTTTGACTGACTGATAAAATGATAAAATGATATATGTTAGGTTTATTGCATAGAATGATAGTTTTGCCGAATAGAATGATACTCTGAGTTGATAAAATGATACTTTTGACTAACTGATAAAATGATATATGTTAGGTTTATTGCATAGAATGATAGTTTTGCCGGATAGAATGATACTCTGAGTTGATAAAATGATACTTTTGACTAACTGATAAAATGATAAAATGATATATAGTTAGGTTTATTGCATAGAATGATAGTTTTGCCGGATAGAATGATACTCTGAGTTGATAAAATGATACTTTTGACTGACTGATAAAATGATATATGTTAGGTTTATTGCACAGAATGATAGTTTTGCCGGATAGAATGATACTCTGAGTTGATAAAATGATACTTTTGACTGACTGATAAAATGATAAAATGATATATGTTAGGTTTATTGCATAGAATGATAGTTTTGCCGGATAGAATGATACTCTGAGTTGATAAAATGATACTTTTGACTGATAAAATGATAAAATGATATATGTTTGCATAGAATGATAGTTTTGCCGGATAGAATGATACTCTGAGTTGATAAAATGATACTTTTGACTGATAAAATGATACTTAAATAAGATATTACGTATTTAAATGAGCGAAATTTGTATATCATGGGAAATAAGATTTTACGTATAACTGAACCTTATACATACGTGTAACTGAACCTCATACATCTGTATATCATGGGAAATAAGATTTTACGTATTTAAATGAGCGAAATTTGGATACGTAAATTTTATCACGAGCGAAATTCAGAAATTAAATAAGCGAAATGACATATTTACCATCTGCGCCTTTTTTATGAAGGAAAGCTAAGTTTGAATCTAGACCACGTGATTTTAAAAATGTGTGGTCCAGATTTAGTTATAGGGTTATTACGGAAATTGGGGTTATCATTATAATGCACCCATATATATATATATATATATATATATATATATATATCTGATTTTAAATTTTAAAAATGTGTGGTCCAGATTTAGTTATAGGGTTATTACGGAAATTGGGGTTATCATTATAATGCACCCCTATATATATATATATATATATATATATATGTGTGTGTGTGTGTGTGTGTGTGTTGACGACACTCAAATTAGGATAAATGATTTAATTTTCATTTTACTTATAATCATCTCATATACACAAGTTTTGGAGAATTTGTAATGTTTGTTACATGAGTGTCTCTTGGATTTGTAATGTTATTCAAGTTTGATGCCTCTACGAGCCTTAAATTGTTTTGCGTTTTTTATGTTTGTTATTTGCTAGTTGTTTTTTGTCGTCATTGTAAGCTTAGTTGTTTTTTTTAAAATATTTATAATATTGTAATTTTGCTAATATTATTTATTGAATTATCATTTTTAGTCATTATCTCTGGCCTAGAAATATCTTTTCATGCATTAAAAAAGACTTAAGCAGTTAAGCTAAACTCCAAAAGCAAATCTAAATGGTGAAGGAAAAAGACAGCGACACCTTACCCAACTAAATAAGTAAACATTAGGGACCACAATTTAAGCGCTGAGCTTTAATCCAATTAATTAACGTTAAAATGCTAACTAAGAACCTTGCGATTTTCAACTCTTTCTTTATACACGCTTCTTAAATAGCGTGGACAATTAATCACATGCACTTGTATAGCGGCGATTTTTGGTACACATTGTAAGGTAAATCGTAATATACTACTAATATGTGTAATTAGAATGTCTTTTTATTGCTCCATACGTTAGTACTACCATACTGTATTTGATGTGATTCATTAATATTTGTAATAATGTAAAAACATTCACCAGTTTAACGAGTAACTGGGACTATATGTATCATACAATCATATATGGGACTAATGGTGTGTCAATCTTTGTAAAATTAACTGGTGAAAAAATTATGTAACACATTAGTTTTTTTTCTATCTTATTTTATTTGATTGGTGGAGAACCCATAAATGGGTATGACCACCAAAAGATTAATCTAAAGTACCCAGCAATTTAAGTTTCTAAAGTTAATTTGTTGGACCACTCGACTGTTTATTGTGAATATTAAGATAATTAATGTTTCTTACAAACTTTCAAACCGGGCAACTAGCAAGGAGGGAATATCTGATCCTCTCTAATAAAACAAATAAAATAAAGAAGAAATAGCATATAAGTAGTCTATAAATTATTACGTTTACACGCACGCGATCTATGAAAAGAAATATTTATAGTAATCTTTAACCTATAAAAAAAAATTACTTATTTTTTTCCAATTTTAATATTTTGCCATTGGATAACTGCCACAATTCGATATTTTTATTATTTTAAATCTATCCAATAAATATGGCATTCACCTCTTCATTTTTTCACACCTTTCAGCTTCTTCTTTATATATATATTCTTTTCACTTTTGTCGCGTTTTGTATGCCAATTATGAATCTTTGTTTCCCGGGCCTCTAGTGAGTTACAGACAGAGTTCGAAAAGGTCAAATCTTTGATGATTCCATCATCTATGATTGAGTTACGAAAACTTCTGACCCGCCATTACTTCATCAAGACCATGAATACGAGCAATACCGTCGCCTACTTGAAGTACGGTGCCGGTGTTTACAATCTTGACTTCTCTATTATATTGTTCAATACGTTCACGGATAATATTACTAATTTCGTCGGCTCGAATAGTTACCATGAGTTTTTCTTAATTATTTTTTGAAAAGAAAAAAAATAATGCCTTAATGCCTTTTTTTTTATAACTGTGGCATCGACTATAGCAGCTCACACGCCAAGGGAGATCTATTTATTATTATAGGGATATTGACGTCTAATATCACGAAACTTTTCAAAATAATTTTTATAAACATTGAATTTGATATATAATACCACGAACTGAAATTTTATGACTTAACATTATGTTTGGAAATCTTATATGGCTTTTTACTATTTTAATGGCTGCGTACGTAATTTAATTTAATTTTTTTTAAATAATACGCTCATATACTAAGTTTGGAAATTACTCAAATATTTGATCAATAAATTAGAGGTAAGATCTAAGAAACTAGCCATCCGCATCTTCATGTGCATTGTGAAATGTTAACAATTGTTAAAGACGTAAAAAATTTGTATCCGACCTTCATTTAATAACACAAATTTGCAGTTAACAAAGGCATCGAGTGGTACTAATATTTACTACTTTAAATATAGTCGAACGTTGTTAATCCGAAGGCAGAAGATCTTAGTCTCACATAGTTAATAAATGGGCACCACGTCAGCATATCTACCTCGTTTCACATGTTCTTTTACTTCTCATATCTCCATGTGAATAATTAACTATGATAAATATTAGTAATATTAAATTATAATTTCACCCAAAACGAAAAAAAAAAAATTCCGAGACTACTAGTTTCATTCATATTAAATTATTTCAATGTGATGGAAAAATAGTCTATCAATCTTGATTTCAAATCGATGGCTTTTTATTGCATAAATAAACTTATTTGCCAATTCTTGCTTATAAAGAAGCATCGCTGGTAGTCTGTTATAAACGAAAAAGTGAGCCTGTGTTAAGAATGAACTTCCTAACCGTGATCAATTCCTCCGTGAAGTCGCAGAAACTCTTGCCCGACGATCAAGCACTTCTTCACCTCCTTCCTCATACCCTTCCAATAGAACACCGCCGCCAATCGCTTAAACGTGCGGTCTATCCCCGGATGGCCCGCCAATGGGGCAGCGTGAAACTCGTGCAACAGCCTCTCCTTTACCTCCGAGTCCTTGCTCACATAGAGGCGGCGCTTGTAATACACCAGGCCGTCTGAGATCGACACATCCGGATCCCCGGTTCCCAACTCCAATTTCGAGCGCAGCTCGATCATATCAAGCGGGCTCTCCGCCTCCTGACGCAGAATGTCCAAAACATCGGGCACCGGGCGAGCCACTGCAATCAGTAACCGCGCGTCCTCACTGGGGTCGCCGGCAGCCTCGGCCTCGCCCGCCTCAGCGCACGGCGCTGGTCCGCCCTCCATGTCCCTCCTGGACAGAGCATCTGCAACCTTGTTAGAAGCTCTCGTCTTGTACTCAATCCGAAATTTATAACCCATCAATTTCCGAGCGTAGAACTGCTGATCCGGTGTCTGTATAATTTGCTGCAGCAACTCTTTCAAGCTCTTCTGATCACTTCTAATCACAAACTCTCGCCAAAGCAAATACTGGCGCCACTTTTGCACCGCCTCCACAATAGCATATAGTTCCCTGAGGTATGTGGAGGAAATGCGTCGTCTCGGCCTGAGCTTCCCGCTGAAAAAGTCCAAGGGGTGTCCATCCTGAAGCAACACCGCCCCGATTCCAAAATCCGATGCGTCCGTCTCCAAATAAAAAGTCCGTGTGAAATCCGGGAGGCGGAGGACCGGTGCCGATGACATTGCCTCTTTCAGAGCCACGAAACTGGTAGCCGCCGCAGGTGACCACGTGAAGGAATCCTTCTTCAACAATTCTGTTAATGGACCTGCAATAGATGCATAATGCTCCACATATCGTCTGTAGTATCCTGTCAGACCTAGAAACCCACGGAGCTGCCGGACCGAGGTGGGAACCGGCCATGCCAACATCGCCTCAATCTTGGAAGGGTTTGCTTTGAGCTTTCCGTCTGCAATCAAGTGGCCAAGGTACTCGACCGTGGTGCAAGCGAAAGTGCACTTAGAAAGTTTAACAAAGAATTGATTTCTTGTCAAGATCGATAGTACCTTGTTCAAATGGCGGACATGGGACGGCAGAGTGGGGCTGTAAATGAGGATGTCGTTGAAGAAAACGATCACGAATTGATGCAAGAAAGGCCGGAATAGGGCATTCATGGCCGCCTGGAATGTGGACGGCGCGTTTGTCAGACCAAACGGCATGACCAAGAACTCGAAGTGGCCGTCGTGGGTCCAAAATGCCGTTTTATAGACATCCTCCTCGCACATCCGGATCTGATGATACCCGGAGCGCAGATCCAACTTTGTAAAGAACCGTGCAGCCCCTAATTCGTCAAACAACTCATTTGTAGTGGGGATTGGGAAGTGGTCCGGCACAGTTGCTGCATTTAGTGCCCGATAATCAATGCAGAAACGAAACGATTCGTCTTTCTTTCTAATCAACAACACCGGCGATGAGAACGGGCTTTGACTGGGGCGTATGATGCCCGTGTCGAGCATTTCCTTTACATGCCGTTCGATCTCCGTCTTCTGAAAATACGGATACCTGTAGGGACACACATTAACCGGCTTTGAGTTTGAATTTAAATAAATTCTATGGTCAAACTGGCGTCTAGGAGGCATACCCAACGGCACCCCAAACACCTTCACATGCGATCCCAACACTGCTAAAATTTCCTCTGGCAGCTCCTTCGGAAAGAACACAGCCGCTGCTGCCTCGGGGTTCGTGTCGCACTGCGACAATTAAACAAGCTCAAACACCTCCGCATCGCTCTGCATAGAGAGTAGGGAGGCGAACCGACGCAGCGACACCGCCTGGGCCAGAGGCGATACCAGTTTCAGGCGGATATGCTCTCCATTCCGCATAAACTCCAGCGTGCCCTCATCGAACCATACCCTCCCCAGAATCACATCCGGACAATGTACCGGAAGAATATGTAAGTCCACCAAAAATACATGGTTCTGCACCACGATCTGAGTTTGCCTGCTAGCCGAAGAACATAACAGGGATTCCCCATTACCCACATATACTCGGAAGGGTCGTACCTTCTGCAGAGGAAGCGCCAATTTTCCAGCTACACGCGGATGTAAAAAATCATGTGAGCTCCCCATGTCTACAAGAATGCGAACTCCGCCGCACCAATCGCTCCAACCAACTTAATGTTCTCCTCTTTCTGTCTGCCTTCCATCGCATAGATATGAAATATGTCTGCTGTCACCAATTGATTTTCCTGAAATTCCTCCTCCTCATCTCTTGGGTCATCCTTAGAGTCATCATCCATGCCTATATATACCAGGAATTTCCCCCAACAGTTTTGGCCCACTGCCCATTTCTATGGGCAATACCAACATAACCCCAGGCGAGATCATTCCGTCTTCCCCGCCGCAGTCAACCTAATCACCGGCAGCTTGGATTCGGTCTCGATGACTGCTGGGGCGCGGCTGGAAGTGCCAACTGTTGAGTCTGAGTCCTCTGCCGCTGCTCATACCGGCTCCCATTTTGGCGCTGAAAACTCGACGGCACCGGTGTCCTGTCAATGCAACTATCATATTCCACTGCCAATGCCATAGCAGCGGCCGCCGAAGCCGGGTGTTGGTGACAGACCTGGTTTTTAACCGGCTGTGCAATACCCTCGATGTAAATAGGAAGCAATATATACTCCGGTACCCCACGAACGCGATTCAACATGGTTTCGAAAAGCCGTGTTATACTCTGCCAAAGAAATTGTCTGACACAATTTGGCAATAAGACCAATGAAATTCTGGAAACATTGTGGGTCGAAACGACAGCGAACGTCGTTTAAGAAATCCGACCAGTTGGCGTTCGGATTGTTCTCTTGGTAATTAAAAATCCATTCCGACGCATGTCCCTCAAACATCATAACCACGTAATGTAGTTTGTGATCATCCGGGGTCCCCATATGCTGAAAACAGTATTGAACCCTCGATATCCAATTTACTGGGTCTGTACCGTCGAAGCGCGGCGGTTTCATCTTCTCGTAGCGCGGCTTCTCAGGGCGATACTGATCATAACGAAGTGGTTTGGAATACTCTCCATAATCATGTCGTCCCCCCCGGATTATCCCACGCGGTCTGTCTTCTGCTGCTCTGCCAATCTTGTCTGGTGGCGGGGTTATCCCACGTAGTCGGTTGTTTAACCCGCGCCAAAGCACTGTTGTTCCCGTTGTACTCCAACGCCGCCGGCCCCTGTGATGACGCCGAATATGGGCCGCGCGCCACAGGCAGACTCGGGAATCCTAACAGTTGTTGTGTGGTGACCGAGACCGCTGTCGTAAACACAGATCGGTGGTTCACTGAATCCCCTCTCCACCCCTGGGGTTAGGGATGTCATTCGGGCCTGCCCACCGGGTTTCGGGCCAACCCTACTCGGGTTGCAGGTCAATCGGGTGCGGGCTAATCGGGTTGAGATTTTTTCGGGTTATAAAAGTTCAACCCTAGCCCTAAACTCTCGGGTTTCGGGCTGGCCCAACGGGTTAATCGGGTTGCTACCGATAAAATTAACATGCGATCAATTCAATAAATAATGACGAAAATTAGTTATATTTATAAAATATAAATATTTAATTATGATAAATTTGAGATATATACTTAAACTCAAACACAAACATGATAAAATACTAATATTTGAGATTTGTGTAAAATAAAATATCAATTTAAATATTTAAAGCATGTTTTAAAACATGTTTTACAAATTTAATTATTTGTTAATGAATTAGAAGTTTCTAATTTATTTAGTTATTATTACATTAATAAAAATTTAATATATCATTTATATATTTAATGTAAAATTGAATATTATTTTTTTAGTTATTTATATTATAAAAATAATTAATGAAATTGTCCAATTAGGAGTCAAACAAATAGAATAATAGAAATTTTATCGGGTTTTCAGGTCTGACCCTAACGGGTTGCGGGCTAATCGGGTTGTAGTTTTATCGGTCTAGAAATTTTCAACCCTAACCCTATAAAATTTGGCGGGTTATTCAGGTCAGCCCACGGGTTGCGGGCTGCATTGACATCCCTACCCAGGGTCATTATGCGGTGGATCTGGTTCAGGCCGAGTTGGTTGCGACGCGCTGACGAGGCGCCGTTCGTTCGCGTCTAGGTGGGCTTCTACCCGAACTAACGACGCTAATACAGGCTCCATAGCCAACGCCGACGCATCGAGAGGTACAGTCGACGACGGCAGTGGTTCTAAACCGCGGATGGTGGGCGCGGATGATCCGGCTAGCGCCTCTGAGCGTCCTGCTCCACGATTCGCCATCAGTAATTGAGTTTGTGGATGAAAGCACCACTTGTTAAGAATGAACTTCCTAACCGTGATCAATTCCTCCGTGAAGTCGCGAGAACTCTTGCCCGACGATCAAGCACGACAAGAACTAGAGTTTGTGTTGAAGAAGCAAGTAAATTGCGTGAAAATATTTTATTCCGTAAAGAGTGAAACAAATTACACGCATATTTATAATAGGACCCTAGGGTTGATTCAACCTACGATCAGGGAAAGAATCAACAAAGAAAGCCCGGAAATGAGCTTATATTCCGCTTGACGCTAAAATAATTGAAATAACACTATTAAATCCCAAAATACTAATGTAAAAAATATAAATAAACATATTAAAATAAATACTGCGTTCCTTCACTTCAACGCTTGGCATAGTCCGCCAAGTGCTCCGGTTGACGCCTCTGACAGAGCGATCGGTCCTTGGCAATGGTCCTCTCCGGCTTCTAACTCTTTCCGGTGTCGTCTCCTTCAGGCGAGCCGATGGTTGACCCGTAACAGTCTGACTTTCGTCTCCTTTCTCTCGGTCATAGTGGGTGATCCTTTTGCACTGCTTGGTTTTAGTTTTGGGCTGCCTTTAGTTAGTTTGTTTTACTTGATCACATAGGTCGCAGAAGTTATCTTGGTCTGGTTGTTTGCTTTTTTCCGAAACTTTTTTGGTGCTTTGTGCTTCTCTATGTTGCAAAGCTCGCCCTCATTGAGCCTTTTGATTTATTAAAAAAATATACAAAAAAGTATTTTATCTTTAAACTTAACCAGTGTTATGCCTTTTTACATTGACAATTATCAGGCTGAATTTACTCAAATTTAGGAAAAAATCATTTGGGCTGACCTGACCCGTTTATATAGCCTACTTTGTGGTTCATTGGGTTTTCCTCTACCTAAATTAAGTGGGCCTAATTAAGTTGATGACAATTGAAAAGAGGATAAATCTGGCTCGTTCTTTCTACTCATCTCCTTATTAGAGGCTCATCAATTCTTACCGAATCTAGCAACAAATTTCACCGAATTTATAATTACCTTATGAGTTTTAAAAGTGGCAATTACACCAACCGATCAGCCTTTATGACATTCTCATTTTTTCCCCATTGAGTAAAATTAGATCATTGTTTTACGATGTTTACTATTGCACTATATGTTTCCTGTAAAAAAACTATTATTGCACAACATGGTGGTGAAAATGAGGATTGCATACATGGGCTTCACGGCTACTTTAGAAAATTGAGAATGTCTATGTGTTGTGTAAATGCAATATATTGGCTTTTACCAACTGTGAATAATACAAAACGTCAAAAACATCATAGAAAAAAAAAATCAGTCGTTGGAAAACCATTATAATTTGCTCCCTATATTTGAAAGACCACTTTAGGTGAAGTTTGGTTTTTATGAAAATACTATCCAGTATCCACCTACTAGACAAGAAAAACAAACCCATGAATCACAGAAAAACACCTCAAGTCAAGACCAAACAATTGTAAAAGTTGGATAGTAGAATTCAATCAAAACAAACATTCAGATCAGCAAACTAATTGCACACGTAAAAGAATGATTAATAGGTACCTAGCTTAAAAATTTAAGGAACAATATATTTATGTTGATGATTACCACAATAATTATGGGGTAAATGATGCATTTTGATCCAGGCCACCATAAAGATGAAGATAAAATTGTGGGAAATGATTACCCAACAACCACTCTATTTCTCAAGTACTTCAAACTCACTTTAGATTTTGCCACAAATTTAAAAAGCATCATCATAACCCTATTGAACGGATCTTCTTCCCTTTATCTTTAGCACTTCTCTGCCCACATAATCATTAGAGCATCCACAATGGCGCCTAGCGCACCGCCTAGCCGAGCGCCGGCGCTAGGCGGTCGCTAGGCGAACCATTGGAGGATCCGAAAACCGCCGAGCGGTTTTTCGGAAATCAATTTCGCCTAGCGCTAGGCGGTCAAAAACCGCTGGGCTATGCGCTGGGCGATCCGCTCGGCTCCATTGCAGCGCCCGGATCGCCCAGGGAATAGCCCAACGGATTTTTTATTTTTGATTTTTAATTTTCGAAACACTGTATATACTCGATTTGCACTTCATTTTCATTCGCACCACTTGTATTAACGAGTACTCTTTCTATCTTAATTTCTGTACAAGATCAACACCGAGAAATGGATCTGAACAACGAGCCAAGTTCAGGGACGAGCGATTCTCAAACTTCCCCAATCCCCGTTGGAGGCGGATGGAATCAGATGCCCGGGTACTACAACATGTACCCGTGGCAGCAGATGCTACCCGGGATGCCGACGGGAGGGAGTCCGCCGGGGGGTTCCCGGCGATGCGGGGTTGGGCACCCAATATGCAGATGATGCCGGGGTGGGCACCCAATATGCAGATGATACCCGGGGGATCGAATCAGGGCTGCCGTCTCCCGATTTTTAGGTTTGTACGCCAACGCCCTCCGCATGCAGAGTAGTGGCCAAACGGTGGACGACTGGAGGAGGATAGCGGAGAAAGCCTTCCCCCAGCCCGGATTGTATAAGGACTTCACCTACTGGAACTGCTATCTTGTGCTGAACGACTCCGAGAAATTCCGAGTAGGTGTCGACGCTGGCTGGCCGAAGAAGCAACGATTGAACTATACCGGGGATTACAGCGGCAGCAGCGGTGGTTCCCACGACCTCCCCGAGACGAACCAGGTGCTCCCCAACCCTCGTTCGTTCGGCCGCCGACCTCGCCCCGCTGGGCAAAAGCGGGCGCAACGGGAGGCGAGGGGGGTCGCCGGGGGTTCCCAGGAGGTCCAGTCGGCATCCCCCTTTGACCGCCAGTCTACAGAGGATCTCAAGTACTTCGCGCGTCAACAAACGCGCCAGATGATGGTGAAGACGTTAGCCGAATGGCGAGCGGCGACGGACCCCCAGGAGAAGAGATTTCTCTTCACATTGCTCGAGAGCATGAATGACGATCTGCGTGGAGGCGGCAGCGGCGGTGGCAGCGGAGGCGGCGGTGACAGTGGCGACGGAGGCGGCGGTGACAGTGGCGACGGAGGCGGTGGCGACGAAGGCGGCGGTTGCGGTGGCGACGGCGACGAGGGAGTCGAGGGAGCCGGCGAGTGATTTTTTTTTAAGTAATGTACTTTTTCGATTTTGAATGTAATTTTTTTTATTAATGTACTTTTTAAAAATTTTTGTACTTTTTTTAATTTATTGTACTTTTTTTTAAAAATTAAAATAGTATTATTAATGTTTCCCGTATATGTCTCGTAAATTAAATTCCGTATATTGTGTTATTAGTGATGTGGCTATTGATGTGGCTGGGCTATTTATGATATGGCTAGGCTCTGGCTGAGCTATTTCTGATGTGGCAGGATGATTTTTAGTATTGATGATGTGGCAGGAGGAGTTTGTGGCTAGGCTATGACTGGGCTATAACCAGTGTGGATGCTCTTACATACACATATCACCCCCAACACATTTCGACATATTATAAAGAACAAACTAGTAAAAACGTTTTTGTAATTACTAGTATATGCTATAATGGACAATAATCTTTACTTAATTGTAATTTTGAACTTCTTTTTTCCCCCTCTACGTGGGGGTGATTGATTTCTAAACAGACGCTGTTTAGAATCTGATTCAAAGTTAAATAGGTGTTTTTATGATAAGGTTTAATGAGATAAAAATAGTGGAGTATTAAATTTTGAACTAAATTGTCTCCCTGAATTTGCAGGTGGCCAATAATTCAAACATAAAAAAAATTGACTTCACTTATGATGTCTGCCAATATTGATCACATGATGCATTACATCTCTTTTGATTTTCCTAGTTTGCTGTATAGTCCATCACTGAGCCATCATTTTCTGACTGACATAAATCTAATGTATCTTAGATTATATCATACTATATGTTTGTCTATTTTAACAATTTTGCCTTGATTAAAATAGATCGAGCACCACAAATGCAACATTTGGCGTTATTATTGGATGAAAATTATTCATACGTACATATTTACTAGGAGTATGTGTCATGGTGTATATGGAGTACTAAATAGTTGGTGGCCGGAATTTTAGGTGAGGGCATCCGCAGTGCTGCGGATGTCCCGGCGGAATTCCCGGGCGTAATTCCCAAAAACACCTTCTGCCACGTAATAAGGACTTCCCATTGCACTGCCACGTCATACGGACTTCCCACTGCACAGTGACGGAATTCCCCTGTGGAATTCCCGACGGAATTCCCACATTTAAAAAAATCACAAATTTACAAATTAAACAATTTACGTAATTAAAATTTCGACGAAAATAAGGAAAAAATTCCATTAAAAGAAGAAAAGTACATTTCACCAAATAAAAAAAATACATTTCAATAAGAAATTTAGAGAGAGAGAAACTTGTTAAAACAAGTTGTGCGAAATGAAACGAAGTTCAACGAGCGGTATATATAGACATTACAAAAAAACGAAATAAAGCGGAATTCCGCGGGAGTCGACGCAATGACGGACGTCCCCGCGGACCTGCGACGTCCTCAGCCCAATTCCGTATCCGTGGCGGGCACGCCTAATGGCGGACGTCCGCGACGGAATTCCGGGACGTCCGTGGGAATTCCGCGCGGAAGTCCGCCATTGCGGATACTCTTAACTGATTGAAATTATCACCAATCTAGGTATAGGTATCCGCCAAGTAATATTCCCTCCGTTCCATGTTTATAGAGTCATTTTACTATTTAGAGAAGTTCCATGTTAATTGGGTAATTTCTATTTTTAGCAAAAAAGTAACCATCTCTCTTACTTTATTCTATCTTCATATCTCTTATTTTATTCTCTCTTACTTTATTCACCATACACTTAACACACTATTCTTAAACTCCATATCGAAAAGAAACGCCTCTATTAACAAGGAACGAAGAGAGTACTCAGATACTTTTCCTCTCCTTTATCTTAGAAAAAAAAATTCAAAATTTTATGCATAAAATTGAAAATGTATTCGAAAGTAGGAGCGACCACATTAGACGAATGAGATTAAATTTTATTTCACATACATCAAATAACTCAGTCAAAAAAATTGGATGAGGCTGAAAAGGTAAAAATTGAATAAATACTGATCTTCATTTTTATACTTCTCCGTTCCACCCGTATTTTGGACACAAAGATAAACATAAATGTTCAGTAAAAAGATATTAAAATAAGTGATATAATAAAGTGAATAATTTAACAGAAAATAAAATACGACAAATAAAATAAATAAATGAAAAGAGATGATAAAATATAAAAAATTTAATAGTATAATGTTTTTTTGATCATGACCTCCGCCTCTATGCCTTGCGGTAATGATTCACTCAAAGAAATAACTTAATTAAAGTAATCTAAAATATACGACTCAATTGCGGTGAGAAATGAGAAGTACATGAGCCCTTACCCAGTGGTCGAAAGAAGGTATAGATAAGGGTTTTGACCAATAGTAAGCACATATTTTACATGTATTTAAGAATTAGATTTTGTACTTTTTCATTGACTATATTAAGTATGGTTTTGCCTATATTTCTATTAATTTTTGTTAAGTGGTTTTGTTGAGTTTTAATACTTATTTCGTTTCTTAAAAATAGAAATTCTTTCTTTTTTAGTGAGTTTCCTAAAAATAGAAATTTTCTATTTTAAAAAATGGATCACACAATCCACAAACACTAATTGCACAACTTTTCTTTTCTCCTCTCTTTTTATATAATACTCCCTCCGTCCGCCAATAGGAGTCCCGTTTTTCCATTTCGGGACGTCCGCGATTAGGAGTCCCGGTTCACTTACCATATTTGGAAATTGCAATTTAATACTCCTTACACCCCCAAACCCCAACACCTGTCCCTTTTTTTAATTCTCACTCTCTCCATCCTCTCACCTCTCACTCTCTCCATCTACTCTCCTCGTCGAACCCTAATTGCCGCCTTACCTCTCCTTCTGAAAATCTAATCGTCACTGACTAGATCGGTGAAATGGACTCCGATTCCGAACCATTATCACCAATATCTCTCTCACAGACCCTAACCCCCTTCCATTTCCGCCTCCTCAAACCCTAATCGGCCCCGCCTCGCCTCCTTCCCAGGAATGGGCGTTCGACCCCTCAGAGGCGTCGATTCCGACCCCAATCGCGACCCACTACTCTCCAATCCCAACATATTCTTGGGAGAACACCGCCTACATGTATGCAACTGTAGTTCCTGAGACTCCGATGGGCGAAGACCTACTCCCTGAAACTCCGGTGTTTGCTTCGCCTGAGTTTGATTGCACCACCACTGTTGTCCCTGAGACGCTGATGGAGGAAGCCCTACTCCCTGAGACTTCAGTCACTGAGTTTGAGTGGGACACTCCTTTTGTCCCTCAAACGCCGCTGGTCAGGCGACCGAGAAAACGGCCGATTGAGGAGGAGGAATGGTACAAGGAAATGTTGGTGATACTCTTGCCAGGCATGAAGGATCTACTCTAAATCTGTGAGTCTTTCTTTCAATTTTCCCTTAGAACCACCCCCTACATTGTTAGGGTTTGGAGGTTCATAGGGTTGGCCATTTATGGGATTCCGAGGGGGTAGGGGATATCTGGCTCTATGATGAATGGTGTAGCCACCCCCAATGTTGGGTTAGGAGGCTGCTCTGTGATGAATTCTTTGTGAGGAGTATTGGTTGTTGGTTTTGTCCCTGCATTGGTTAGTTTAGCCACCCCCAATGTTGGGTTTGGAGGCTTATTATGCACTGTCCAATGATGATATTTTGCTGAGGGTAATTGGGGTTCCTTGTTTGGTTAATGCATTCTGCCCTGTGATGATATTTTGCTGAGGGTAAATGGGGGTTCCTTGTTTGGTCAATGCATGCTGCTATGTTGTGGATTGTTGTCTGATTGGACCTGATGATGTGAGGATTAAAATGATGGTGTTTCTTGGTTAGTTTAGCCACCCCTTAACAGGTTTGGAGGCTGATTAAATTCTGCCCTATGATGATATTTTTCTGAGGGTAATTGGGGTTCCTTGTTTGGTTAATGCATGCTGCTATGTTGTGGATTGTTGTCTGATTGGACCTGATAATGTGAGGATTAAAATGATGGTGTTTCTTGGTTAGTTTAGCCACCCCTTTACAGGTTTGGAGGCTGATTATTAACTGCCCATATGATGATAATTTTCTGAGGGTAAGTAAACTTCACTAAATATGTGCATTAGTACATGTTCTTTGCACTAGTTCTACATACAAAACACAAAAGAGCAGACCTTACTGACAAAAAACATGAAGGTCTTACTACAAAAATAATTCCACTATCTATCTAGAAGCCAAAAGCATTAGCCAAAGCCATAATGTCATATCCACAACCAGCATTGTTCTCTGGTTGCTGTAAGTACTCCAACACATCTCTCACAAGATCTTCATCTACATCCAGTGCATTGGGCAGTCCAACAGTTCTTTCCAACCTGGCCTTGTTAATGTGAGGGACCTTGTAATTATTCTCACCCCTAAATACCATGATCTCTGTGAGGCAAGCCTGCAATGATAGGAATACTTTGTTTAGGGTTTGTGGTGACAGCTCTTCATAAGAGCTACACACATTCTCCAACAATGTGTCAACATTATTGCATGGTTTCTCATGTTGCAATGTCTGAATGGCTCTGAAAAACCCTAGGTCTAAAATATTGGTGTCTGGCGAATTGGGTGGTTGACAAATCAGATGGATTTTAAATCCATCTGATTTGGCAATAGCCTCAAATTCAGCATCCACACCATTTATGTGGGGTGTGGCATTGTCTTGCTGGATATAGATCTCTTTGCTTGCCCACTCAGGCCACTTGGCCTTAATTGCTGGTACAATCTGTAAATTTTAAAAAAAAACCTAAATGATGATGTTTGTAAAAATAATGATCTGATAGGTTGGGAAAAAGGCATACCTTGTTGATAATGCAATCCCTCATCACACTCTTGTTCACTGAAGAAATTGGTTTAGTCTCAAGTGTGCCTTTAGCCCTATTCTTGGATTTCCTTTGTGCTGCAACCAATTCAGTAAAAGGGAAAATACCCAACTTTCCATCAAATTTGGTTTGGCCATCCAAGCCAAAAACAGGCCTACTTACAGCACACATGAACATGACTTTGGTGATGAACCTCTTTGACTTGCATGCCCTATATGGCTCAACCTCATCAGGCAGGAGGTAATACCTGTCTGATGTCTTGGTCATATAGAACCATTTTTCATCAATATGCACAACATTGTGCATGCTTTCAAACTGAACTCTACCTGCATTTATATGTGGCTCAAGTTTACTAAGGCACCACTTCAACCTAGCTAACTTATTTGCATCAGTTAAGGCAGGTTTGATAGCATTTGTATGTGGCCTTAATTTGGCCTCCTTAATCCACTGGCCTAATGTGCTTTTGCTAACAGACAATTTGTGAGCCATTTTCCTTATTGAAGACCTTTCAAGTGTGGATAAAGCTCTTACCTTTTCTTCATCTAGACTGAATTTATCAGAATGATGATAGCCTTTAACCTTGCCTTCCATGATTGCAGGTTCCCCCCTTTGCATCTGCTGTTTTGCTTTGTTCCAGAGCCTGTAAACTGTCTTCCTGCTAATGCCGTACTCATCTGCTGCCTCCATAACTGCCCCTCTTGTGAGCACTCCATCGATGCTGTGCTTCAGTAGGAACTGCACCACCAAGTTCTTCCTACAGCTGCTTAAAAACTTTGTTGTTCTTGACCCCTCCTCCATCCCAATGATGAGCTTTTTCTGAGGGAGTATGTAATTTTTCCTCTAGTAGTGTTTTTTTGTTTTGTTGAGAGGTTGGTGGAGGTGTAAATGCAGCTGTGAATGTATTTATAGGAGGCTACTGTAAGAGGGAAAATTTGTGTTAAAATTTCCCTCTAAAATGTTAAAGAGGGAAACTTGAATTGTTTTTGGTCACCTCTTGTACGTACTGTAATTAATGTATTCTTTGCATCAATTAAAAATTACAATTAATGTTTTATTTATTCCAGTTTGTTTTTATTTAAAATAGGAATACTTAAATCCAATTAAATTTGGATTTAACACACTGAAATTATGAACATTTGTTCATATAGCTCAATTTTTGCATTCAACCAACAATTTAAGTGGGACCCACATTCCACTATCACACTACATTTATTACACACTCAAACTCTTTCTTAAAACCCGCGCCACTTGTGAATGGGACTCCTATTGCCGGACGGAGGGAGTACTATATTTTGTACTCCCTACGTCCCGCACTACTCGCACTTATTTCCTTTTTGGGCGTCCCAAGTTACTTGCACTCTTTCCATTTTTAGTAAAAAATTTCACCTACAGCAGTCATTTTTGACTTTCCTATACACTCATTCCTTAATCTCCGTGCCGAAAAGGAAAGGGGCAAGTAGCCCGGGACGGAAGGAGTATTAAAAGTTGTGGGGTTTCCAAAGTTATTATTTTTAGGAAGTGAAGGAAGTAGTAAGATTGACTTAAAATAGGCCAAGAATAGAAAGCATCAAAATTGGTGTCTGGATCGCGAGTTTTGCATGCTAATTCGATCTGCTAAGTTCAACGGGCAAACTTAGTGGTCTGTTGGAATCTTCGACCAAAAGTAGGAAAAATCCAAAAGTCTTTTGGATCGAGTGAAGAAGTGCAAAGCATTCCCAACAACCTGCTGAGTTGGTTCTGATATCTAAGAGCATCCTTAACCCTGGTTCGGATTCAGGCCCCAAGTCCCCTTCACGTCATCATTCCCCTAAATTTGAGTCACAGGCCACAACTTCTCTAACCATGCAGGCCTCAATCCGGGCCACAACTAATAAATGACACTATTAACAACTTTAATCTATTTTACTCGTAAAATAAAAAACGCCGGAAATTTAAAACACGGAAAAGTTATTCTTTGATCGGAAATTGAAAATTACAACATATAAATTTAAAAATACAAAAAAAAATATTCAAACATAACGTCAATGCTGAAAAACGTTGGTGCGTGTCCAAATCTCTTCAATTAGATCGGCTTGGAGGCGAGTGTGTAGTTCGTCTTGGCGCATCGCAGCTGAACGGGCCATGACATTGCGGATGTCGGGAGGAAGGCCCTGCACGGGCAGGGCGGTGACAGTGTAGTCACTCCCAGTGCTAGAGAGGGGATCGTCGCTCCACAAAGTGACATTTTCTTCCTCATCCCCAACGATCATGTTATGCATTATGATACATGCATACATGATGTCGGCGATTAATGGACGCTGCCAACCACGGGCAGCTCCCTTCACAATAGCCCACTGTGCTTGGAGGACTCCGAATGCATGCTCTACATCTTTCCGAGCCGCCTCTTGCCTTTCGGCAAACAATGCCCTCTGATACGTTGTCGGACATGTGATAGTCTTCACGAACACGGGCCATCGAGGGTAAATCCCGTCTGCCAGATAGTACCCCATACTATACCGACGGTGGTTGGTCGTAAACTCTACGTTCGACGCTCGCCCGACACACAAGTCATTGAACAATGGAGACTCGTTCAACACATTGAGGTCGTTGTTCGACCCTGCGACACCAAAGTAGGCATGTCAAATCCACAATCGTTGGTCGGCAACGGCCTCCAGCACAATCGTGGGATGTGTGCCCTTGTGCCCGCTAGTGTATTGTCCTCTCCAAGTCGTTGGACAATTCTTCCACTGCCAGTGCATACAGTCGATGCTGCCAAGCATTCCCGGGAAGCCGTGGGTCCGCTCGTGCAAGTTCACCAACTTCCTAACATCGTCGGTCGTTGGCTTTCTCAAGTATGTATCCTTGAATGCTTCGATGACTGCCCGACATAATTTAGCTAGGCAATCCCATCCAGTATGCTCGTTTACATGGAGATACTCATCGAACATATCTGATGTAGTTCCTTAAGCGAGTTGACGTATGACAGACGTGCATTTCTGCAAAGTCGATATACTTTGCCGGCCCACAGCATCGGCGGTTTGACAGAAATACGAGTCACGAGCTACAAATGCGTTGACAATGCGCAGGAACAAAGGCCTCCGCATCCGGAACCGGCGACGGAACATCTGATCACTCCATCGCGAATCGCTAGAGAAATAATCTGTGAAAAGCCGCAAAGCAGCTTGTTCACGGTCTCGGTGAATATACATCCGGGTACGTGGTACCTAGACTTGTTGTTCGTTCCAAGCTTGAATAGCAGCTTGGTAGCGTTCGACTTCGTTGTTGATTTCTTCTTGGATTGCCAGTACCGCCTCTTCTAACATTCGGGACATTTGAGCATCGAATAATCTTTGACGAGGAGGCATTTTTTCGAATTTTAGGAAGAGAAATGAAGTTGAATGGATATGAAAATGGATGGAGTGGTATTTATACATAAATTTTTGAATTAAAAAAAAATTAAGTTGCGGCCCTGCTCGGCCCGAATACGAATTAACGCTGGGCCGGACCGCGTTGCGGCCCGTCCCGAACCAATTAACCCTAGGCCGGGCTGGACCCCGGGAGCGTCCTCAGGCCGCAACTGCGCCCCGGGACCGCCCAGGCCGCATCTTCCTCTCCTCCAACGCAACGCCCGGGCCGGGACTCGCTCATTGCGGCCCGGCCCAAAGCGTTAAGGATGCTCTAACCAACCCAATAGTCCGCTGGCTTGGTATAGTAAAAATACATTTTGCCAAATATTTTATTTTATGAAGGTTTATCTGTTTTCAACCATAAATAAGCTCATAGGGCTCTATGTCTACATGTTCGATGTAATCCACCACACATCCTAACCATATTTTACCATTTTTTAGAGCTCTGTGAGTTGATTAAGTAAGCAAGACATGTTTTAAGGAAGATTGAAGCAATGCAAGATTATTCCACTCGGTTTATCTATCTCTGTTATTATGTTGAACATGATTATGATCCGCACAGATTTTACAAGTTTTAGTGGTTTAGACTTGACTTGAATTAATTGAATATTGCTTTGATTTGCATATTCTTGTCTATATCTTATCAACGGGTTGTTTGATAATCCTTTTGAGTACAAAAGTTGGAATTTGAACCGCGAACAAAAGAGAGCCAACGATCAGGCGGGTTCGCATAACGCCTACCTAGCAGTCAATTGGAATCACACTAAGATTCCAGAGACGTGTCAGCAGACCTCCAACCTAATGGTCCGCCAAGATCGCACCGAGGGAACATGCACCATCTAGTGGCAGGTCCGTTGGAATTGCCCGAAAAGGTCATTTTCTTAAATTTCTTATCTTTTTGAAGCCCGATCTTTTTCCAAATATAAATAAGGCCATATTACTCAGATTTTTATATATCTTGGAAGTTCCATTCATTCCACAAGACCCACAATTTATACATTTACATCATCTACGAGTTCTGGGATCAATGAAGCAAAGTAAGATGATAATTCAATAAAGATACAAGACGACAAATTTCTCCGTGAAAGTTTACCTTATTTATTAATGTTTACCATATTTTTTCCATGCATCAATATAATTTTGTATTTATGGACAATTTTTAAAATTGGTATGCAAAATAAGAATTTAACCTAAGTTTTGAAATTTATAAAAGCAAATTATATTTATACCAAGGCAATCGAGTGGGGTGAATAAAAAAGAAAAGAGGAAGGGCTTATCTCAGTTGGTTCCTGGGTGGTAGATTGTCCCTAAGCAGACAGGATCGAATGCTGGCAGCCGCAGTGTGGGAGTTTCACCACTGTGGTGGCTCCTTGTGTGCTGGTTACCAGTGTAAGTTCCTCCCACCTAATGGGCCGCTGAGGTACCGTGTTTGAACCCCTCCATAGCGATGTCGGGCCGGGTTATGGGGGCGCCTGGGGTGAGCGAATCACCTTTTGTCCCTAAAAAAGAAAAGAGGAAAGTGACAGTAGGTGGCTGGTGACGTGTAAATACGGTATTGGCTAGAATATGAAAAAGATACTCCACACAAATCCCCTCCCTTCCATCGCAACACGCACTGGCACTGCAACTGCATATACATTCAACCTTTAGATAGAGAGAGAGAGAGAGAGAGGGGGAGAGAAAGTGTGCAGTTATGGAGTGAATGATGGAAGGGAGGGTGGCCATTTTACGGCAACTTACAACGGGTTTTGGAACTCTACGGTTCTCCTTCGCCTTCCAATTACTTCATTCAGTTTCAACCCACATCGCACCACCAAACCCTCAGGTCTCTCATTATTTCTCCCTTTCTTGTGCATCGATTTGATTTCTGGGCGTTTCATTGCTACGAATAAGTGGATGAAGTTGTTTTCATTTCTGTTTCTGTTTTTAGGTTAGGTTATTGTCAGCAACATCGATTTTTCTTCTTCTTTTTTTTGTAAACGTTTAGTTTTCTTAAATGGAAAAGGAATTTTTAAGTGTTTATTCTATCCTAGTATTTCTTTTTGACGTTTTCATCCCCTTCTTGTTCTCTCTCTTGGTTCTGATTCATTCGTTCATCTATTTTGGTGTGGAAGTATTGTTTTAATACCGTATATGTAAATGCTGTAAAGTTCTGAGTATTACAAGTCTTCGTCGTGAAATCCAAGGTAACAACACTTGATTTGATTCGCACTGGATGGAATTGCATTTGATTCAAAGAAGAATTTCATGAGTATTGTTGCTTTTGGTATCCTTTTATGCTATACTAATTCAGGTCACTGAAGTTTAAGACTTTCAGAAGAGTTTTGTTTCCATTTCCAGAAAGTTTTTTATTTTATTTTTTTACTCCAATGGAATTCTGGGTTTTACATTTTTGGCTTTATTGTTTGTAGAATTCATGATTTCCCTTGGTAGTTGTTTGTGTTAGCATTTTTTGCTATAACAAAGATATTTATGGATTTGTTTGACCAGTGTGTATAAAATATAGGTCTGTGTCGTTCTATTCCTGGTTAAATACATTTCGTATTTACGTGTTATTCAATTGCATTCTTACTTGTCAAAGTGGTATACGGAGCGTATAATTTTTTCATACTTTTCTTGTCGATTTCTCCCTTTCGCTTGTCCTGGTATTGACGCAAGATTAAAATTGAAATCTCATTACGGATTCACTCATATTTTTTGATATTTTTTCGACATTTATGTTTCGAAATTCGGATGCAATATCCAAATAAGGAGAAGTGTGATATTTAATAATTGCATAAAAGAATAATGGATATTGTCATCGGTTATGTAGATTGACGAATATGACCGAGAATGCTCATCACTAGAATTGGGCAAAGAAATCAAGTCTTGGAACCTTGATTCATGATGCATATCCGATTATTTGGATTCAGCAACAGCTCAACACTCACTTTTGCCACCCCCTTACTTTCTTTTTGTCTAATCAAAATGGATGTGATCCCTTTATATTATCTATAAGATGTCAATTAGAAGTTTGAGACTCTTATGGACATTTTAAAATGTATGTCCATATTTAGAAATTGGTCATTTAAGGTAGGAGCTTGTATGCATGAGAAAACAATGCATGGTTAGTACATTCTTACTCTTTTTTCGCTTCTACTTATTTCATATTTCTATCTTTGGTGTGTGTATACGAAGGATGGATGAAACTTTATAAGAAATAACCTTTTCATTTCTCCACGATCATCTTTTTTGGTCTCAGCTCAACACTCACTTTTGCCACCCCCTTACTTTCGTTTTGTCCAATCAGAATGGATGTGATCCAGTATATTATCTATAAGATGTCAATCAGAAGTTTGAGACTTTTATGGACATTTTAAGCTGTCTGTCCATATTTAAAAATTGGTCATTTAAGGTAGGACCTTCTACGCATGAAAAACAATGCATGGTTATGAATATTATGATCTTACTCTTTTTTCGCTTCTACTTATTTCGTATTTCTATCTTTGGTGTGTATGTGTGTGTGTATACGAAGGGTGGATGAAACTTTATAAGAACTAACCTTTTCATTTCACCATGAGCATCTTTTTGGGTCTCAAATTGAATTGAAATGAACTAACTTTTTTGCTTTTTATTCTCTGAATCCTTTGCATAAAATCTTCTATTCATCTTGTAATGCATTTATGAAAATTGATGCCACCTTATCCAAACATAGAAAGGGGAATAGCATGGAATCTGCTCGGGTGGAGATTGCAATATGGGACAAATTAAAAGCTCTTACTAACTCTATGTTGGCCTGTTCTTACGCCATCCTTAGTTTTAAGGGCATACGTGTTTATTAGCATAAAGTCAGTTTATTTGCACTTTTTGGTAGTAGTTATTAGAAAGTTTGACATAATATTTAGCGTTTTCCTACTGGTCTATTTTTATGATACACCTTGTTGAAAAGGGCTGCAGTCAGAACTTTTGTGCATTCAAGTACTTCATTTCTCCATTTTTTGCTACCACCCCAAGATAATTGAATGTAATTCACCCTTGTTTGTTTAGTTATATATTTATGCCCTGTTAAATGAGATAATATAAATATATAATTGCTCCCTGGTCACTGCGTACTGACTTTTCAAGCTAGTTTACCACGTGAAGCTTAGTAACCATATTTGGTATTTCACTTCTGCTTCTTCTGAAAAGATAATTTCCACCAAACATTTAGACATGACAACATACTCAGACCATAGACCTCTTGAAAGTGGCATCTTATCTCGTCTTTTCAAAATTCAAACCAAAGATCAAATGCTTGTTAAATGATGGTAATGCATTGTGATCTGTCTGAATATTTTGGCAGAATTCTTTTGTTCTTTCTAGTTCCAAGCATTCTTCTTTGAAATAATTTGAAGCTTTGGATGCAATCATTGCACTCTATTTTTCCAAACATTGCATTATTCTAGATAGTCTTTTCTATTTGATCATTCAATTGTTACTGGAAATTTTCTTGAAACTGAGGATGCATACTTGTTTTTGGTCAAATCTATCTTTTCTTTCCCTGAATACTTTAAATAAATTACCTGTACTGCAGATGGCGAGTATCAGATCCTCTCTCTATCTCCAGAGTAATTTAGTTAAGTATTTATTTAGTTTACCACAATGATTTAAGCTCATCCAGTGTGGCTGGTTGGAAATGTGCTTCATACGCATTTATATATTTTCTCATGAAATCAGTGACATTTGCTTGTCAACAAAGATTCATGGGTTAGTGTGTTTGTAAATGTAGAGGGACAGCTTGATTTATTCTTTCAATTGTAGCTTATAAAAGTTAGAACGTTGACATTGGGTGCACAATGTACTTTTGCAATTACTAATCTCTGGCGCAAGTTTCATGCGCTTGTATGGTTGCTGTTATAGCTAGCAAGCAGTACTACAAACTTGGATCTTTTGTGTTACATATCGTGCTATCTTGTTAATTCCCCTCTTTGCAATGTGTCGTAACAAAGATTTTTTTTTCAATTTCATCTTATTTTATGTTCCTCTCACATGGATTGATTATGTCCCGTCGTCTCCTAATTCTTCCATTTAGTTCACAACATGATTGATTTATTCTCTTTCGTTATTCAAATATTGTTTGCTAAGATGATCATATTCTGACAGTATAGGAATCTGATACTAATTCCTGTTTGTTCAGATTTAGAACCCATGAACCCTATGGGTGGTATGGGAGTTAAAATTATTTGACTCATATTCCTGGACGATTTTACTTCTCTTATTCATAGTGTGCGTTTTTCTTACCCCTGTTTGGTATTCCTTTTTGGTACTGAAATTTTTTGAACTTGCCTCTTGCGATTTATCAACTTTAGTATCTGAATATATGTTTGTTATTTTCCAGAAGGTGTTTCTTGAATCTTGAGCATAGTAGCTCATTGGAAGACCGTTGTTGCAACATAATAATGACTGCTGGTAAATCTGAAAATCTAAAAATGTTGGTACCGGGCAAACCACTACCCTCAAAGAAAGCTAGAAAGGAGCGCAGTCGTGGAAAAGCAACTGCCGCTGCATGCTCAAATGAAATCATGGAAGATCATATCTGGAAAGATTTTCCAGAGGACCTGTTTGAAGCTGTAATTGCAAGACTTCCCATAGCAACATTTTTCTTCTTCCGTTCAGTTTGCCGAAAGTGGAATTCATTGCTAACCTCTCAAAGTTTCTCCCAGCAATGTGCTCAAGTAAAGCATGCAAAGTCGTGGTTCTACACTGCCACAGGATCCACACGTGAGTATGTGAATACGGGAGCAATGTATGATTCTTCATTGAAGAAGTGGCATCATCCAACAGTGCCTGCTTTGCAAACAAAACTAATTGTGTTGCCAGTGGCATCAGCAGGAGGTCTGATCTGCTTCCTTGATATCGAGCACATAAGCTTATGTGTGAGTAACCCTCTCACAGGGTCGTTTAAGGAATTGCCAGCCAGGTCTGCGAAGGTGTGGTCACGTGTAGCTGTAGGGATGACGATGAATGGTTGCTCAGGCAGCTCAGGGTATAAGATACTTTGGGTTGGTTGTGAGGGGGAATACGAAGTGTTTGATTCTGCAAAGAACTCGTGGATTTGTCCAGGAATCATGCCCTCAAGTATCAAGCTTCCGCTAGCACTCAACTTCCAGTCTCAGGCGGTATCAGTTGATGGGACGCTGTATTTCCTGCGGTCAGAGCCAGATGGGCTGTTGTCATATGAGATGGAAAAGGGGATGTGGAAACAGTATGTAATCCCGCTGCCTCCGCACCTGAGTGATCACACACTGGCAGAGAGCGGGGGCAGGATAATGCTGGTGGGGCTGCTAACAAATAATGCGGCGACATGCGTGTGCATATGGGAGCTGCAGAAGATGACTCTGCTGTGGAAGGAGGTTGACAGAATGCCAAACATATGGTGCATAGATTTCTATGGAAAGCACGTCAGCATGACTTGTCTGGGTAACAAAGGCTTACTTATGCTATCCTTCAGGTCAAGACAAATGCATCGACTCCTTACTTATGATCTATCCAGCCGGGAATGGCTCAAGGTGCCCGCTTGTGTGCCGCCGCATGCCAGGAAGAGGCACTGGGTTGCTAGCGGTACTGCTTTTCACCCTTGTTTGACTGCAATCGCTTAGGTTCCAGACTCAGTTTAAGTTTAAGTTTAAGTTTAAGTTTAAGTTAAGACATTGATTTTGGAATTTCTACTGCAAATCAAATAATCAATAGTACTATTCTTATGGATCAATTCGCCTACTGGTACTGTTTTTCCCCACAACATTATTGTTGCATCGAATGATTTTTGTTTGTCATCTTGTTCATTTTCTGCATTTCTATATCAAACCCCAACCTTACGCGTACTAAAATAAACCCAAAAGAATATTTTCGTTTTAGTTCAATTTCGACTTGCCATATCATTTTTGACTCAGTAGCAAACTGTAATGAAATCAGAATTTGAATTTTCAAAGTTACACATCTATAATTTTTAAAAAGTAATTGACATTTTTCTTAAATTATTTATATCCACAATGTTCAGTTCTAAAAACTTTTAATCTATTAATTTTTTTAAAAATTTACTCAAATAAATTATGTCAAAAAAATTTATTTCCAAACTATATAATTTATGTCTATATGCGACATTTGTATTTAAGAGAACAAAAAGGATTGTTAACTTCTATAACTATTTTTCGTACCCCCGAATAAAAAATCCTAGATCCGGCACTGGATGATATGCCCTACAAATTTTTACACCAAAACAATTATGATATATTTATACATACATATAAGCTAATAAACAATTTGTAAGCATACGTACCATGTTTTGGTTGCTTGGATTCATGTGGAAATCAACATTCAACATCGGTGTTTGCTCTATGGGAGTCACGCCATGAACTGGCTGCAAACGTTTTCTTCCTTTCAAAGAATTGCTCTTCTTTCACTTCTCTATAGCACTTTTCATTCGAGAATTTGTCACTCCCTTCGACTTTCTCTTAAGAGGATAAAGAATCTGAGTTGAAGCATGTTGAGGGACATCATTATCCTGATTCTCATGGTGTTGTTTTCGCTCTTACAAACCGAGGAGACATAATTTCTAATCTCAATATCAAGCTCATGGAGTTTCTTTTTTGCAATTTTAACGGTTTCAACGTCATGTACACTTAAGCTCATAACGTCAAAAGATTGACGCATCAACTCCTTCAGATGAAAAGTTCTTGACGTTGTCAAATCGAAGGAGCATGAACCACCGTCGTTATGATGAACTTCTCGTCTTGCACTTTTCGTCCACCTCTTTAGTATGTATTGCATAAGAATAGTAGTCATATTCAAATGATTATTCATTACCGTCAATGCATGGCAACATAACCATCCCAATAAATCAAATAACTTGCATGTGCATGAGATGATAACATTATTTGAATCAAAACTTACAGAATGCTCTGCATGACCAAATTCCCTCCTCAAGGTATAAGTGTAAACCCCGCCTTCATGCTTAGAACTTGTCACATGCCACGACAATCCTTGAAAATACTCGGCTTGAAATTTTTTGAATATCTTCAGAGTATACACTTGTGCCGCTTGCATCAAAATACAACAATCCACACCGACTCTTGGCACCCCTCGAGTACATTCGAAATCATCGGCCACTTGATTATCACACATCTTTTCTGCTTGCTTCTCATAGTGATTAACAAACTCGGTTAATGTCATTGTCTTACAAGACAAATGTTTGAAAACATTATTCGTGCTTTCACTTATCTGTGTAGATCTTATGCCAGCCGAAAAACTAGCACAGTTAAATGCGGGGAACCATTTATGACGCAACGAGTACAAATTACACAACCACTTATTTTCCCCAACATTCCATTCTTCACATAGATCTCTCCAAAGCTGCTCCATTTCATTCTCCATTTCAACTTCATACAAAATTTTATTGAATTTTGCCTTAAATCGAGAATCCGAAAGAAGATGCGAAATATGTTGGGTGGCATTTTTAGAGATATGCCAAACACATAACCGATGAACACTGTTCGGGAAAACCTTGCCAATAGCATTGGCCATTGCACTATCTTGATCAATGAAAATTGTTTTAGGTGCCTTGCCCCCCATTGCCTCCATGAACGTCTCAAACACCCAAATAAATGAGGTTATTGTCTCATCTAGCATAAAAGCACAACCAAATAAAACATTCTTCCAATGATTATTAACACCCACAAAAGGCGCACATACCATGTTGTACTTGTTTGTACGATACGTCGTATCAAACACGACAACATCACCAAAACAATCATAATCTATTCGTGAAGCACCATCGCACCAAAAAAAATTAGTCATTCTATTCTGGTCATCTACCTGGAACGAGTAGAATAGATTACTTCCAGAAGCTTGTAAAAACTGTAAATGTTTCAAAAGGCTTTGACAATCTCATGCACTTATTAAGTTAATCCTTTTTGTTTGTAAAAAATTTCTACAATCCTGAAGAGTAAACCCCACATTTTGTGCTCCTCCCGCTTCATTTGTTAGGTAAGAATAAGCTTTTGTGGCTTTTATCCCAGAATCTACCATAGTATTAAGAATGCTTCCCTTCGTTTCTGTAATCTTGCGACACGATCTAATCAAATGCTTATGATTATCATCAACAAAAGGATGATTATGGAAATCATTAAATTCAACCACTTCCCAAACATTTTCTTCGATATGAAATCTAATGCGAGCCGTACACCCACATCTTTTTAACGACCTTTCAGTTTTTCTGTCATCTGAGGGGGCAAATTCTGAGTATCCCTCACAACAGCATAGAAACATACATCCCCGAAGCTCATTTTTACGACAGCATAGAAACATACATCCCCGAAGCTCATTTTTACGGTTATAGGTTTTCTTACCTTTTCTAGTCCTGAATCCCTTGTTGAATGCATATGCATTATACGTCTTGTATGATTCTTCTTCATTTGTAAAAGTCATTCCAACTTTGAAAATAAATTCAGTCTCCACGAGCCAGATGGAATTTCTATCAGCCAAAAATCATTTATAATTAATACTACAAATTCACGAAACCAAAAATACTGCTAGTATTTGTTAATAAATTCAAATAAAGATTCACTATCTTATCTTTATACTATTAAAATGAAATTATTATATTAATAAAAGAAGAGCATCAATTATAAAATCGAGAACAAAGGAGTATTTTTTAATGTCTATTAAATACAGAAATAATAACCTATCTCACTAGCTATGCAGTTAAACAAACAAACACGCATATATACACCGTATATTATAAAGAAAGACGTATACAGAATTCAAAAAGGGAGAAAGACTTACCCATGGAAGTCAGTCAAAAGGATGGTGGTGATGATTTCTTCCTTGTATTGATATGAAAAAGAACGAATGAAATTTCAATACAAGGGGAGTGATCAATTGCTAACTCACTCTCTAGTTGCTAACTATAACTAATTTAAATCATAGGATTTTAGAAATCTAATGGTCTAAAATTTGTCGCGTATAATTTTCATTTTTATTAATTAAATTGAAAAAGATAAAAAGCTATCAAATTAGGGTTTTGGATGAAAATGTCAATATAGTGTTTTGAAAATATCAACACAATGCTTTGAGAATGTTAACACATTGCTTATGTCAACATATTGCTATAAGATTGACATTCTACATGTATTATATTGACATATTTTATATATTATGTTGACATTTGTTGTTGTACGAAAAGATTGAAATTTTTTTAAAAAATTTTCAAATTTTGACATCGGAACATATGCAAGTGAGATCTCGTTAGAATCCTTACGAAATTATCTTTAATTTGATATATGTTGTGCGAAAAAATAATTTAAATTGAGAAAGTTATATGTTTTTTAAAGTTATGTGATATTTTTCAAAAGTTAGTTACAACTAATTTGTTGTAAATTGACCTTCATACCCTTATTTACGTTTTTTGTTGATCATATTGACATTTCAGGGCTGATGATCTAAGCCCTTGATTTGAATATCCAAGGGCTATAATTTAATTATAGTTAGCAATTATTGACATTTTTTGTTGATCATATTGACATTTCGGGGCTGATGATCTAAGCCCTTGAGTTGAATATCCAAGGGCTATAATTTAATTATAGTTAGCAATTAAGTATTGAGTTAGCAATATAACACTCCTCCATAAGAATATTTGTATATTACGAGAGAGATATGTTATATAGGAGGAAAAATTCCCTACTTAAGGAATACCAAGGTGGCAATCCTATTTGGTATGTCCTTCCAATAAATGTTTAACAAGTGGAAATATATAAAGCATACTTCCAACTAGATATATAATTAATAGAAACACTCTAAATGTAACACCATATACTTAAATTATATAGAAAGTTTCACCATATTCCATATTTAATAAATACATATATACAAGCAATAATATATCTATATACAAAATTGTTTGATTTTTCTATATATTTATATATTAAATCTTTTTTAACAACTATTATCAAAGTCATCTTACATATAAATGCAGAATAATATCACGTCATCTATATATACAAAAAAAAATCTAGACAAGTATAAAGTGTAATTACTTATAACTTTAACTTTTGTTCGCATTGAATATTATAAATTAATTAACAATATAAGTAATTATATACTAACTATATAAATAATGCTAGTGTAAATTAAATTAACTATATTAATAATTCTACTATATAATTAATTTAATTTTTATGCTAGTAATATATTAGTGTTATTCATATGGTTACTAAAATTTATACACTATATAATCATTCATATTGTAATTAAATTTTATAATAATATTCAATATTAACAAAATTAAAATTAGAATTACATTTTTATGTGTTTAGATTTTTTTTTGTATATATAAAGAGAAAAAAGGTAATCTCCTAATATCTTAAAATGGGTGGTGTGATTATTTTTCTACATTTTACGTGTAAGATAAGTTTACGGAGTAATAAATTTGGAAGAAGATTAAATATTTAAATACATAGAATAATGAATCACTCTTGTATATAGAATAATAAATTAGGGCTGGCAAATCGTGCGGATTGGGTCGTTATCGGGTCAACCTGATAACGACCCAACCCAATAAGGCCTAACACGAACCCGACCTGTTAAGAAAACTGTAAATCCGAACACGAACCCGACCTGCTACCTTCAAATCCGAACACGACCCGCACCCGACACGAACCCGTTATCGACACGATATAATATGGGTTGACACGACACGATAACGACCCGAACCCGATATTAAACGATTAAAACATGATATTACACGATTAAACCTTATTTTTCAACCTAATTTACGCGATTAAAATTCGTTTTATACTATTTAAACCTAATTTACAAGAAATTAAAAATTAAATTAATATACATATTTTTAAAATAATAATAATAATATTATTATTATTTCTTAATGGGTTATCTGTATCCGACCTGCATCCAACCCGCACCCAACCCGAAATTATCGGGTTCTTAATGGGTCAACCCGATAAGGACACGGACCCAATAAGACTTGACCCCAACCCAATAATTTCGTGCGGATTCGTGTCGGATTATCGTGTCGTGTCAAAAATTGCCAGCCCTAAGAAATATTATATGCGTGTATATATTGTATTTTTTTATACATGGAATATGGAGAAATTTTCTATACAGATTAATAGTGTGTTGTTATATTTGGAGAGTTTCCATAGTATATATATCTAGTTGGAAGTGTGTTATATATTTCCACTTGTTAAACATTTATTGCAACGACATACCAAATAAGATTGCCACATTGATATTTCTTGAGTATGAAATTTTTTCTCATTATAGACATATAGAATATTTTTATATTATTAGAGAGATACTCCTCTGTTATATACATATATATGTCACGCAAATTCTTCCATTTGGTGATTACCACCATATTTAATATTTTTGCCCACTTTCCATAATTAGTTAACGGATGGCTTAATTTAACTGTTAGTTTAGTCAATAGGTGTTTAATTGATGTGGCAGGAGGGTTTTCATTTGTCAAGGATTTATTGGTGAGGTATACTAAGTCATTGTGCCATTTTAGTGAGGATTGACCATGAAATTTTTACTCGTTTTATAGTGACATTATCCTTTACACTCGAAATAGCAGCCATTACTTTTAATGGATTGAGCAAACGCATGTTTATGTGAAAATACCGTACTAACTTTTGATGTTGTTTATCAGATTATGATTATCACTTTGTCCTTATCTTTTTATTCTTTTCACATATCGAAACATTTTATTTTACCTAATAATTAATGATCATGATTAACATTTTCCATTCAAGTCACAAAAGGTCGATATGTCCGAGTGGTTAAGGAGACAGACTTGAAATCTGTTGGGCTTCGCCCGCGCAGGTTCGAACCCTGCTGTCGACGTTCATTGTTTTTTATATTTACGCTCTTAACCTTTTATTTTATGGATAAACTAATTTATGGTGGTGATGCATATAAATAAAATTTTAGATTTCATTCATCCACAGCTTAATGAAAAAGGATGTGCTTGGATTCAAATATGTTGGGTTTTATTACTATGTCATAGTAATAGTCTCTCTCGTCCACATGGATATTTTTTTTTGTGTAAGAAGGCCACAATGTTATTTTAAACTCAGCAGAAAGTTTGTAGATGCCATATTTAAAATTCAAACATTCATGTGAAATGTCAAAATTCAGAATCCTTGAAGATTTTAACAAATAATCCACTACAGAACATGTGAAAGTCAGTCGTATATTTGATTATTTGGCCCATTTGGATATAAAATTGTAATGCAAAAAAATACGACACTCAACAAAATTGGCTTCGCCCGGGTTCAAACCGGAGACCTTCAGTGTGTTAGACTGACGTGATAACCAACTACACCACGAAACCTTGATGTTAATGTTGTTTCATTACCTAATATTATAGTTTACTATATGCTAATTCTGATTGTTGCTACATTTCATACTCGATAATATGTTTGTGTGGTCTCGGCAAAAAATAAATATATTCAAGAAATTGTTTCTCTAACAAGTCAAATGTTACGAAAAATCAAAATAAATAGTGTAGTAGTATAATGTTTAGCGGGAAATCATCCTATATTTTTAGGAACTGGAGATGGAAATTGACTGAGTTTGATCTATCAAATATTAACATGATCCATTGATTTGTCCACAGAAAGAAGTAATGATAGTATTTCAAGGTTTTGTGAGATTTATAGATGACATAAAATAAAATCGTGACATCTCGTAGGTCACTAGCTACTATGTGCCATAAAATTAAAAGCATGTCAAAAATAAGAGTGTGCTTGAGAGTGGTGTAGCTAATTTTGTGACGTGTAATATTTTTCATGAAAATATACTCAAAATTGCTTAATAAAAAATTAATTCTTTTAATAATGAGTGTGAGAGTTCATTGATGCACATCCGAATGATGTTATCCGCTTTAGGCGGAGTCCTTACGATTTTATTTTTAGGACACTTTCGAAAAGAACTCATGCTAATTGCATTAGGGTAATCCTTTTACTTGCAACTTTACTCATTACAAAAATGAGATATAGGAGAAATTATTTTGTGAGAGAGTAGAATGAAGGGGCATCGGTTCTCTAACTGTTGGCACTCATTTAAACGTTTGGCATGTCCACGTACACATTTCAACATGTCACATAAGATTTAATTTGGGAAAAACCTACTTTGGAGGAAATTGGCTGTAACGTCAAAGTTCACGACTCTTCCGCCCAATTTTTTACTATTTGATACTACAAATTATTATAAGTTCGGCCGAAGTTGGTAGCAGCTAATGCCCACATGCGAATAAAATCTATGACAAGAAACTTAAAAATCCAAAAGAGACTCCAAAACAATGTTTCTAGTCAACAGTAAGAAAAGTGGTACTGTATTGTGGCTGCGAAAATAATACTGAGTCACATATGCGATGCAAATTGAACAGAAACATGAAAGATTTTCTTTACACATTCTGCATAGCAAGTAAGAAGCAAAATCCATATACTGACTTACAATAGTAGTTCCAACTCTCCAACATATTGGAAGATAATAAAACCAATGTCTGATAAAATTCCCTGAAGTTAAACATGTTTGCTTTTATGAAAATAACACACAGAAATGAAAAGATTGAAATTTTCCCTGAGTTTTATGAGGGAGATCTAACTTCAAACCAGAGTTGGAAGTTTGGTCGAAACACTAATCATGGTAGCCACCCTGATATGTAGTTATTCACACTATGCCCTGCTGCTGCACCTGTTATTGGATCGGTATGGTACCTGAAAATATTCAATAGGTTCTTCTCTCACATTTCACCAAGATAATGGAATTTTGTAATAATTCCTATATATTCAATGTTGTCTGGTGTATATGATCGAGCAATTTAGCAACCATGTTGTATAGAAATCGACCTAGTTTTCATCTGGAACTTCTGTCAGTGCAACATGTAAAAAAAGTCCATACTTATTTATGGAAGCAATGGATTAGATAGCATTTCCACACTGCAATCATGCTATTTCATTAGGCAAATATGCTCCAACCTAAGAGATTATTCCAAAAAATCAACATTATATGGAATTTCGCCACTCCCTCTCTCTCTCAAGCACACACACACACACACACGTATTCTGTGATATTCATGCAGAGTAGACAGATATATGAAGATGTATAATTATAAATTGGTTGAGATCTTACCCAATTTGTAGAGTGGGTTCACATTCCAAAGGATGGAAAAATCCATCAGCTTGAGGTTGGTGTTGGGGTTGTCTTCCATACCCAACATCTTGAGCATTTTGGTTCCAAGTCAAGGTCATCTGGTTTCCCTCCATCAACTACAAAAAAACCTCACAACAATTAATCCAGAATTCCAGTTCCAAACATATATCCTAAAAGATCTTCTATATGCTCTCTTGCAAATTGTTGAACATATAAATGCTGCATGCTCAAGTTAAAATCAAGCTACTTTCGCTTAAAAAAGATTGAAAAGAGTTCAGGTTTTATGAAAATAATGCCAAAGGTGGCGGTTATAAAAACAAAATTTTAAGCCCTTGATTCAAAAACAGATATGCATACCCGTTGTTTCAAACTCTTGTTAGCTTCATTGAGGGCATGCTCCTAACCATGCAGAAAACCAAAATAAGATACAAACAGTGTGATTTTTTGAAACATGATTGAAGTTCGATGAGTAGAAACCTTGTTTTGAAGATCTTGGAGAGTGTCCAGCATTGCTTGAGTCTGCAAACACCCCATGCACACAGTCAATATAACATTGCCATCTTCTTCAATTAAGACAAGTATATACGTATTTATTTTACCCGTGTTGATCTGATCTGCTTCAGTGACATATCAAGCTGCCTTTCAAGTGATTCGAGCTCCTTGCTGTTCAAAGGCCCAAGTTCCTCACCAAGAAGGTTCCTGAGCGATCATATAAACTAATTACCTCTTCCCGTTTCTGTTAATGCAATATTATCTATATATCCCAAACCTTTGAGTACGCTGTAGGGCTTCATAGCGTGCTTTAAGCTTCAAATATTCCTGCTGGCTGCTCAGTTCCTATCATCATCACACCAAATGAAATATCTCAAACAGTCATATTTCTTTGCCATATATAATATCACTAAATGATACAATCACAATTCACAAATTAGTTTTTAAAAGGGCAAAAGAATAATTATTGGTCTGAAAGTGGTTAAGGTGCACTCCATCTCCATGTATTTAGGGTTTTCAACTTTCTCTATGAAACAAAAGGGTGCAAGCCTATGTGGACTGTGGTGGCGTTAATAGGACTTTTTTTCCAGGAAATCGAGTGTTGCTTTAATTTGTTGTTCTAGCAATTCCAACTTATACAACTATATTTGATAATTTAAAAGGTTTAGAAGATAAGTTTATTCATGATCAAAACTCTTTTGCACAACAAATTCTTCTTTATGGAACATATAAAATTCTTCAAAATCATATTTTTATTGTATGTTCTGTCCCACAACTATTTAGCTACTCAAATATGTGTACAAATTTTGCTAAACTAACTATATCCTTTATTTAAACGATCTAAGACCAATCAAATAGTCATTGGACTTGAAGATTTAACGATCTAATTTCTACCTGTCGCATTCAATTATAATTTAATTTAATAGATAATGATTATGTTATTTATTACTTATGTATTTTGATATTAAATAAGATCTTTGGTGTTTGTGTTTAAAGTTAGTTAAAGAGCAATTCATCTAGTTTAGAAAATGATTCTTATAAGAAGTGGATGATGCATGTATATTAAAAAGATAATACTATATCACATTCTAGTATTCTACCAATTTAATACATGTTCTATCATATCATCAAAAAGAGAAAATATGAAAAAACATAATGATTACAAGGCATCCCGAAAATATGGAATAATGATTAAAAAACACACCCTAAAAATATGTAAATAATATGGATATTGGACTAAGTCCAGATAGGATAAACCTAATAGAACCTCACGAATGGAAACGATCTAATTATCACCTCATTTTAAGACAAATCTAAAGGACTTTTGGACTAAATTTATCAAACATTCATCATGAAAATATCTCTCTTCCAAGAAAATTCCTCCCATTTGATTTTCTTGACAAGTTTTTAACCAAGTCATGGTTTTTATTATGAAAGGGCATGAGCCTCTGGAAATGGAGACGCTGCTATTGATTGGAAGAGCAGGCAGAACTTCACAAGCCATCTCTTAATACTAGTCCAGTTGCTTAAGGTTTTAGGCTTTTTGGTGTCCAAATAGACTAACTTTGTGAGGCTTTTCTTGATTTTAAACAACTCATGTTCAATCAAGATTGACTACATTATGATATGAGTTACTTTATAAAAAGTCTTAGCTATTTTGGATTAGAATGCTAGTTAAGTGAAACAAAGGTAATACCAGTGCCTCTCTTGTGGATACACTTGTGTCTGGAGCTCCGTAGTTGCACTTCTGATATCTTTCCAGAGTCTTGAGCATGCTACTACACTCACAATTAATAAATGTCAATAGTCTAATTAGATTTCTTTGACATGCTATACTCTTGCTAAAACAATCTTTATTCTCTCAGTAATCCATGAATTTCATCATAACAAACAAGTACATAAGAGGGAGAGCCTTAAATTGTCCTAAAAATATTTGAGATATTTGAGTTTGGAGTATAATCCATTGTCCATAGGAAAATATGGAGCAACCCTTTGGTTTGTCAGGAATACAATCTGCAAAATTAGCCGAGTGAAAAGTGACACATCCAGAAAATTAAATAAAGTGTAAGTAATACATAATAATGAGATAGAACCTCCATATAACTGGATATAAGACTGTATTGATCTAAACAAGACTCCAAAACTAAAAAAGATGGTTTCTTTGAACTCTAATATTTTCTGTTTGGACTTTGCTTTAAAATAAAATAATGCATAAGATCTGAGAGTGGAAGAGGAGAGAGAGAAGATATGCATGAATTCTATAATTTGGAAGGGTTTAAATTCCTATCTTCAATTCCAAAATAAACCCTAGCTGGAGGAAAATTCACAAAGAAAAGGGGGAAATCAGAGAAGCATTGCTCAGAGAGTTGATGATCTCGTACCATTAGCACGGAACGAAAAGCTCTCAGCTTAATCGTGTCTGCTGTAATCTACTTCATTTTGGCAAAGTTTTTGTATTCGAACAATATGAGAGATTTATATTTTCTTCCGTTAGAAGATCATTGGAGATTTCTCCATGAAAAAAAGAGAAATTAAAACAAGAGCAAGAGAAAGAGAAAGAGAAAGAGAAATAGAAAGATTCAACACACGCATACAAACCCTAGGGGGAAAATCCCAAAAATTCACGACAAATTATGCTCTTATGAGGCATTTATCATCAGTCATGAATTTAAAGGAGTTCCTGAAATGAAATTTTGAATCTTAGAAAAAGAGAGATGAAAGAAGAATCTAAAAAAGGAGGGGAAAGCAGATTTAAAGGGGAAAGAGGAGAAAAGATTGAATTGAATGAATAAAATGAGATGTAGATCGGAGTGAAAAACACAAAAATGTGAAAATTGCAAAAGAGAGAGAAAGGTGCAGAAAACTGAACACGAATATAGAAATGATCTTCTTTTGATGGTTTCCTCTTGCAGATCTAACAAAACGAGGAAGCAGAGAGGGCTATAGACCTCAAAAACATTCACAGAAACGGCAAAGAAGCCCCCTCCTCCGAAAGTATTGAATATATTGAAGAAGAAAAGGGTGAAACATGAAATAGGCGTTGGAAGCGCAGAGAAATGTTTGGTTGAGTTAGTTTTACATACCTAGAGCTACTGCAAAACTCGTACAGCTTTCCTCTATTGGAGAAGATAATCAGAGCAACCTCAGCGTCACATAGAACCGAAAGCTCATACGCTTTCTTCAAAAGTCCATTCCTCCGCTTTGCAAAAGTCACCTGCCTGTTGATCTTGTTCTCTATCCTCTTCAGCTCAACTCTCCCTCTCCCCATTTCTCACTACTCTCTTTAATTTCTTTCTCCCCCCTCCTTTATAATCACCATCAATAACTCAATTATACTAACTAATTCATTTCTCTTCCTTTTTCAAATCCTATGTACGTATTAATTTTGTATCATTATTGAGCCTTTTTTTGTGATAGTATTATCATACTTACAAATACTACTACTACTACTACTACAATTCATTGTGGTCCAATACATAAGGTGCATGGTGAAAGCTGATGTATTTAGGTTTTGATCCAACGGTTAGAAATGGGGGGTGATGAAATCTTGAAAAGCAAGCAACATCACTAGGCCCTTTTCTTAATAGGACAATGAGTATTAATAAGTGCCACGCGTCAACATATGGATACAAACAAACGTTATTCACGAGCCATATTAGTCTAGATGGGAATATTTTACAAATTTGATATTCGGAATTGACCTTCTAATTCGACTAGATATTTAGGCGATATTGGGTTCAATGTCCAGTCTCGTTTTTCAATCGTGTTTCAGTTTCAATGTTTGCAATGACGGTTTGATATTTAGAGTAATTTAGGTTTAGAAATTGAAAATATCTCCTTTTGTTTGATGAATTTTTGATTGATATGAATATATGAATATTTTTGTGCTTAGTTTGAGTAATGAACTTTTCTCCACGTATGCCCACAACCTATGTTTTTTCTTAAATAAACAAACATATAAATTAGCATAACTTGTTTTCTTGCTTCCTTGCTTGGGTGGTTTACACATTTATGAATTTCTACTTATAAAGGAGGTTGGATGTGAACAATCAATGCTAGCTCAAATTGAACTCATTAATGTGTTTCAATCAAATTTATATATGTCGTCGAATTTCAAGAATATTCCTAATATATTAATCGAAATCATGGTTCAAACTAAACGATGTGGGTGAAAGTCCTTTGTCACATTCAAAGTGGCAGGTCGAGTCCAAGAAATTGGTGAAACTTGGTGGGGCTCTCAACAGAGAATGAAGCATTATCTATGCAACTCTCCATTAGTGATTAAATGTTTCACTTCGGTGTAGTACAAATTTTAAGAAATGTAAAAGAGAAAGAAAAATAGATGAAAAATTTAATAGAATAAGGAAATAGATATGGTTTTGTTCGGGTATATTTGAAGAGGGAATTTTATCATCGATCCTGTGTTTCCGGTGCGGTGCGTCCAATGGAACATTGCTTTTTCAGAAATTACAAAAAAATTAGTTTCAATCATGCTATGAGAAACCTTTTGCATACTGAACTAATTAATCATAAAATAAGTTTAGGCGAGAAACCTTTGCATACCATAAATTAACTCATTTAACAACTAATTCAGTCACTCTGCTCCCTTAACTACTACGAGGACATGCTCGCCTTTAATAGGCAAATTAAATTAGTAGGAGTATTATTTTGGAGTACTACGTATCACTTAACTACTTGCACGAATTGGAAAGGAAGCTATCACTTCAAAGTTTATGATACCTACCTATTTAAACTCATTTTGTATTGCACATATTAAAAATAAATTAATTACGTCTTCTTAAGATTACTTTACACTAGATCATCAAGCATTCTCCGATTAGGCTAAATAAATTAGCCAGTAGTTCCCTTTGCATATAACATTTCATATATGCAGTTTCAGATGAAACACAATTATATTATTTTGATGCAACGAATAATGTGCAAAACTTAACAATTAATGCTCTGTTGCTACATTACTGAACAATATCTTACTTCCCTCTTTCTAATTTTCTTTAATTTTATGTAGATGACTTTGCTATCATTTGTTATTTTGTTTGGTTTAGACAAGATTTTACGTGACAAATGACTCTTCTTTTATATACTACTCTTATTACCAATAGAATTAGCTGTATACGTGTGGTAGCTGGAGGGTTAAGGGACGAAACATATCGTAATTAGAATGATTAAATAAAATACACTTTGTTATAGTTAGTATACAGAAGATAACATAATTGCAGTTTTAATGTACTCCCTCTGTTCCATAGTGTAGGCAATTGAAACATAAAAATAAATATAATAATATCTCACATCGGTGTACACAAAGAGCTTAATCCACTATATAAGTTTCATGGGCCTCTCCTCCTATCACCAATTGGTTTTAGGATGGAACTCATGGATTTCTATCACATAGTCATTTTGTCATTTTGGTACGTTTCATAGTAATAGAGTCATTTCTCTTTTTAGTAAAAGTCAACATATTTCTCCACACCTATTTTATTCTCTCTACCTTTGTTAATTTCTACTTTATTCTCCATTTATTTAACTCACCTAACACAATTTTCTTAATTTTCATGCCGAAAATAAACACATCCATTACTATGAAACGGAGGGAATAGCATTTATTGTTATATTTTTAGAAACACGTTTATTGCATCATGATAAACTAAGTTCAACTGTTCAAGAAACAAAGCAGTAGTACATTATATTTTGAGGCAAAACTTAAGAGGGTCAATTAGGATCTATATTACATTAAGTGACAATTGATAATAAATAATAATTCCTCCATTATACTTTAAATGACACATTTCTTATTCAGCATTAAATATGTAATGTTGTTTTGAGAGTTAATTAACGAGAGAACAACATATGAGAGAAAAAAGTAGATGGAATGGTATTTCCATATTAGGAAATGTATCAATTTAAGTTGAAGTTCCAAAAAAGAAAATATACAGTACTCCCTCTATCCTAAAAGAATATGCACTTTGGGGTCAATACGGGTTTTAAAGTAGAATTAGTAAAGTAAGAGAGAGGTAGAGAGAAAAAATAATTAAAGTATTGTTAGTGGAGAATGAGTCACATCATAACTTTTCAAAATTAGAAAGTGCACATATTCTTGTGGGATAGAGAGAGTACTACTTTGAATGCGACAAATGAAGTATAGTAATAGTTGCCACCAACTTAATTTCAATAAAATATAATCAATTTTCAGTTTAAGACATAAAATGCCCTTAATTTTAGCTAAACCCTAATCCTAGTGTGAATTCAGTTAAATTATACTACGCGTACCGAATGTTGCGCGCAAAGTGCGGAGCTCGGTTAGATGTGGTACTCTTCGTATGAATTGACTGAATTTGCATGTCACGCGCTACGTTTGTAATAAGTATTTGTTTTTATTCTTGTACATATATTTAGTTTTTCCGCTTTAGCAATGCTTGTGAGTTCGACGTGGATATTGATTTTGAAATTAAAATAAAGTTTTAACTGCATTGTATATAAATCTATTGGATTTAAATACACCCCAACTCACCCATTTTTTAATATTTTCTATTTTTGTTCTGTTTTATACTCCTTTAAGGTTCAGTTTTTTTGTTTTATTGCAATTTTCGTTCTTATTTTCTTTCATACTTTTTGCTAACATTTTAATTTCATTAGCATACGAATTTGATTTATATATATATATATATATATATATATATATATATATATATATATATATATATATATATATATATATATATATATGAAAGCAATTACGGAGTAGTATATAAATTTAATTTAAAATCTTAAAATTTTATTTTTAATGAATTTCATATTTTAAATTAAATATTTTATTAATTTAATTAAAAATTAAAATATATCATAACTAAAAATAATTAAAAATAAACAATGATAAAAATATGGGAGTATGAACAGTTAATGGAAATGAAGACGAGTTGTGTGTGTTGTTTATTAAGATATGGCGTAAAAAAGTGTTGTGGGACCATTAATAGTTAACAAAAGAAATGTTTTAGTGATATACTCCGTAGTTGTGAATGTCTTAATAGGGGGAAAGTGTATTACTGTATTTTGTTTATTGTAAAAATGATAAGATATATTTATTTTTTTTAAGTACCAACTCAGTTTGCTTTGATTTATAATTAAGAGGGGTTAATTTTGAATAGATATATATTTGCGACTATAATTTTGACAAGATTTATTATATACAACGTAATGTGTAAAATGTGAGATTTTTTATTTATATTTTGGTTTACCTTTATATTAATTTCACAAATCTTACTCTAAATTATTTACTATAAATATATTATTTAAGTAAAGAACAATGTCACTAAAATTGAATTTATAGGCCTTTCAAAAGAAATTGAAGTAGCGATTCTAAATAATAATAAAAATATAACAAAAAAGAAGAAAAACTGGGGAAATTGATAGAAACCAAAACAACAAGGAAGGTAACTAGTAAATTATTTAATATAGAGTATGAGTTTATAGTCAATTATCCATTATATAATAACGTGATAGCGATTCCTATAGCGATTTTGAGCGATGCGTAACAACTCAAATATTGCACTAAATCATACACTAATCAATATAGAAGAATAATATACGTATTACTTAGTGTGGCATTTAGTACGAATTACGTACAAAGGTTAGTGTCGAAATCAACAAACTTAATTGGTCGCGTCTTCTTAATTTGTGCTAGTTTGATTGAGCAACTTTTTCTTTGCTTGTCCGATTATATGTGAAGGTAATGTTTTTTTTTCCTTTTGATTTTTTTCTACTTTGTGTTTAATTACTAGTAGTGGCGGTTTACCACTTGAGATCACCTATGCGATTTCATACTCCATCTCGTACTACAAACATATAAACACGACATGTTTGTGTGTATATAGTAGGAGATGGAGTAGGAAATGACATAGATAGTCCTCATTGGCTTTTTACCGGCTTCCTGGTTGGATTTTGGCTGGCCACCTTGACGGGTATCTACAAATAAAAATAAGTCAAAAAATTTAATTGCATAAATAAATACATTAAAAGATAATTTCATTTTTGTGCACTAAATATATTTCAACAGCAAGATTATATTAATTATTGGATTATAGTACAATTTGAGACAAATAAAAGAGGAGATGAGTTAACAGCATATAGTAGCATGATAATATAGATCTAGCTTCTAGTATAAAAACTCATCAAATGTTTATATATACCTTCAAAATGCTTTTTTCATCACCCAAGGCGCGAAGGCCTAATTAAGATATATAATTATGGGTTTATGTTAAAATGACAATACTATTTAAGATGACACTGTACCACCAAAGGCAACCATTAGATTTAGGAACAGATTCAATCTTAGTCTGACACGTGGCAGACGTGCTTGCCTATGTATCGTAGATTGCTTGATTATCTTTGATTTCGTATCGCTCATTGTTTGATACCATTTGCCGAGTTGTTTGTCTATGTATCGCAGAATACTTGTATGTATCGTAGATTGTTTGCCCAGATTATCATTTTAACTATGGTGTCACCATAGTGCTTTGATTTCGTATCTAATATTGCTTGGAACCATATAACGAATTGCTTGTCTATGTATCACATATTACTTACATGTGTATTGCAGATTGCATGTTACTTGTTGTCATGTTATCACTTTAAGAGTGGTGTCACCCTAACGCACCCCAGTAATCATGTTATATATATATGTGTGTGTGATCAAATACTAACTAAGTTACACTAATAACTAATAACTAATATCAATTTTGTATGTTAAAAATATCAACACAAAGACATAAATTTATCAATCTTGTTGTGTTGATAAACTTATGTCTTTGTGTTGATATTTAAATTTACATGTTATATTGATATAATTATGTCTTTGTGTTGATAATTTTAATACAGGAAATTGAAAGTTATTAGTTATTACTGCAAATTAGTTAGCACACTAACGCAACCCTATATGTATATATATTCGCATTATTTTGGTATACAGATTTTGAAAATTATATTTTATGTGTGAATACGGTACTCCATAGAGTCTAGTTTAAATTTTTATGGGTAAAAATATTCTCTACTTCAAAATAGGCCACTTATAGTACGACGGATTAAATAGGAATGGGAGTCGCTTTTATATGCACATTCTGTAAAAAATCATGGATTAAATATGCCCGGTCAATGGATTTTGACCAAATAATAAATGTGACGAGACATTTAATTTTGTGAAATTAAATGACATAGCGTCGATCTACATTTTACGTAGGTAAATGTAGTATATTCACTTTCTCAAATCCGATTTCCGGTGAGTGAGAAATAGTGGATTAAAGTTGGGCATAATTAGCTTTTAATTAAAGCTTGGAGATGGAGCTTAGGGAATAATTAACTAGTGTTAATTATCCCACATTGGAGGATTAACACATCTTTAATGTGTATAAATTAAGTGACTTTATGTTACTTAATAATTATAGTGGACCAAGATGGGTGAAAGAGCCCACACGCGCGCACACGCGCGCGCCGCCGCCGCCCGCCCGCCCGAGCCCGTGCCCGTGCTCGTGCTCGTGGTCGCGGGCGCGGGCCGCGGGCCTCGGGCCTCGGGCCTCGGGCCCGGGCCCGAGCCCGATCCCGAGCCCGATCCCGATCTCGATCCCGATCTCGATCTTGATCTTGGACTTGGACTTGGACTTGGACTTGGACTTGGACTTGGATCTTGGCAATTGGTCTTTGGGCTTGGTGCTTGGCCCAAACTATTCTTTTTGGACCACCGCCGAGTCAGCAATCCAAGTGGCTTGACACGTCGTCAAGCGAGGCACAGTCACGGTTGCCACGTGAGAAATCCACACGCTCCACACACGGATGGCACACTCCTGCCACACGTCTGTAACCGACGTCGGTTACGAATTGCCATGATGACAGCCATCATGGCTGTTGACCCCCTGCAGTGGACTGAGCCTATAAATAGGCCAGCCATTCCATGCATCACTACACAATTCAAAAAGCATTCTGCATCATAAGCTCTCTCCCTCTCCCTGCATAGTTTTTTCTGTCGAAGCTCTGCCCTCTCCTCCATCCAGTTCGCCGGAGCTCTGTTGATTGCGGTGCTGCATCAATAGAGACGTAGCCGTTTTACCTTTGGGGACGACACGCCAAACCGAAGAGCACTACCGGGGCGTATCTCGTCTTGCGGGAAGAGGCCTCCTCGACTCGGCTAATCACACTGGTTTAGTAGTTTCGATTATACGTTGTATTTTTAAGTTCAGTTCTTCCTTTCCTTTCTTTTGGGTTGTATTACGCCCGGTAGTTATCTTTGTAATCCCAGAAACCAACAATCGCAAGACGAGATAACTTGCCTTTGAAGGAATTTGGACTTCTAAACTGAACTAAAACTTTCGAAATATTAAAACACCTTTGCTGGAGATGTCTACCGACTCCAACACCGCCGCTGCCACCACCGCCGCCGCCATTCCCTCCACCATGGCGACCACTGGACCGGTCAACACTTCATCGATTCCCTCGATGATGCCAACTCCTGGCTTCCCAGCCGCTTCATCCACCGTCCCTTGGGTTTGGGACAACCCCTTCGGGGCGTCCACTGGTTCCACCTTTGGTGGTTCGGTTGGTTCCACTTTTAGTGGTTCCTTCGGATCCTTTAATGGATCGAGTGTTGGTGCCTTCGGGCTCAATACTAGTGTTGGATCTTTCGGGATCAACACGAATGCTGGGGCCTTCGGGTCTCATGCGGGTGCTAGTCCCTTCGGGGCTGGTACGACCATGGCGGGCTCTATGCCCAACATGAATGGTGGGGGCTCTATGCCCAACCAAGTTGTTGGCTCCTTCGGGGGCAACGGAATTGGTTCCTTCCAAGGACCAACTGCGGCACCTTTGGCACCAAGAATGATGCCACCTGCCGAGAAGCCACCAAAGTTTGGAGGATCTGACTTCAAGCGGTGGTACCAGAAGATGTTGTTCTACTTGACAACATTGGGCGTCGCCAACTTCCTCACGGAGAACGAGCCGCCCGCGCCAAGCGACCAAGAGACTAGGCTCGAAGTCATGGCGGACTATGAAGCTTGGAGAAAAGGGGATTATCTATGTAAAAACTTTATTTTAAGTGCATTAGATGATAGCCTCTATAATGTATACTCCAATGTAACCACATCTAAACAAATGTGGGAAAACCTAGAAAAGAAGTATAGCATAGATAATGCTGCAGGGACGGAACAAGTTGTAGCATCCAAGTTTATGGACTACAAAATGGTCGACTCTCGACCCGTCATGGAGCAAGTCCAAGAGCTCCAAATGATCATCCACTCATTAGTGGCTGAAGGGATGACCTTGCCCGATAAGTTCCTAAGGTGCACGATCATTGACAAGCTCCCTCCAAGTTGGAAGGACTTCAAGAGTTATCTCAAGCACAAGCGAAAGCAGATGACCCTTGAAGACTTGATCGTGAAGTTGCGCATTGAGGCCGACGTGCGCAAAAGTGATCAGAAGGCTAAAGGCTTCACCCCAAATGAAGCCAAAGCCAACCTGTTGGAGCGGGGCGGTCCCTCCAACAAACGCCCTCGCCCAAACCGTCCAAACGACAAAGGGAAGGGAAAGCAGCCTTCAAAGAAGTTTGAAGGCGACTGCTACAAATGTGGCAAACCGGGCCACTTTGCCAAAGACTGCCGCAGCAAGAAGAAGAAGCCGGCAGCCCACGTCGTTGAGAAGGAGTTCAAGGACTGGGATGAGAACGACCTCATTGCAGTGGTCACTGAAGAGGTTAACCTTGTTGATAACAAGGGAGGCTGGTACATCGACACCGGCGCTACTGCTCATGTTTGCTCCGACAGGAGCAAGTTTGCCTCCTACACTGCTGTTGAAGGGAGGAAGATCAACATGGGGAATCAAGCATCGTCAGAAGTCCTCGGCGTTGGCAACGTGATTCTCATGATGACGTCTGGCCTAACTATCACTTTGAAGGATGTGCTGCATGTCCCGGACATCCGCAAGAACCTAGTGTCAGGATCAATACTAGTTAATAAAGGGTTTAAACTTGTATTTGAGTCCGATAGGTTTGTCTTGTATAAGTTTGGAAAATCCATCGGAAAAGGTTATGTAACCGATGGGCTTTTCAAGCTTAGTGTAGCAACTCGAAGTGTTGCGAAGCCATTGGCCAATAAGAATAAAGCATCTACTTCCTCTTATTTGATTGAGTCTTCAAATTTGTGGCATTGTAGATTGGGACATGTAAATTCAAAAGCCATTAAAAGATTAGTAAATTTAGATTTACTAAAGGCTAATGAATTGGATATCCAAGATAAATGTGAAATTTGTCTTGAAGCAAAAATGACTAAGTTGCCGTTTCACTCGGTTGAACGAAGCACAAAACCCCTTGAATTAATTCACACGGATGTATGTGATTTAAAGATGTTGCAAACTAGAGGTGGTAAAAAGTACTTTATCACTTTCATAGATGATTGCACAAGATATTGCTACATTTATCTTTTAAGAAGCAAAGATGAAGCAATAGAGGCGTTCAAAAATTATAAGAACGAAGTTGAGAATCAACTTGGTTGTAAAATCAAAATGATTCGAAGCGATAGAGGAGGCGAATATGTAGCCCCGTTTGAGGAGTTATGCAACGCAAGTGGTATAATTCATCAAACAACTGCTCCATATTCACCACAATCCAATGGTGTTGCAGAACGCAAGAATCGAACTCTAAAAGAGATGATGAATGCACTGCTACTCAGTTCAGGATTACCACATAACATGTGGGGGGAAGCTGTTTTGACAGCAAACTATATCTTGAATAAAATCCCTCTCAAAGGAAAAGATGTTACTCCTTATGAGTTGTGGAAGGGAAGGAAGCCATCCTACAAATACCTCAAAGTGTGGGGGTGTTTGGCAAAGGTGATGGTTCCTCCGCCCAAAGAAGTTACAATCGGACCTAAGACGGTTGATTGCATCTTCATTGGATATGCACTTAACAGTAGTGCATATCGATTTGTTGTTCACAAGTCTGAAATATCGACTATCACAGTAGGAACAACAATTGAGTCGAGGAATGCTGTATTTCTCGAAAATACCTTTCCTTGCAAAGATAAGGAAAAAGTATCAACCAATTCTGAGACAAGAATTGAAGAAGCCACTAGTTCTAAACAAGTGGAAGAAGAAGCCACTAGTTCTAAATCAACAGATGCGGAACCTGAATCGCGCAAGCGTGCAAGGCCCGATCCAAAAGATACAGTACTAAGACGTGGTAATAGAGTCAGAACACCAAAAACTTTTGGTCCTGACTACATTGCTTTCATGTTGGATGAAGAACCAACATCGATAAAAGTAGCCTTTGCTGGCCCAGACGGGCTGCATTGGAGAGAAGCTGTTCAAAGCGAAATTGATTCAATTTTGCTAAACCACACATGGGTGTTGGTTGATTTGCCCGAAGGTGCTAAACCTTTAGGATGCAAATGGGTTCTTAAAAGAAAGTTTAAGGCCGATGGAACAGTTGATAAGTATAAAGCCCGATTAGTAGTAAAGGGTTTTAAACAAAAAGAAGGACATGACTTCTTCGATACCTATTCACCTGTAACAAGGATTACATCTATCCGGGTGCTTCTCGCTATTGCTGCATTGCACAATCTCGAGATTCATCAAATGGATGTAAAGACCGCGTTTCTGAATGGTGAACTAGAAGACGAAATCTACATGGAACAACCCGAAGGGTTTGTAGTACCTGGACAAGAGAAAAAGGTATGCAAGCTCGTGAAATCCCTATATGGATTGAAACAAGCGCCATTGCAATGGCACTTGAAGTTTGATAATGTGATGTTATCAAATGGGTTTAAAATCAACGAGTGCGACAAATGTGTCTACATCAAGAGCACTAATAACGGTCATGTTATAGTGTGTCTCTACGTTGATGATATGTTAATCTTGGGTAGCAACACTCAAGTAATTAACGATACAAAGGCCATGTTAAAGAGAAACTTTGACATGAAAGACATGGGTCTAGCCGATGTAATTCTTGGAATGAAGATTCTAAGAACGAATGATGGAATCATCTTAACACAATCACATTATGTTGAGAAGATATTGAATAAATTCAAAGCCTATGATGGCGCGCCGGTTAAGACTCCAATTGAACTCGACGTTCACTTGAGCAAAAACAAAGGCGAGCCCGTTGCACAAGAAGAGTATGCACGGGTCATCGGGTGCATTATGTACTTGACTAATTGCACTCGACCTGACATTGCTTGTGCCGTGAACAAGTTAAGTCGTTACACGAGCAATCCAAGCAAAGAGCATTGGAGAGCTCTTGTGAGGGTTTTGAGATATTTAAAACACACTCAAAATCTTGGGCTACACTTCTCGAGATACCCCCCGGTGCTTGAAGGGTACTGTGATGCCAATTGGATATCCGATAATAGAGACTCACTTTCAACAAGTGGATATGTCTTTACTATTGGGGGTGGTGCTGTATCGTGGAAATCCACAAAACAGACCTGTATAGCCCGATCAACAATGGAATCGGAGTTCATTGCCTTGGATAAGGCTGGTGAGGAAGCCGAGTGGCTTAAGAACTTCCTTGAAGACATTCCATGTTGGTCTAAGCCAGTGCCACCAGTGCTGATTCACTGCGATAGCCAAGCGGCTATTGGAAGGGCAAACAATGGTTTCTATAACGGTAAGTCTCGACATATACGTCGACGACATAACACCGTGAGACATTTGATCACAACAGGGGTGATTACAATTGACTATGTGAAGTCAATAGATAATCTAGCGGATCCGCTAACCAAAGGGTTAAACCGTGATCAAATGAATAAGTTGCTAGAGGGAATGGGTTTGAAATCCACAAACTAAAGAATTGTCATAGTGGTAACCCAACCATGATGACTGGAGATCCCAAGAACTTGGTTCAAAGGGACAACTAAGCTATGAGAGTTCATGGAAAAACACTCAAACTATATCTATTCCCTAGAGAGCAATAGAGTGTTGGAGAACTTGCCTCGTGGTAAAGGCTAAGTCTATGACTTTTAATGGTTCTTAAGGATCTCAAAGAGATGGAATTCTCAAAGAGACCAAGTATGGCAAGGTACTTGACTAAGAATCACCTACGTAAGTGCGAAGTGTGGTCGCTTCATAAAAAACGCACTTATGAATCCAAAGTGGTGTCCAAGACCGCAATGGACACAAAACGTGAGAACGGATGAGGTTGAGGTGTTTAAGTGTTAACACCATTGTCTCGGTGCACGCCGTGGGGGATTAGTTCAAAGCATCGCGCTACTAAGCCGCCTGTGTATCCGATGGTGTCGACTATGGAGGGTTCAAAGTCAACAACTACCTATCCTTATGCTTATATACCTCGCGAGGGTTGAGCTTGTGTCTGCATGCATATGCATTCGGCTATTTCCACTCATGTGGGGGATTGTAAAAAATCATGGATTAAATATGCCCGGTCAATGGATTTTGACCAAATAATAAATGTGACGAGACATTTAATTTTGTGAAATTAAATGACATAGCGTCGATCTACATTTTACGTAGGTAAATGTAGTATATTCACTTTCTCAAATCCGATTTCCGGTGAGTGAGAAATAGTGGATTAAAGTTGGGCATAATTAGCTTTTAATTAAAGCTTGGAGATGGAGCTTAGGGAATAATTAACTAGTGTTAATTATCCCACATTGGAGGATTAACACATCTTTAATGTGTATAAATTAAGTGACTTTATGTTACTTAATAATTATAGTGGACCAAGATGGGTGAAAGAGCCCACACGCGCGCACACGCGCGCGCCGCCGCCGCCCGCCCGCCCGAGCCCGAGCCCGTGCCCGTGCCCGTGCACGTGCTCGTGCTCGTGCTCGTGCTCGTGGTCGCGGGCGCGGGCCGCGGGCCTCGGGCCTCGGGCCTCGGGCCCGGGCCCGAGCCCGAGCCCGATCCCGAGCCCGATCCCGATCCCGATCTCGATCTTGATCTTGATCTTGGACTTGGACTTGGACTTGGACTTGGATCTTGGCAATTGGTCTTTGGGTGGTCTTTGGGCTTGGTGCTTGGCCCAAACTATTCTTTTTGGACCACCGCCGAGTCAGCAATCCAAGTGGCTTGACACGTCGTCAAGCGAGGCACAGTCACGGTTGCCACGTGAGAAATCCACACGCTCCACACACGGATGGCACACTCCTGCCACACGTCTGTAACCGACGTCGGTTACGAATTGCCATGATGACAGCCATCATGGCTGTTGACCCCCTGCAGTGGACTGAGCCTATAAATAGGCCAGCCATTCCATGCATCACTACACAATTCAAAAAGCATTCTGCATCATAAGCTCTCTCCCTCTCCCTGCATAGTTTTTTCTGTCGAAGCTCTGCCCTCTCCTCCATCCAGTTCGCCGGAGCTCTGTTGATTGCGGTGCTGCATCAATAGAGACGTAGCCGTTTTACCTTTGGGGACGACACGCCAAACCGAAGAGCACTACCGGGGCGTATCTCGTCTTGCGGGAAGAGGCCTCCTCGACTCGGCTAATCACACTGGTTTAGTAGTTTCGATTATACGTTGTATTTTTAAGTTCAGTTCTTCCTTTCCTTTCTTTTGGGTTGTATTACGCCCGGTAGTTATCTTTGTAATCCCAGAAACCAACAATTGTAAAAAATCATGGATTAAATATGCCCGGTCAATGGATTTTGACCAAATAATAAATGTGACGAGACATTTAATTTTGTGAAATTAAATGACATAGCGTCGATCTACATTTTACGTAGGTAAATGTAGTATATTCACTTTCTCAAATCCGATTTCCGGTGAGTGAGAAATAGTGGATTAAAGTTGGGCATAATTAGCTTTTAATTAAAGCTTGGAGATGGAGCTTAGGGAATAATTAACTAGTGTTAATTATCCCACATTGGAGGATTAACACATCTTTAATGTGTATAAATTAAGTGACTTTATGTTACTTAATAATTATAGTGGACCAAGATGGGTGAAAGAGCCCACACGCGCGCACACGCGCGCGCCGTCGCCGCCCGCCCGCCCGAGCCCGAGCCCGTGCCCGTGCCCGTGCACGTGCTCGTGCTCGTGCTCGTGCTCGTGGTCGCGGGCGCGGGCCGCGGGCCTCGGGCCTCGGGCCTCGGGCCCGGGCCCGAGCCCGAGCCCGATCCCGAGCCCGATCCCGATCCCGATCTCGATCTTGATCTTGATCTTGATCTTGATCTTGGACTTGGACTTGGACTTGGACTTGGACTTGGACTTGGATCTTGGCAATTGGTCTTTGGGTGGTCTTTGGGCTTGGTGCTTGGCCCAAACTATTCTTTTTGGACCACCGCCGAGTCAGCAATCCAAGTGGCTTGACACGTCGTCAAGCGAGGCACAGTCACGGTTGCCACGTGAGAAATCCACACGCTCCACACACGGATGGCACACTCCTGCCACACGTCTGTAACCGACGTCGGTTACGAATTGCCATGATGACAGCCATCATGGCTGTTGACCCCCTGCAGTGGACTGAGCCTATAAATAGGCCAGCCATTCCATGCATCACTACACAATTCAAAAAGCATTCTGCATCATAAGCTATCTCCCTCTCCCTGCATAGTTTTTTCTGTCGAAGCTCTGCCCTCTCCTCCATCCAGTTCGCCGGAGCTCTGTTGATTGCGGTGCTGCATCAATAGAGACGTAGCCGTTTTACCTTTGGGGACGACACGCCAAACCGAAGAGCACTACCGGGGCGTATCTCGTCTTGCGGGAAGAGGCCTCCTCGACTCGGCTAATCACACTGGTTTAGTAGTTTCGATTATACGTTGTATTTTTAAGTTCAGTTCTTCCTTTCCTTTCTTTTGGGTTGTATTACGCCCGGTAGTTATCTTTGTAATCCCAGAAACCAACAATCGCAAGACGAGATACGCCCCGAAGGAATTTGGACTTCTAAACTGAACTAAAACTTTCGAAATATTAAAACACCTTTGCTGGAGATGTCTACCGACTCCAACACCGCCGCTGCCACCACCGCCGCCGCCATTCCCTCCACCATGGCGACCACTGGACCGGTCAACACTTCATCGATTCCCTCGATGATGCCAACTCCTGGCTTCCCAGCCGCTTCATCCACCGTCCCTTGGGTTTGGGACAACCCCTTCGGGGCGTCCACTGGTTCCACCTTTGGTGGTTCGGTTGGTTCCACTTTTAGTGGTTCCTTCGGATCCTTTAATGGATCGAGTGTTGGTGCCTTCGGGCTCAATACTAGTGTTGGATCTTTCGGGATCAACACGAATGCTGGGGCCTTCGGGTCTCATGCGGGTGCTAGTCCCTTCGGGGCTGGTACGACCATGGCGGGCTCTATGCCCAACATGAATGGTGGGGGCTCTATGCCCAACCAAGTTGTTGGCTCCTTCGGGGGCAACGGAATTGGTTCCTTCCAAGGACCAACTGCGGCACCTTTGGCACCAAGAATGATGCCACCTGCCGAGAAGCCACCAAAGTTTGGAGGATCTGACTTCAAGCGGTGGTACCAGAAGATGTTGTTCTACTTGACAACATTGGGCGTCGCCAACTTCCTCACGGAGAACGAGCCGCCCGCACCAAGCGACCAAGAGACTAGGCTCGAAGTCATGGCAGATTATGAAGCTTGGAGGAAAGGAGATTACCTTTGTAAAAATTTCATTCTAAGTGCTTTAGATGATAGTTTGTACAATGTATACTCCAATGTAACCACATCTAAACAAATGTGGGAAAACCTAGAAAAGAAGTATAGCATAGATAATGCTGCAGGGACGGAACAAGTTGTAGCATCCAAGTTTATGGACTACAAAATGGTCGACTCTCGACCCGTCATGGAGCAAGTCCAAGAGCTCCAAATGATCATCCACTCATTAGTGGCTGAAGGGATGACCTTGCCCGATAAGTTCCTAAGGTGCACGATCATTGACAAGCTCCCTCCAAGTTGGAAGGACTTCAAGAGTTATCTCAAGCACAAGCGAAAGCAGATGACCCTTGAAGACTTGATCGTGAAGTTGCGCATTGAGGCCGACGTGCGCAAAAGTGATCAAAAGGCTAAGGGCTTCACCCCAAATGAAGCCAAAGCCAACCTGTTGGAGCGGGGCGGTCCCTCCAACAAACGCCCTCGCCCAAACCGTCCAAACGACAAAGGGAAGGGAAAGCAGCCTTCAAAGAAGTTTGAAGGCGACTGCTACAAATGTGGCAAACCGGGCCACTTTGCCAAAGACTGCCGCAGCAAGAAGAAGAAGCCGGCAGCCCACGTCGTTGAGAAGGAGTTCAAGGACTGGGATGAGAACGACCTCATTGCAGTGGTCACTGAAGAGGTTAACCTTGTTGATAACAAGGGAGGCTGGTACATCGACACCGGCGCTACTGCTCATGTTTGCTCCGACAGGAGCAAGTTTGCCTCCTACACTGCTGTTGAAGGGAGGAAGATCAACATGGGGAATCAAGCATCGTCAGAAGTCCTCGGCGTTGGCAACGTGATTCTCATGATGACGTCTGGCCTAACTATCACTTTGAAGGATGTGCTGCATGTCCCGGACATCCGCAAGAACCTAGTGTCAGGATCAATACTAGTTAATAAAGGGTTTAAACTTGTATTTGAGTCCGATAGGTTTGTCTTGTATAAGTTTGGAAAATCCATCGGAAAAGGTTATGTAACCGATGGGCTTTTCAAGCTTAGTGTAGCAACTCGAAGTGTTGCGAAGCCATTGGCCAATAAGAATAAAGCATCTACTTCCTCTTATTTGATTGAGTCTTCAAATTTGTGGCATTGTAGATTGGGACATGTAAATTCAAAAGCCATTAAAAGATTAGTAAATTTAGATTTACTAAAGGCTAATGAATTGGATATCCAAGATAAATGTGAAATTTGTCTTGAAGCAAAAATGACTAAGTTGCCGTTTCACTCGGTTGAACGAAGCACAAAACCCCTTGAATTAATTCACACGGATGTATGTGATTTAAAGATGTTGCAAACTAGAGGTGGTAAAAAGTACTTTATCACTTTCATAGATGATTGCACAAGATATTGCTACATTTATCTTTTAAGAAGCAAAGATGAAGCAATAGAGGCGTTCAAAAATTATAAGAACGAAGTTGAGAATCAACTTGGTTGTAAAATCAAAATGATTCGAAGCGATAGAGGAGGCGAATATGTAGCCCCGTTTGAGGAGTTATGCAACGCAAGTGGTATAATTCATCAAACAACTGCTCCATATTCACCACAATCCAATGGTGTTGCAGAACGCAAGAATCGAACTCTAAAAGAGATGATGAATGCACTGCTACTCAGTTCAGGATTACCACATAACATGTGGGGGGAAGCTGTTTTGACAGCAAACTATATCTTGAATAAAATCCCTCTCAAAGGAAAAGATGTTACTCCTTATGAGTTGTGGAAGGGAAGGAAGCCATCCTACAAATACCTCAAAGTGTGGGGGTGTTTGGCAAAGGTGATGGTTCCTCCGCCCAAAGAAGTTACAATCGGACCTAAGACGGTTGATTGCATCTTCATTGGATATGCACTTAACAGTAGTGCATATCGATTTGTTGTTCACAAGTCTGAAATATCGACTATCACAGTAGGAACAACAATTGAGTCGAGGAATGCTGTATTTCTCGAAAATACCTTTCCTTGCAAAGATAAGGAAAAAGTATCAACCAATTCTGAGACAAGAATTGAAGAAGCCACTAGTTCTAAACAAGTGGAAGAAGAAGCCACTAGTTCTAAATCAACAGATGCGGAACCTGAATCGCGCAAGCGTGCAAGGCCCGATCCAAAAGATACAGTACTAAGACGTGGTAATAGAGTCAGAACACCAAAAACTTTTGGTCCTGACTACATTGCTTTCATGTTGGATGAAGAACCAACATCGATAAAAGTAGCCTTTGCTGGCCCAGACGGGCTGCATTGGAGAGAAGCTGTTCAAAGCGAAATTGATTCAATTTTGCTAAACCACACATGGGTGTTGGTTGATTTGCCCGAAGGTGCTAAACCTTTAGGATGCAAATGGGTTCTTAAAAGAAAGTTTAAGGCCGATGGAACAGTTGATAAGTATAAAGCCCGATTAGTAGTAAAGGGTTTTAAACAAAAAGAAGGACATGACTTCTTCGATACCTATTCACCTGTAACAAGGATTACATCTATCCGGGTGCTTCTCGCTATTGCTGCATTGCACAATCTCGAGATTCATCAAATGGATGTAAAGACCGCGTTTCTGAATGGTGAACTAGAAGACGAAATCTACATGGAACAACCCGAAGGGTTTGTAGTACCTGGACAAGAGAAAAAGGTATGCAAGCTCGTGAAATCCCTATATGGATTGAAACAAGCGCCATTGCAATGGCACTTGAAGTTTGATAATGTGATGTTATCAAATGGGTTTAAAATCAACGAGTGCGACAAATGTGTCTACATCAAGAGCACTAATAACGGTCATGTTATAGTGTGTCTCTACGTTGATGATATGTTAATCTTGGGTAGCAACACTCAAGTAATTAACGATACAAAGGCCATGTTAAAGAGAAACTTTGACATGAAAGACATGGGTCTAGCCGATGTAATTCTTGGAATGAAGATTTTAAGAACGAATGATGGAATCATCTTAACACAATCACATTATGTTGAGAAGATATTGAATAAATTCAAAGCCTATGATGGCGCGCCGGTTAAGACTCCAATTGAACTCGACGTTCACTTGAGCAAAAACAAAGGCGAGCCCGTTGCACAAGAAGAGTATGCACGGGTCATCGGGTGCATTATGTACTTGACTAATTGCACTCGACCTGACATTGCTTGTGCCGTGAACAAGTTAAGTCGTTACACGAGCAATCCAAGCAAAGAGCATTGGAGAGCTCTTGTGAGGGTTTTGAGATATTTAAAACACACTCAAAATCTTGGGCTACACTTCTCGAGATACCCCCCGGTGCTTGAAGGGTACTGTGATGCCAATTGGATATCCGATAATAGAGACTCACTTTCAACAAGTGGATATGTCTTTACTATTGGGGGTGGTGCTGTATCGTGGAAATCCACAAAACAGACCTGTATAGCCCGATCAACAATGGAATCGGAGTTCATTGCCTTGGATAAGGCTGGTGAGGAAGCCGAGTGGCTTAAGAACTTCCTTGAAGACATTCCATGTTGGTCTAAGCCAGTGCCACCAGTGCTGATTCACTGCGATAGCCAAGCGGCTATTGGAAGGGCAAACAATGGTTTCTATAACGGTAAGTCTCGACATATACGTCGACGACATAACACCGTGAGACATTTGATCACAACAGGGGTGATTACAATTGACTATGTGAAGTCAATAGATAATCTAGCGGATCCGCTAACCAAAGGGTTAAACCGTGATCAAATGAATAAGTTGCTAGAGGGAATGGGTTTGAAATCCACAAACTAAAGAATTGTCATAGTGGTAACCCAACCATGATGACTGGAGATCCCAAGAACTTGGTTCAAAGGGACAACTAAGCTATGAGAGTTCATGGAAAAACACTCAAACTATATCTATTCCCTAGAGAGCAATAGAGTGTTGGAGAACTTGCCTCGTGGTAAAGGCTAAGTCTATGACTTTTAATGGTTCTTAAGGATCTCAAAGAGATGGAATTCTCAAAGAGACCAAGTATGGCAAGGTACTTGACTAAGAATCACCTACGTAAGTGCGAAGTGTGGTCGCTTCATAAAAAACGCACTTATGAATCCAAAGTGGTGTCCAAGACCGCAATGGACACAAAACGTGAGAACGGATGAGGTTGAGGTGTTTAAGTGTTAACACCATTGTCTCGGTGCACGCCGTGGGGGATTAGTTCAAAGCATCGCGCTACTAAGCCGCCTGTGTATCCGATGGTGTCGACTATGGAGGGTTCAAAGTCAACAACTACCTATCCTTATGCTTATATACCTCGCGAGGGTTGAGCTTGTGTCTGCATGCATATGCATTCGGCTATTTCCACTCATGTGGGGGATTGTAAAAAATCATGGATTAAATATGCCCGGTCAATGGATTTTGACCAAATAATAAATGTGACGAGACATTTAATTTTGTGAAATTAAATGACATAGCGTCGATCTACATTTTACGTAGGTAAATGTAGTATATTCACTTTCTCAAATCCGATTTCCGGTGAGTGAGAAATAGTGGATTAAAGTTGGGCATAATTAGCTTTTAATTAAAGCTTGGAGATGGAGCTTAGGGAATAATTAACTAGTGTTAATTATCCCACATTGGAGGATTAACACATCTTTAATGTGTATAAATTAAGTGACTTTATGTTACTTAATAATTATAGTGGACCAAGATGGGTGAAAGAGCCCACACGCGCGCACACGCGCGCGCCGCCGCCGCCCGCCCGCCCGAGCCCGAGCCCGTGCCCGTGCCCGTGCACGTGCTCGTGCTCGTGCTCGTGCTCGTGGTCGCGGGCGCGGGCCGCGGGCCTCGGGCCTCGGGCCTCGGGCCCGGGCCCGAGCCCGAGCCCGATCCCGATCCCGATCCCGATCCCGATCTCGATCTTGATCTTGATCTTGGACTTGGACTTGGACTTGGACTTGGATCTTGGCAATTGGTCTTTGGGTGGTCTTTGGGCTTGGTGCTTGGCCCAAACTATTCTTTTTGGACCACCGCCGAGTCAGCAATCCAAGTGGCTTGACACGTCGTCAAGCGAGGCACAGTCACGGTTGCCACGTGAGAAATCCACACGCTCCACACACGGATGGCACACTCCTGCCACACGTCTGTAACCGACGTCGGTTACGAATTGCCATGATGACAGCCATCATGGCTGTTGACCCCCTGCAGTGGACTGAGCCTATAAATAGGCCAGCCATTCCATGCATCACTACACAATTCAAAAAGCATTCTGCATCATAAGCTCTCTCCCTCTCCCTGCATAGTTTTTTCTGTCGAAGCTCTGCCCTCTCCTCCATCCAGTTCGCCGGAGCTCTGTTGATTGCGGTGCTGCATCAATAGAGACGTAGCCGTTTTACCTTTGGGGACGACACGCCAAACCGAAGAGCACTACCGGGGCGTATCTCGTCTTGCGGGAAGAGGCCTCCTCGACTCGGCTAATCAGGCCTCGGGCCTCGGGCCTCGGGCCCGGGCCCGAGCCCGATCCCGAGCCCGATCCCGATCTCGATCCCGATCTCGATCTCGATCTTGATCTTGGACTTGGACTTGGACTTGGACTTGGACTTGGACTTGGATCTTGGCAATTGGTCTTTGGGTGGTCTTTGGGCTTGGTGCTTGGCCCAAACTATTCTTTTTGGACCACCGCCGAGTCAGCAATCCAAGTGGCTTGACACGTCGTCAAGCGAGGCACAGTCACGGTTGCCACGTGAGAAATCCACACGCTCCACACACGGATGGCACACTCCTGCCACACGTCTGTAACCGACGTCGGTTACGAATTGCCATGATGACAGCCATCATGGCTGTTGACCCCCTGCAGTGGACTGAGCCTATAAATAGGCCAGCCATTCCATGCATCACTACACAATTCAAAAAGCATTCTGCATCATAAGCTCTCTCCCTCTCCCTGCATAGTTTTTTCTGTCGAAGCTCTGCCCTCTCCTCCATCCAGTTCGCCGGAGCTCTGTTGATTGCGGTGCTGCATCAATAGAGACGTAGCCGTTTTACCTTTGGGGACGACACGCCAAACCGAAGAGCACTACCGGGGCGTATCTCGTCTTGCGGGAAGAGGCCTCCTCGACTCGGCTAATCACACTGGTTTAGTAGTTTCGATTATACGTTGTATTTTTAAGTTCAGTTCTTCCTTTCCTTTCTTTTGGGTTGTATTACGCCCGGTAGTTATCTTTGTAATCCCAGAAACCAACACATTCCAAAGAAAAATACAAATCACTCTTGTTATTGAGATAAGCAGAGTAATATATAGAAAAAATATTTCGTAATCACGTAGCTTCTTTTAAATATAAAAAGAAGATAATCATATAATAGAACAAATTTCTCGCAATAGATATTATAGAAGTGTTACCTGGAATCTATATATCAATGTTAGGAATGTAATTTAAATGTTAATTCTAAATATTGTACAAACTCCAAACTATGATTCGGACTGTTAGAAAATGTCAACATATGGCAAAATAATAGCAACAAAAAATGTCAACACAATGTTAACGGTTGACATTGTGTTGACACTATGTTGACATCAAAATCATGAAATTTTACTATGTATTGACATTATGTTGAAACTGTATTGATACTGTTGAGGAGTTTAGAGTTTGTAAAATATATAGAGTTTGCATTTTTTTTTTTATTGTTAGTGTCATTAGTCTATTAGTGTCACTAGTCTATTGAATCACTCAAACTCACAATTTCGATTTCGTCATCATACCTTCATTATTATTGGTATTAATATTATTTCGCACCTTTTAAAAGTAGTACTAGTTCCAACATTACGAAGAATGGTACTTTTAAAATTAAGTAACATTAAACTCTATATTTATTACATCTGCAAAATGTATTAAGAAGATGTACATTTGTTAGTTGGCGTGGAAATGGAGTTGGCATTAATAATGTTAGGCAAGAATATTTAGATAGTATTCTGAAATTTGTTGTACTTTTAAGATAGAAAACAACGGCGACGGGTAATTTATTCATGCCCTTGCCCAACATTCAGTCATCGTACTATACTACATATCACCATTTATTTTTCGGCCAATATTAAAAATTATGGAGTATAAATTCTAATTGTATGGCAAGAAGAGTTATTGACTATTGAGGCCATCCAACATCTAAAATCCCTTGACCATGGTCTCTTATTAACTTTTACTACTACTTTAGTGCTCATTTCTTTTATACAATTTTTTTTCTTATAAGTACTCTTATTATTCACGAGTCTCATTTTTTATATTTATTTTTATATTTATGATAAAATACACTTTTTCATTAAAAATAAGAAATTAATTAATTTTTTGACTAAATACAAAATTAAAATTATAAAAAAGTAGTATAATATTATTTCATTCGTCCTAAGATAAGCGAAGCACTTCTTTTGGACACATGATTTAAGGAATTGATATTTAAATAGTTAAAGTGGAGAGAGTAAAGATTGAGAAATAGAAAAGTTGGGGGTAGAGAGAGAATAAAGTAGGTGGAGAATAAAGTAAGAGAGATGATTTTTTGCTAAAAAGAAAAATGAATCACTTTTTAGTGGGACATTCCAAAAAAGAATATGACTCACTAATATTGGGGCGGAGGGAGTAGATAGTTAAAAAAATGGATAACTGCCTTAAAAGCCACCAACTTTGCCCGAATTCCGGTTTTTCCCACGACCTATAAAATTGGCGTATAAAGTCACCAACTTTGCACTTAGTCGCCGATTTCTCATGATGGTTTTTCCGGCGAAAGAGTGCGCTGACGTGTCGTATTTAATTGATGTGGCGTCTCGTGGCGGCTGACATGTGCAACAATTATTGACTGTGCAATATAAAAAAATAAACTTAAAAAACAAAATTAAAAAAACAATTAGGGCCCAAGCCTTCATTGTCTTCCTCCCAACCCCCCCCCCCCCCCCAAGCATTCATCGTCTTCCTCCCACCCCCGTTTCTGGCTCTTCATCGCCTTCCTTTGGGCCCAAGCCCTCATCATCTCCTTCGCCCGCACTTCCCCTCTCTGCTTCCCCGACCGTTCCTCCCCCCTCCCCCTCCGTCTGCTACGTCCCGATTCACTCCAATACCACCACCCTCTCGGAGCCTCCTCCCGCCCTATACACCGACGATTGCCCATCCGGCGGCGTCTTCTCCTACGACCTCCCCCCTCCTTCAATCGCGACCTCGTCGTCCCTAATTGCACCGATCTCAACTTCTGGAATTGGGAATGCAGCATCATCTCCAACCACGGCTACGGCCGCGCCGCCTCCGAGCTCCGCCGCACCCTCCCCTCCCATCTCCACAAATCCTGGTACCACACCAATCAATTCTCCCCGCTGATCTCCTCTTCCACCACCGCATCCTCAGGCACAATTTCCGAACCCTAGATCCGGATCTCGCCACGACGAAAATAACGGGGAATTAAAAAAAACAAAATTATTGACATGAGATTGCAGTTGGTCGGAAACTGCCACTCCGTTGCAGCGGCGGGGGTTTCAGCTAGCGGATTGGCGCCGCCGGTGGCTCTGATTATGTCAGTTAGATCTCCTTGATTGTAATTCCCCATCCTCTTTAGCAAGTCGCGGCTGCACATAATCGCTATTGTCTCATTTGGCTCCTTCGATTTGATCGCAACAAATTAGAACGTGCAGTTTCCGATTGAAGCTTGCTGTTGCTGCAGAACTGAAAAACCTAATTTAGGAAGTTGGAAAAACAAGAGAGATTAATCTTTAGAGAGAGAGATTAAGAAATATTTTAATTAGAGGGTTTTAACTTTTAAGAAGGTTTGGATTATTTAATTAGTGGAAATGAAGACATCAAAAGGGTCAAAATTGTGCAACTGTTTCTCGCCATCCACGTCAACATTCAGGCATGCCACATAAGACGCTTAGTTGCCGGAAAACACCGGGTCGGGTCAATTTGGGAGATACCAGCGACCCGCCAAAGTTGGTGACTTTATACGCCAATTTTATAGGTCGTGGGAACAACCAGAATTCGGGCAAAGTTGGTGACTTTTAAGGCAGTTATCCCTTAAAAAAACATACTACATAATTAAAATTATAAAAAAGACGACTACATAATTAAAACATAACTCCTAAAAATTTACAATCATATATATAAATGTTTCTAGAGTTTTTGGATCATTCCTCAATATACCTTGGATTTTTGTAGGTTCATAATACATGTGTTTGCTATAGGGTTACAAGTTACAACATGACACATATGTCCGTGTCATGAATCAGCGCTGAAGTTGAGTATTGGAAGGCGACACCTCCACACACAATTCACTCACTCTCTCCCAACTCATACACCCGGACCATCATCGTTTGTTGAGTATTGGTAGTCCGATGTGTGTTTTGTGCGCTTCGATCATGCCTTTAATCCATCTGACCCACTTTCTGAACCATATACAAGCTGTGACATATTTTAAAGACCTGTTTTGATCTATGTCATATATTTTCTCGGAAAGTCTATATCTTTGAATTAAGATTTTCATTGATTTTCTCTATCTATATCATTGTTCAATATTTAGTGCTACTACTAATTTATGGAGTATTATTTGTATACTAATATACTCCATATAAGAAGAAAAATTAATATACGTGGTGGTGAGTGATGGGTGAATGATGTGGGGTACAATACAATATTATGTCTGATTTAAAACCTTAAATGGGCAGACATTTTGGTTGTCAGCCCTCTTTGACACGTGAATAGTATTCCATTTCAGGGAAGATGAGTTTAAAGTAAGTCACATCCAATAGCAATAGCAATAGCTTGGCCCATGCCCATCCCATATACTCAATTATAGAGCTGAAGCTAATTTCCTCAACTCACTCTCTCCCTTTCATTTAACTACCTTTTCCTTAATTTCACTTTCCCTCCTTACACCCCACTACTTTTCTCTCTTTTTCTTTTATACTGGACTATTTTTATTCCATTACTTATCTGTTTTGAGTTGAGGTAGAAAGTAACACAACTGTTTGATATACCGGCTTGGATAACAAATAGTCTCGTGATTTGAAATACTCCTACTATAATTAATTACTGACAGCAACGCTTCATTGATCCATTCTTTAAAGGTTATTACTTATATGTAATGCTAATTGATACATTTACGTCATTTTGTAGTGTAGCTCTAGAGGGATTATTGTGTACAAACAAATTCTTATTGTCGGCCTGATCAATTGCAAAATTAGGATACATCTTTTGTCAATTTTTGCCTAATGTATATATGCCATACAAATTCAACTTGTGTACATGTTGTCACCAACATCGTATATATGCATTTAAGAAATAAAGCATGGTTTTTATATATACTTAATCAACCATTTCTCAATACAAGGCAAAATGTAATAGTAGTACTAAATTAAGTGTGGAGTAAATACATGGATTGCTTGCACGCATAGTGCATTAGTCTCCATCAAAATTGCTTCTTCGTCATATTTAAATTTGTAGAAATGATAGTGCTTGAGAAATGATGAATACGCCTCCACTAAGTGTATTTAGGTGCTCGCTTTCCTTTACCATTACAATTCCACTCCACTATATATAGAAAGGAAGTCTTGTAATTTCCCCCAACAAAGAAAAAACACATTTGATTCTATGCTATTTCACTTTTCTTTGTGTTTTTATTTATGCATTAAATATTAAGCATTGTTCATTTGCATGTTAGCACTTATTAGAATCTAATTGGATTTTATTTATCAACACTTTTGAAAATGGGAATGCAACTAAACGTATAGAGAGTGTGATTCAATATTCAAAATTAAATTTCTAGGAACAAATGGGCTCGAATTAATCCTCAATTACCTAGTTATAATTAAGGTGACAAGATGTAATTCACAAAAAGGCTAAAATGCAACAATAAACTTTTCCAAAAGATCACCTTATTATGAACGGCAGCATGTCTGAACTTTATTATTCACCTTTGGAGTCTTAGATTATTGTCGTCTTTGGTGTGGAGTGTAGACATGAAATCTCTCTCTCTCTCTATCTCTCTCTCTTTCTCTGCAATATGGTCATTGTATTTCTCTCTTAAAATCTAAGGGCAATACAAAAAAAGACTCGAGAGTTATCAAAATATTAAATTAAACCATCTAAATTATTACAAATAATAAATGCGTAACCAACATAGTATTATAATTCTTCCGGATTCCGGAACCATAGGAGTATATCTAAACGTGTGTACAATTTCTTATTATATCGTATGTTACAATAGAATAAATAGGCCATTACTATTTTGTATCACATGTTTGAGTTTAGTAATCCTGGAAAACGTGCAATAAAAATAGTAGTGGAAAAAATATGTGTATTATGAAGGCGAATATAGATTAGGTGGTGTTTAAAGAGAAACAAGATGGTCCCTTTAAAAAACATGAAACATCGGTAAAACATGAGAATGTTGCTCAAGTGAGCTGGTGGGATAGCTACCTAGCTGAGATTACAACAACACGTCCGTGGGTATTTTCGTCATTTCCACTTCCCGGAGATGTGACATTCAGGATTAACTGAAAAGTAGTATGCCCACGCTCCAAAGCTGAAAGCTTTATTTTTTTATTTTTTGGTTTTTCAATTTCAACAAACTGGATTGACATTTAAAGAATTGCATAAATAGGCGAATTATAAATTTCCGTTTACAGATAGATAGTGGGGAGCGACCAAATCAAAACCACTTTTTTAGGTAAACAAACAAAAATACCCTCCTTAAGAGTGAGTGTCCACAATAGGGGATCCACGGCTCCCGGACAGGGGGTGGCTGGTTGCGGCTCCCTATAGTGGTGGACAAGGAGAGTCGCGGCAGGGGGGCCCATGGACGCGCTACGGAGACGGCCTGGCCGAGGCTCTTGGGCGCTAGCCACAGCGCACTATTGTGGCGGTCGAGAGCCGCGGCTGTCACGACAACATCTCCCTAGTGCTAGTGAGCGCAGCTATATCGTTACTACATAGTCGCAAAATCAAAGGGATAAGCATAAGGAATAAGTCAAACTCAAAATATTAATTCCGAAGACGAAAATGGTACATAGTCAAAATGAAATCAGGGTATAATAACTGGGTTCATAAACTTCTAGTACATAGTCCTATCGCAGAGGAAGAGACCAAGACAAAGTAGCATGTGTGAGGACACACTACTTTGGGTTACCTATTGCTACTTATTAACAATCATTACTCAACACCTTCGCCTCCTCGTACACGCTCAACCCGCACGTTAGAAAAGAAACATGCCGGGCTGAGTACTTAATATACTCAATGGACATAGTGCCAAATATAAATTTGCCAGCCACAGTTGAGTGAACACGAGGTTTTTTATTTAAATGCCCGAGTCACTAAATTTCCTTTAATTTCATAAAATTGATTGCGCAATCACATAAACATAGATATCATATCTGAACGTATGTGAACCGGGAATGTGACCACATTCCACGACGGTCACTGGATCGGCCAACTAGAAAGCTAGCTCACGATCCCCATATGTGTACACTAGTCCGGGTAGGGTTTGCGGCCCTACTGGGACCCGAATTCGATTTAACATGATTGGCATAGCCAAGCAGATAGGTAATCGTAAAAGTAAAACATGGCATGCCAAACTTGTTTAGAAAAAAAATCACATATTCATACTAAAATCACGTTTTGAAAAGAATGCCCACCTCTTTCGCTTAACATATATCGCACTTGAGTATTCCCCTTTCCGGATTAGAGTGTAACTGGATAATTCCCTTTAAATAACAAGGTAGTGGTACAACAGTTAACGCGAGAAAACTACTGATTAGAATGCATGCACCCTAATTAAAGTCTTTTATAACGTTTCTCAATTTTTGTGTATTTTTTATTATTCGGCGGCCGCCCAAAATTCTTCTGTTGGCTTCTCGTATTTACCACAACGATGTAGGATAAAAAAAACCCCAAAATTAATTAAGCGCGTAATTAAATTATCGCCACCATTTCTCGTCGTAATTTATATTTATTTCTGACTTGGGTTAAAATTATTTATCCTTCGCATTATTTGGAAATTAATTAAATAATTCCCCACACTTAAATTATTTGACAACCCAAAGGTTTAATTAGTTGGCCCAAGAGTGATTATATTTTCGGGCCCAACAAAAGTACCAACTCAACCTACCTTATTTCTCCCATTCAAAAATTAGTGAGGCCCAATATAAAGTCAAACTTGCTCCTTTCCATCACTATCGGTATTCCTCTTTTCTCTCTCCCTCAAATTTCGTTTCCTTCACCCTTTCCCACAATTAAAGAGATCCCCGAATTGAAGAACCCTTGATTTCCGTCGCCTTCCTCCGGCAGAAATCGACGCCCAGCAGCTACTCTCGGTTCAATTGGAGTTACAGCTGCGTAAACGGACATGAGGAGGCGCATACCGCCACCGTGTCTCCTTCAGATTCCGCCGCTGCTGCCACTTCGACGGGATTCGCCGATGCGGCGGGAGGGGGAGGGTGAGGGTGAAGTCGCCGTTCAGCCGCTGCTGCCGCCCTCGTCGTATTTACACACCAGCCACCGCCACCGCCACCGTCCAGCCTCCTATTGCAGTCGCTGCTGTCCCCAGCCCGTGTTCACGATTCGCCGTCGGTCAGTCCCTCCGAATCTCCGAATGCAGCGCCGAGACAGCCACTGCCATGGCGGTTTACCGTCGAGGTCGGGGCTCGTCAAGCGGCCATCTCCGGGCAGTCCCAAGACTAAGCTAAGCCTTCTAATCATCTATCACTTGGTTTATTATAATCGAGTTCCTCTTGGCAGTAGCTAAGTGAGTGTAGAGTTAAGTTCTTCTTTCAATAATAAATTCTTACTTGGTGATAAGGTTTCAAATCTTGGAATGTTTGCTATGTTCTTTTTGTATGGAGCTCACTGGAGTGAGTTCGGTTCTGACGAAATTTTTGTTACTGATCTAAATTCTTAAAGGCTGCAACATATGCTTTCATTATTTGTTGTGGTGTTGAGGGAGCTCTAAGTTCCATTCTAGAAATAAGAGAGCATGCTTGGGCAGATTGTGATTCGAGTTTTTAAGCTTCTATATGATGTTATGAGAAAAGATTGGGAGAGGGGATGGAGGTGAAATACCTCTTGAAGTAGTTACTGTCCGGACTTCTGCTCCAAGAACTCCAAGCTCTCTAACTCTCTCTAAATGCTGAATTTTGTGGTGTGTGGAGGGGAAAAATCGATGCACATGAAGGGGTTTTTATAGGCAAAACTTGGTGTACTTTGGGTGAATTAAGTGAGCTGACATTGTAGTTGTCTTCATGTAGCTGCATACCTCTTTGTTGATCCCCATTGCAGCACTTTTGATTAAGAAATTTTGGTGGCAGGTGAAAGAGGGATATGCAGCAGCTGTTGGGAGGGATGAGGAGAGTGCAGAACTGTCATTGCTATTCTGGGATCATTTGACCTCCTTTTGTTAAAGTAGGTGTGTCTCCTTTCCTTGCTTGGATGGCGTTGAGTTTTGACGAGCATTTATGCCATTTTAGGCAATACTCGGTGTCCCCTTTGAAAAGAGTAAATGTCCTAAATTCTTTCTTAATTTGCTTGCTAGTATTTTGGTACTTAAAGAAATTTATTAGTTTTGCCTGCATCCTGCAGGTTCTTATATCCCAAGTTGGAGAGCAGGTTTGGCTGCTAAAGGGCTAACCTTCGGGCCGCCAGCCTTCCGTCGCCGGGCTGAACTATCGGGCCCAAAGGGATGTGGCCCGTGCTTGAAGGGGAGGAGGCCCGCTACCCTTTTTTTGTCCCTTACTATTATTATTATTTTTTTTGTTCTTTCCCATAAACTTGTGTGTAAAAAGGAAGTTATTAAGGAGTAGCTTGATGTATATATGTATAAATTTGAATCCGAACACTTTTAGTTCGTGAAGCATGATATTAAATCTTTGTACAACGTTCATTGTATTCTATAATCATACGTTAGGTCGTTTTAAACTTGTTCGATTATCACTTAAACTTTTATTCTTGCGAACTAGCAACATTAAGCATTAACGAAGGGCAATGAAATTCCATTCCAAAACACGAGTCAAGAGAGCTAAAATGTTCACTAGTTTGACATTATACATTAACGGAAAAGGACAAAAGAAGCGGGTATTATAGTGGTTCCGCCCAAGTTTCGAATTTTTTATTTTTATTTTCATTTTTTTAATATTTTCAAAAATTTTGTATAAATACCTCATTCCACACATTTTCACATCACACATTTTACACCCTAATTTTCATTGTATACTTTCCCCCTTTCTATAATACAACGAAGAATTGGTTTTAATTTTTTTTATTAAATTATGCATTTTTTAATTATTATAGTTCGATAATTTTTATTCTAGTTAAATTAAAATATAACTAAAAATAAAAAAAATTATTTTGTAGCTTGGGCTTGTCCACTATTAAGGTGGACAAGTTTTTTTGTGGCTTGGCCTTGGCCTTAACAGCAATCATGTAACCAAAGCAATTTTTAAATATTCATGCAAATATTAACGACACAAATAGTGATGTATTGCACGTCCAGCTACAAATCAAGTTTAAGCATGTCAAATATGTACTATTTCAAAGGATTACATTAAACCGTTGTACTAATTAATACTACCACTATTGAAGCCCTGAAAATGATATGATGGGCTCTACGCGACATGGTTTCGAAAATTAAAATTTCAGTATACATATGGGCTTTGTAATTGGGCCAATCACCTTAGGTCCATGGGCACATGAATATACAAGGAAGGGAACACATTGGCAATGCCGTAATATAATGATATGCCAGCCATATATAATGATCCCTCTTATCATTTTATACTGCAATTTTGGATTGATTTTTTAATTTAATTAAATTAAAATTTTAAGTATAATGAAACATCACTTAATAAAGAAGCTATTAAGTTAATCTAATATATTAATTAAATACATTAATTCTAACTTAAACTATAAATAGTGTAAGTAGTTTGAGACTAGCCGAAAGGGAATAGTGCAAGTAACATGGGACGGATTGAGTACTACATATCTAGCAAATAAGTATATGATTAAGACTAATTATAAATAAAAGTAATGTAGGCAAAAAGGAGAGGTGTTGTGTAATTTAGTTGCAGCCAAGAATGAGTGCAGAGTCATAATCTAGTTCAAGTAGAGTTATTCTGATTCTGTATTGTAAAGAGGTTGAAGCATAAAAGTTGATGAACACACATGATATATAATTGAGAGAGAAGCATTGTTGATGATGAAGGAGGTAGGGGAGGGCAGGGCAGCTAGTCCCACATGAAAGAGAGAGTTTGATGGGATGATCCAACATTGTGGTGAGGAAAATGCAAGGTGGTTTGATGATAGTCGATGGCGATGGCGGGAGGGGGAAATGACAGAAGAGGGAGAGCACCATCACATTCCATCATCATATTTGGTGATACAAAGGCTGAGGAGCTACTGCTTTCCAGTTGATGAGCTGCTGCTGCTGCTGTGTCCAAGTAGCTGAGCTGCTGCTGCTGCAACGCGCCTTCTCCTATTTCATTCCCGTCGTTCACATCCACCCCGGACCAAGGGTATCCCATCACACCAGCTACTATCTGTGGCTCCCTGCTGAATGACACCAGCCTTTCCTCCATTCGAGTAGAAGAGCTGCGTGTTTGGGCCTTCCTCCTCCGCCTCCTGTTGTGCCCATCAAGCCGCTTCCTGCAGCTGCGTTTTCCTTCGTCAAACTCCACCAGTGAGTGGAACCTATTCAACAGCAGCATGCGCATGCCAATCTTATCATATCCCTCCAATTAACATATGTTCAAAATTCACATCTATTTTTACCTGCTGCACTGCTGGCAAAAGCGCTGCTCTCGACCCCCAATCGTCACCCTAGGGGTCTTCGAGTGAGCTTCACAGACCTTATGCCGCCGGTGATACTCTCTGCACAACCTTAAATCAGCGCTGCATCGGTCCACCAAGCAATGCGCAACACTTGCAGGGGCCTTGGACCTCTTTGATGATGACTCCATTCCTAACCAAAAACACAAAACAAAACCACTCTCTTACAAACATTCACTTACTTCAAACCACCTTTCCTCCCCTCAACCAACACTCTATTCCCCTGCTACATATACTAATGCAAGTTACATAACTACCATACCATACAGAATAATTGCACACAGCAATATTGTGAAATGAATATCAACATAACAAGAACATTAGTCACCAACTAAATAATAATAATAATAATACTAGTATTTCAAACAATAGAGAAACCAGGTTAGCATGTCTGAATTCCTAGTATTCCAACTCAAATATGTCCTAACTACATTATAATTAAGCATCCATAAAAGACTTAGTGTAGAAACTTTAAAATGGTAACATATCTCACATACCACAACCAAACAACTATGGCAACAACAAGAAAGAGGAATAAACAAGAAATCTGCAGAGAGAGTGATAATAGATACAAAAAACTTGCTTGGCCAAGTTATGAAAGCCACACATGAACACTGAACCCCAGCTCACAACTTGTTTTATGAAAGCAGAAAACAGAAGAACTCAACACCATTTCTATAAAGACATGATTTTTATGAATCTCCCTTTGTACCAGTAGGAAGTGAGAAAAGGGAGTAGAAATTAGTACTACTACTTACTCAATGAGTATAGCATATATAGAAATTTGCTGCAAGAATTATCTATAATAGTTCATTCAAGGATTCTTGATGAGGGTTTACTTTACAACTAGGAAATGAGTGCGTAAAGTGTAAAGGGACAGAGCGAGAGAGTGGGGATTGTTGTACCTCAGAAATCAAACAAAGAATGTGCTAATACTTGAAATAGGAAGCCAAGAAAGTGAAATACTCTCCGAAGCAAGAATAAAGAAGGGAAGAAATAATAAACAAAGACTTACGGACAAGTGCAAATGGTAAAGGTTGACTTAGTGTTTCCATCCATTCATTCTCTGACAGAGACTCCATTAATAGAGAGGAGAGGACACAATGAGCAAAGCATTGCACAAATAGTGTTTGTAGGTGTGTAATAAGGAGAAGAATAGCAATAGTTATTATGGCTGCAGAGTAGGGGTGTGGGCTGTGGGGTTGGGTTGGAAAGAGCTATCAACTATAAATGAGCCAGGTGTAGTTTGGAGATATAGGCAATATGAGAACAAAATAGTCTTCAATGTGACATAAATTATTGGAGAAGAATAAGATCTTGTATTCAGACTCTATAACCACATATACATTCATCACCAAGAACCAAATTTTAATTTCTCTACTACATCAACACATAAATGAAGAAAGACCAAATTTAAAAGTAAAAAGTCTTGCACATATCCACAAAGCAAGAAAAGGAAAGATGCAGAAATGGTTGTATTTGTATGAGAGTGTGTTTTAGAGATGTGTGCTAACCTGACAAACTTAGGAACCAAAAATTAGAGACTAAAACAAACATTCCTTTTTTGGGTAGTAGCCTTGTAAGAAGTGATTAAATTACTAAATTTTTAGATTAAGAGATGAGTTTATATGCCATGAATATGGTAGTTGGGTAAAAAGGAGAAAGATAAAGCATACATAAAATGAGTGGCAAAGAAAGGGACAGGGTGTAACCTTTTTCTCTTGAATGTAATGAAAAAGAAAGCAAAGGAAGATTGGCTTTTGTGTATCTAATTGTCTAATTTCATCTAGCATTTGCTACCATATTTCCTACCAATACTATGATATGATATGATACAGCCTTCCCAAAGGAGCATCTGCATTTCACATTAATTTAGGTCTTCTTTATACTAAAAAAGAGATTGTTAAGTTATTTGATGCCAGTTATAGTAATACTAGTTGCATTAGGGCATAATATATACGTTATCTTTAATGTAATTTACACACTATATTCACATCAATGTATGGAACTACGAGCAGTAGCAACGCAGCACTACCGAGCATTGCACTCACTGAACTAGCACGCAGTTCAGCCACAAAGTGCTTACAGCAACAAAGTGTAAAAACACTTGGAAGCACTTCACTAACGCAATGCGCCATTCTCGGCAAATCATTGTGCACGCCGTGCCCCTAAGTCTAAATAAATTGTAGGCGTCTTCAATTTTTTTTATACTCCATTATTCATGTGCATGAAGCCATGAATACACCAGTTATTCTACTCAAAAAGTCATTTTCCAATTAACAATTATTTCCAATTCTTTTAAGTTGGCCTATTAATATTCATCATCTTGGAATCAATATTAAATTTTTTGTAACTAATGTTAATAATTGATAATGTGGTGTCATGATTGATGTACTATTAAATTATTTGGCGGAATCACCTGTTTTGGAGTGACTGAAATTCGAAAAATGGTTTTTGTTGAATAACCGACTCTCAAAAGAGGAAAATTGTTATCTTTGAATTCAATTCCACAAATAGGAACACAATTTTGTGGTCCACATAATTCCATGGATTTTCATTGCGACAAGTTTGAATCTTACACCATGTGATGGTACGTGTCATCCTACCTACTAATTAATTTATAATGTTCGTATTACTAATCTTTTTTTGTTTACATCATTTGGATGCTGCGGAGTTAGAGCATCCGCAGCGGTGGCGAAAGTCGCCACCGCCGTCCGCGCCGTTGGCAAGGCGAAGGACCGCCGCCGCTGCAGTCGCGCCGCTGGCACGGCGCTGCTCGATGTATCGAGCACGTCCGTGCCAGCGGACGCACACGTGTCGCCCTCCCATTCGTCAACGGCATAGCCGTTGAGTTTAAATTTTTTTTATTTTTTTTTTAAAAATCGGTTTTTTAATTAAAAAACCGATAAAAAATAAAAAAAAAATTCACTTCCCTAAAAAAATATATCCGTTTATAACCGTTTTTTACACCTTTTTAATTTTTTTCATTTTTTTTACCCCAAAAATACACTTTCATCTATAAATACCCCCAATTTCACTCCCAAAAATTCACACTTTCACTACACAATTCTCATCATCATTCTCTCATCTTCATTCTTATCTTCAATCTCTCATATCCATTTTCATCTTCCTCTCACACCCTACAACACCACTATGTCCGGTCATGATGACAACCCAAGCGGCTCCCACGGTTGGAACCCCGAATGGTTCGGTTCGCAACCGTTTCCTAGTCCGGATACGGAATATTCGGCCCCTCCAAGATTCGGGCGTTCCGGGTGGCTACCGGCCATACCCGGTCGACGACCAAGGTGGCTCCGATGGGCGATACGGGTGGACTCCGGAGCCTAGGCCTCCCGTCCCTTCCCAAACGCAGACTCCTCCATCTCGCGCCGGTGTCCGCACACCGTACTCACCGGCGGAGATGGATAGATTGTTCAAGTCGTACTTGGAAATCTCCGAAGATGCGGTGGTTGGCACGAACCAATCCGGCGATCACTTTTGGTGGCGCGTCTCTCGGCGGTACAATGCAAACCGGCCGCCGGGAACGATCGAGCGCAACGAGAGTATGGTGCGCAACTGCATCGGCCGAGCCAACGACGAAATTAGCAAGTTCAACGGCTATTTCCTCCAGGAGTCGCAGAATGCCGGGAGCGGGTGGAGCGAGGTCGACATCTTTTTCTTCTTCTTCTTTTTCCTTTTTTTTTTACAATTAAGGGCTATGAAAAAATGTGTCAGGTAAAGAATCATCTTTTTATTTTAATTTAATTTCGGAAGCGTGGATTATTGATTCATTTATAGTTTTATTAATTAGTTTCTGGTGGCCTAGCTGGCAACGAAAATATCAATCACTATTCTGTCAACCCCAGATGGACAAAGACAAATAGTACGTTTGTATCTTCAGCCGGTTGGACCGGAAATCGGGAATTGGTTGAGAGTTGGGCCATTTTAGACCGGATGAGTCAGCCGGTTGGACAGGAAACCGGGAATCGGTTGAACCGGTTTACACAAATTATTAAGCTTTCTTAACAAAATTAAAAACTGCTCCTAAAAGGAATCGACGCTTGAGCTCCTAAACATTGTTTTAGCACCTTCACCACTGGACCACTTCCATATCTGTGACTTAACATCAACTATAATTAATAATATACTGTAATGAACGAAATTTATTATCTATACTAACTATGGTACTCAATTATTATTAACAATTTACATGTAATATATTTTAAATTAGCTGACTTTTAATCTTTCTTATATAAATCTTGAACGTATGTATATATATATTTATTTAGTTACATATAATTTTATTATTTTTATATAATAGAGGTTTAATTACATTTATCATATTATATTATAATGAAACTTTATCATATAATTTAAACATTTGTATATATAATTTAATTATATTTATCATATACTAAATTTAAATTATGTTTATCATTCTTTTAGTATTAATCATTCATTAAATGGGTTATTTACTTTATATAATATTCTATAATTAATTATTTATATAATACAGTATTCCGGTTCGACCAATGGTCTAACCGGTTGGACCAGTTGAACCGTGAACCGATAGCCTTACCGATTCGCTCGCCGGTCCGCGGTTTTTAAAACATTGGTTTAAACCTACCTAACTATAAGTGTACAACCTTTACACCCAAAATACTGCTAGTAAGTAGCTGTCAAATAAAGTGATGAACTACAAGTAAAAAGTTTGAAGCTTTTTTTTTTGTAAAATATAACAGTAATTTGTTTAGTAATGCAATATAATAGCAATGATTAACGATTCCAAAACTAGAGTTCAAATATTTCTTTCAAGAAATATTATGAGACATAAAAACAAAAGCATCCTCTGAACATTTGAGGTACGACCAAAATTGAAGATTGTGATTGATTTTTATGTCATAATTATATAACAAATATTTTCATCTCCATCAGCCTAACTCTATGTTTGATCTATTTTTCCCTTTTGTGTTGCTATTTATATCTATACTAATCGACAAGTTAAATTACTTTCATGAAATGGGAATGTGCAAAATGTTGAAAATAAGCATTTCCTGTAGGGCTGGCAATTTTTGACACAACACGATAACACGACACGAACCGACACGAAATTAATGGGTTTTGGTCAGAGCTTATTGGGTTCGTGTCCTTATCGGGTCGACCCGTTAAGGACACAAAAATTTTGTGTCGTGTTCGTGTCGTGTCGGGTTCGTGTTATCCATTAAGAAATAATATTATAATATTATTAATTCTTATTATTTTCATTTTTGTTGAATTTTGTTGGATTTCTGTTGGATTTTGTTACTAAGAAATTATTGATGTTTTTATGTTTAGATCAGATTTTGTAATTAGCAATTGGATGTTTTTAATAGGTTTAACCGTTATTATGTCGTGTTGTTATCGAGTCGTTATTGTGTCATCTCATGTACGTGTTGTTATCGTGTCGTGTTAACCCGAAGTGGCTTGTGTCGTGTTCGTGTCTGAGGGTAGCGGGTCGTGTTCGTGCTCGTATTTGGGGTTTTCTTAACGGGGCGTGTTCGCATTTGTTGTTATCGTGTCATTTCGTTATCGTGTCGACACGATAACGACCCGACGCGCACAATTTGCCACCCCTAATTTCCTGATTATTTTCTCTGCCGTCCATAATAGTGACATTTTATAAGCCATTGATCTATTTCTTGTTACTTCTGCCTAATACTAAAACCATTCCCTTTTTACACATTATTATTCCACATAAAGTGTGTACAAATTTTTTAACCTCTCTCTTTATAATACTCATTGTTTACAAACAAAAAAAATCAATTACCCTCATTTTAGCCTATTATGAAACACTTTCTTCACTGGTACCACTATGTTTAAACTTTTTATTATTAAAAATTCATATCATCTTCAATATTATACACTTCTTACTTCTTAGTATGGAGGGAGTATTATTTTACAATATTAAATTGTTGATATACTAATACTGTACATTTAGTAACATTTTTTTTATTAACAAATTTTTTCGGAAAGCAAGTATTGAGATTTAATGTAGCACTTAGTATTTACTATTGAAAATCAATGTCAGGAAAGTATATTTTCGAGATGACTCATAATTTATATACAGGAACTTGTTCTTATTCCATCAATTTTCTACATATACACGTGTACTAAAACTCATAACTCCCTTCAATAAAAAGAAGATGTGTACTAGAGAATAATTTTCAACTTTATATATACCCTCGTAAATATCCGAATCGCCGTTATCTACGTGCTATTGTATTATTACAACACGATCCATTTTACTTCGTCACATTTGCATCTAAAACAAGCTAAACAAATGAAATAAGCAATTGCACATAATTTTGTAAGGGCAGTGGATTAAAGAAGTAAAAGATGATAAAATTCGGGTTTATTTATTTATTTACCTTTCCCCCAGTAGTTTCTAAAAAAATAGTTCCATCACTTGGCAGAACTTGACCAAGTATTTAACGAGCTACTAATTCTGAGATATAGGCCTACACTACAAAATTCGGGTGATCATATATAATAGGCATTGCATTGCATTGCCTTATATAGAAGGGGAGATAATCCTCCTCAGATCTACTATTTTACTATATCCTAAATGGTTCCTGTGATTGCAATCTACAACATACTCTACTTGGCAGATGGCACCGCACTGCGGCTTCTTGACAGCAATGAAAATCCTGAAAATCTTCCGAACAAACCACTAGATGTGTTGTCTATATTTGTGTCTTCAGAGGCATGAATCCCATTTGATCCCAGAGGAACACTACTCACGTCCGACACACCAACATCAACTGACGTTCCATACAGCTCCTGCAAAAGACAACATGAGAGGATGCATGGCAAGGCTACAAAAGCAGAGAGGTTAAAAAGGATAATTCGTTACCTTGAGGCCTGAAGCAGGAGGCAGAAATGCAGCCTGCTTCTTAAGAGATCCATTAGCAGTAGATGGTGATGGTGGCTCACCTAAAGCCTTGATGGGCAAACAAACAAAGAAGTAAAAACTACATCACTTGGTACACAGTTAGTATTGTAGTATCTACACATGACCGATAATTTACCCTTGATGGAGATACTTTTGGCAGTTCAAGGGCAGGTCTGGAGGAACTAGATGCTCCCTGCACAGTACATTGTAAAGGTTAGGCTACATACATTAATATGTAATGGGATATTATATTCTTCCTTGCCTCAATATGCTCCATGCTTTTGGTGTTTTCAAGATTCCATGCATAGCCTACCAAATTTTCCACTCCAGAGTTCAGTTGATTCTGCATAGATGTTAGACATTTAACTATCATTAGAAACACAAATAATAACTATCTGCAACTAGGAGACAGAATGCTGGAGGTCATAGTTAACTGTACCTGTCTCACTTCTATCCTGCTGATCTTAGTTTCCTGTGACAAGAAAGGTTTAACCTTTAGTTTCTGACAACCCAAACGAGTGAAGATGATCATCACTAACTTAGAATAATACTCAAAGAGAGACATATTGAAGTAATGAGTGGGTAAATATTAGTTACCAGTGACCGCACTACATGATGAACAGTGTGGAATTTTGAATCAATCGATTTAACATTGCCACGCAGTTCAGACACCTGTGCAAATTGCAGTCAGTAACTTTACAGGGTTCAGGACAAACAAACAATAAACCAAAGCCATCAAAAAGTTAAATCATTTTTCCTAACCTCATCTTTCGTTGCTGTTGTATGATCAGCAACCTCATCAATTTTACAATCTACCCGATCAATTCTCGAGGACAGATGTTTTTTAGTGACCTGCAAAGTTAAAGAAAAGTTCATCCAGGCAAAGAAATGATACTACACATTAATGACATAGCACTATCCAGATCCATTGCATTTCCCATGTATTCCAGCCTTCCAGGCGATAAATTGCTTAACTTTTATATCCTTGTAAAGCACAGAGAAAGACGATACAAAATAGAATTTAGAAAGCTGATAAGACACTCTAGGACAAAGGATCATATGCAACAAATTATCAGCAGAGAACATAATAATAGCACAAATGCCATCACTCAAATGCAATACTTTCCAAGCAATACAAATATAAGGTACATGGAGCTTCAGGATTTATGCACAGGTTAACAAATGCATATGTAATAATTGCAAAAATGCCCTCACTCAAATGCATCAAGATTATTGCATAGCATCTATAAAACCAGTATAATGTGCTTGTGAATAATTGCTAAGAACTTTAACAAGTATGATGATTCAGTAACAGAGGTAAAAAATTGTACTCCATCCCATAATAGATGTCACATTTTCCTTTTTAGGAATAAGTTCCATCTCACAATAATATAAATAGTACCATTTTCTCTTTCCACTTAACACCATCATCTCCTAAAATCTTGTGTCATTAACCAAGTGTGTCATCTGTTACGGGACGGAGGGAGAACTTACTACATACAGGCCATCAAAAACCAAAGAAAACTAAGTATCATGTTGCAAGAACAAATAAATAGTGAAGAAACATTATAAAATTAACATATCATAGATGACTAGAACATATAAAAGCTTTAGATGATGGAATTGATCTTCTTGAAAGAAAAGAATAACAGTCAGCATTGGAACAAGTAACTCCAGATATGCTATCAGAACTATAAATAGGATGATTAAAAGCTTACCAAAACAGAAGAGTACACAGTCTCAAGTTGTTTAGCTACAGAAGAGCATGCATCATTCAAGCTACACCTAGTTGCAAACATCATATCAGAAATCTTCCAACCCTGCAAGTGGATATACATTTAAAAGTGGCGCCAATCAGCCAAGAAAGTAGAGGTGGTGAAATCTCCATGAAGTACATAAAGGATTTCCATATGCAACATGACGGTACAAAGTGGATAGTCAGTAAAAAGTAAAAACAACGGTCTGTGTATATCCATGCATATTTCCCATCCTAACAGAGTAAAAAGATTTTTACGAGATGTAGATATTTAGATGCAAGCACTCCATTGCACAAGATACGCATAAGTGAACAAATGTTCTAATGAATATTACATCTCAAGTTATCAACTTATGCTATCAAAAGAATGACCCTGCTAGGTTTACCAAGAAAGCAACCTGTCAAGGATTATAAGATAAAGCAATATTTAAACCTAGTTATTGCAAATACAGAATAAATTGTCATGGCAGATGTGCCACCATCTGCAATGTTATCAATCTCGTATGGCTTCTTATGGCGGTTTGCCTAAAAACCGCCACAGGGATATGGCGGATATGGTGGTCAAAAATTAAATAAATAAAATAATACTTATATATTTATATATAATTCAAAAATTCAAAAATATTAAAAATATAACATCTAAAACACTTTAAACAATTAATAAAGCATAATATACCACTCTAACAACCATGTTTCTTGCATAATGCCCTATTCCTAAATGCAGTACACACGCAATGTTGTCAAATGTCGGATATGGCGGTGCTATGGCAGCGACATGGTGCTATGGCGTTTCCACCACCGAACGCCATGCCATAGCGCCGCCATATCCGCTATTTGATAACATTGACCATGTGTAAAGAATTAAAGTTAGCAACTAATAAATCAGAATCAAGGTCCATTGATTATCTCTGTTACGAGATAATGACAAGCTAGCTGGCTTGCATAATTGCTTTTAGTTGTATAAATACGTATTGTTATGCTCAGTGACTCAGCCTCAGAAGAATGTATTCAAAACTATGGTCAGTGAGTTTAATAAGAGATCTGGTATTATGGTGCACCTATGAGTACGAACTTTTTTTCAATTGCACCAACAAAAATTTAACCTACAAGCAAGCTGACAAATTAAGAGACAAAAGTTCAAAACATATACTATGAAAAGACAGTCCTTTAAAATCAGTGTTACATTAGAGAAGATATATGAAATTACCTTCCACCAAATGTAGCCATATCCAACAACTACAGTAATAATTACTATTCCATATTTCCCAGATGCTGTAGAAAGTACGAGAAGATATAGTCAGCAAAATTAGAGCATTGGCAATTTCATGAAAGATGCATTGCACATACATATGGAAGAAACTAATAAAGGAACCGATGATCTTTTATGTAGAAGAAAGCACTGTGCTTTACCAATGTGATTCTACTGCATGCAAACAAACTGCTACGTAAAGAAAAAGGTGATATCATATAGCTCAAAAAGATGTCAGTAGGCAGAGCAAAGGCAGAAAATAGGATGTGCTAGGTGACATATAAAGTACAAAGATATGAGGATTTCACCCCTAGGGGATACACCACACCAACCAAATACAGCACGCAATGGGTACAAGATAACATAAATCAAGAACATTTCAAAACAAAATGGATAAAATTTGCTATCGTTTTAACATGTATTGTGACCTGATCGTTCTCCAGTAACAATTGTAACAGATCTATTTGATGCCAAGAGTTGCAGCTCTTCTCGAAGGCTGTTAACCTGTGAGAGTAAAAACTAAAATCAGTTCATCTACCAACAGATTTTATCATAAGTATTCATGGAATAATGATGTAATATGACCACAATGATGGCAAGTCAAAGTGAACATAACATAGTTACAACCAAGATTTTCAAACTTTTATCTGATTATTGCAACTATATACCAAGAGAAGAGCTGAGGTAATAAAATGATTACCATATCAACTACAATACAACATTCTCTCTTCTCTCCATTCTGAATCTATGATTCTATTCTACTTAGTAACTCTGTATCATAGAGAAAGGACTGCATAATTCTCTTGGCTATGCTATAAATACTCGATTATTCTCCATCATAGGAAGTTCTCAGCAATTCTCTAATGGAGTATCAATATTCTTTTATAAGCACTCATTAAAGAACAAACATTATAGTCTAAATATAAGAAGATGTGACTCGTGAGATAAGAACAGTTAAATAGACAACCAATAAAATTAAGGTCCCTCTGAATATGGGGAAAGACCTCTCTAGTAGGTAAGAGCTTAACATAAAAAGTATCCAAAGAGAATTAATCCAAAACCTGTTGCATCAAAGAATCATTTCGCGGTTTGGGTCGGGAAGCAGCGGGACCATCTTGTTTAAGTTGCTTGAAAACGATCTGTCAGTTAATGCAAGAGTAACAAAAACAAGAGAACCGAAAGTTTCAGTAGGTCTTATAATCTGCACTCACTCAAATTCCATATAACTTCTAAAGTTTAAAGTAGTATTACCTTAAATGCACCAGAGAAAACATCAGAAACATTAGGCATCCGGCCCTCCTTGGCAAGAACCGACCCCACAAGGCCTGCAAATGTTGTTGAGTCTCCTTAGTAAAACATTTTGTGATGACTACTCATAACCAATTCCAAAAATACATTTCACAGCTAGCCCCATAGCGAAGACCTAGTAGTAAATTAGGCAAATACACGACTTAAAGGTATGTATCGGTTCTGTTCTGCCAACAAATTATGTCAAGCTATATTCCAAAATCAACCAACTCGAAGTTGGAATTTACAGGAACGTATCCAGAATATAGCAAACGCTAAACATCAATCACAAACTAGAGCAGCGGCAATTGATCAAAAAGTCCAAAATCTAACAGTCAAACACAAATATAGAGAGTAGCAACAAGAAATCAGAAGAAACATAAGCTTCAGAAAATTGTAACTAGTGAATGATAATAGAATCAGAGGTGAAAGAAGCAATTGACCTGCACCAACGATGAGCGAGAGCTTGCCGAGAGAAAGCGCCATCGGAACTTGGCATAAAAGCAGTTGCGATTTTTACAGAAAATTAAATTAAAAACCGGAACATTTATAAATTTTGGACGAAAAAAGGATCAAATCCAGAAAAAATAAGTGATACTCCTGGAGCTTTAGGTAATTGGGATTGTGAAATTAAGCAGCTTCATTAACGAAACCCTATTGAGCTCGATAATTTATAATTTAATAAATCGATGTATATCTTAATGCATGCTTTTAAATGTTAATTTTTTATCCTGAATAAGAGTTGAAATCATAATTACCAATTGGTGAGAAAAAATAGATCCAAAGGAAAGTCAGTCTACTTGGTAGAGGTTTACGATTTTATTAATTTATAACATAATGTATAGATTGATGATGATCATATGATTCATATCAGTTTTCTTATACTATCACGGTTAATGGATACAACCAGGTTTGGTTTTTAAAATAAAATAATACTAAGATATAATTTAAAATTGAGTGGTTTTATTAATTTATAACATAATGTATAGATTGATGATGATCATATGATTCATATCAGTTTTCTTATACTATCACGGTTAATGGATACAACCAGGTTTGGTTTTTAAAATAAAATAATACTAAGATATAATTTAAAATTGAGTGGTGAGATTATTTTAAAGGTTAGCTATAACTAATTATCTAATGATTATCCATCTAGGATTGAGTTATGAGATTGAATCTCATGAATTAAACACACTATAAATTTAATCTTGACATACAATCTTACAAACCGAACACCCCGATGGGGAGTGATCAATTGCTGACTCACTCTCTAGTTGCTAACTACAACTAATTTAAGACTATTGAATTCTAGAAATCTAGTGATCTAAAATTTGTCACGTGTAATTTTCGTTTTTATTAATTAAATCGAAAAAGATAAAAAAAACCTATCAAATTAGGGTTTTGGATGAAAATGTCAATATAGTGTTTTGAAAATATCAACACAATGCTTTGAGAATGTCAACGCATTGTTTATGTCAACAAATTCTTTATTATATTGACATATTTTATATACTATATTGACATTTGTTGTTGTACGAAAAAATTGAATTTTTTTTAAAATTTTTTTTCTAATTTTGATATCGGAACATATGCAAGTGAGATCTCGTTAGAATCCTTACGAAATTATCTTTAATTTGATATATGTTTGTGCGAAGAAATAATTTTTATACCTTTAGCCCCAGTTCGGTTGCAACATGGAGAAGAATAGATACAATTTACTTTCCTTTCAGTAAGAGGCCCTCACATAAGCCCACATAACTAATGCAACTTAACTATTTTAATTAGACTATTCATCTAGCCTTACCCCCTCCAACTAAATCAATCCTAGATAAAACCCATTTTAGCCTAACCCCCTCCTACTAAATCAATCCTAGATAAAACTCATCCTATAAAAAAAAGCTCATCTCTATTGTATCCTATATTGTTATCCACCATTATTTTATATGGTTAACCGAACGGGCACTTAGGAAATGGGCCCAGCCTGCAATATGTATGAGGCCATAAGATGCCCTAATGAATCTTGGACAATTTTTCGAAAAAACAAAAAACTTATCTTACAGCAGTCCAGCTGCGCTTGGGCGACGCCAGGCCCGATCGTAAAACTATTGCAACATTTTAAAAATCATGTTAATTAATACTTTGATTGAAAATTAACCCACAAATATAAACTCAAGACCTTAATTTCAGTGAGTCGAAAAATTAAAGAAAATCGGTCAATTGAGTACTCAGAAAACTCGATTCTTTTATGAATACAATGAAATGTTTCCACAAATGAGACACAAGATGTAGAGATTGAAAACAAATATAGTAGTAGTATAATCCGAGTAAATTCTCATATAGATAGATCCAACTATCTAAATCTTGACCACTAATAAAAGATACTACATGATATGTATACTCATACTCATACTCATACTCATACTCATACTCATTATGATTATAAAGAAGTGTAAATCTGCATTTGACTAAGAATATGGTCAAAATTGTCGGTAGATTTTTGGATTGGATGAGAATGGATGCCTTCATATGTTGTTACCACAACACCTTCGTCTTTGGAAACCCTCTGTACTTGTTTCTTCACATTGCAACCTTGATGCGTGCATCTATAGTAACTTCTGCACACATATATATAAAATACAATACCAATATTTCAAATACTGAAACTACTTTGAGATAAATTATTTTGATCTTAATAGATTATACTGGTACTATCTTTTTTGTCGGAAAGTACAATATGAAGTATTTAATGGCACATTAAGCCGAATTAAAACAGCCTGTATATCTACAACAATACTCTTAACTAAAGTTCTTCTTTACTTGACTTTATTAATTAGCTAAAATATCTGCGAATAATGTTACAAGGTTTTTTTTTAATTACAAAGTAGTAGGAATAAACTTGAGAATGAAAATTTGAAATTGACTTACATTTAATCCAACAAAAATTATACTACTATAAAAAGAAATACTAGTATCATTTAACTTTAGTATTAAAAATACAAGCCCAATACTCGAAAAGTTATCAACATGTTATAACTTTGACAAATAAATGAATACGGAATTAGAGATGACGAAAAATAAGGCTAAATAAATGAATTAATCTTCAGATTCTATATTCACGATTTTAATGGAGCTGACCGTGATAAAAATAAATGAAACCAAGTACATATATGTATTTATAACTTAATTATGTACGTAGTTGCATCAGTTAATTACCTGCTACTCCTTTAATTTACTGAAACTTAAACCGCATCATAAAAAATTTCGTGTAAAATAATTCAACAATAAGAAAAAGTAATAATCCTAGTTATAAGCATATACATAATTATTATTCACTGATAACTATCCGCAGACTCTACTAAAAATGGAATTGAAAAATTAAATAGAAATGAATTATAAACCTGGGAAATGTATTGTTCTTGACTGCCTTTTGACCATATTTCCTCCATCTATATCCATCATCTAGTATATCAACTTGGCTTCTCGTTTGGAAGGCAAATCTAGGTTTCCTCTTCTTCTTCTCCCCCTTTTTCTGCGCCTCGTTTTCCGCCACCAGACTGCCTCCCTCACCGATCGACACGGCGCCGTTGATATTTTGATTTTCTTCAATGGATGTGATCAAACCTTTACCTAAGTATCCATTGTTGTGGTCATGATAATCAAGACTTTGGAATACTTGATTATGATGATGGTGTGGTTGGGAGGTCATGATCATCATGTTGAATATGGAGTTTTGTGAGAGAGATGATGAGGAAGAGGGCATGGCTGCAAAATTATCCATGACGAACAAGGAAATCAGAGATTTTGGGCAAGTGAGGACTAGTATTATGGAGTATATATTGGGTTTGATTTTGTGGTTATATCTTCTATTACAAGACGTGGCTGTGGATTAATACATGTACTACTGTTTTCTGTTCAGCATCAGTCAAAATCATTTAGCTAGTAAAATATATTATATGAAAAGGATTATAGAAAAATCAGTGGCTGTGAAATGATCCATAGTGCTTTTTAGTGGATTTTGAAAGCTATTAATCAAATGAGTGATTACGTTTTTTAAGTTGGCGTTAATTAATTTATAGAGTGTAAATGGGAAAAATAAATTCTATTTTTTTCAGGGAAGACCATTTTTTATATGGCTTGAGCCATCACACTGTTATGGGATATTAATGTTTGGTCCATGGTTAAATAGTTGGCTAGAACTTTCTTCTATTATGATGAAATTAGTTGTACATACTGTTTTTTGAGGTGCCAGTACATGACTTATAAAATTATGAATACTAGTAACCATCACACAGTTGGAACAATAAAATTTTATTTTAATAAAAAAATAGCAAGATATTATTTGAAGGCTGTGTTTTCTAATTTGCCAAAATCACCAAATAAATGTAGACTATCATATTGTTTAAAATTTAAATGAAATTTATTATGGCTTAAAAAAGAAATTAAGGAGTGATTTTTTTTAATATGACTTAATGTAATGTTCAAAATCAATTTGAGAATATAAATTTCAGTGATTTAAGTTATTGAACAAAAAGAAAATTACCACGTATATTTAAGTTAAAACTTTTGGTCAATTCTATAGCTTTTAAAAGTAGCTGATTAAATCATTTAGAAATTGACCATCATAATTTGGAACAATGCTAAATACATCTAGATGTTAACTAAAAATTACATTTAAATGACAAACTTCATCAAACTTTTAATTGTATGGGACAGTTGAAATATGTACAAAAATTATGATTAAATAGGTTGTTTTTTAAAGTTATGGGATTGAACAGAAATCTCAAAAATTATAATTTAAATCGTAATTTTCGTTTGATTAAATTAATAATTCCCGATTTACCAACAATATTATAATTCCCGATTTACCAACTTTATTATGGAGTACATAAATTTACTACTCCATAGTCACATAAAACCTAAATCTGTTAAAACTTAAGGGCATGTTTGGTTGTCAGGAAAGTAAAGGAAAGGAAAGTTGGCAGGGAAAATGATTCACAGGAAAGTGATTCCTAGTAATATGATTCCCAACAATTTTACTTTCCTGTGTTTGGAAAATGTCAAGATTTTGAATTCTATATTAACTTTAAATGCTAAACTAAAAAATACAACAATTAATCAAAATATATATATCATCCGTCTAATATCAATAATGCTAATTAAATATATAACTTAAATATAATTCCCTTTATATGCAGCTAATAAATTTTGAAAATATAAAAAACACAATACAAAAATTATTTTTAAAAAAACCACAGATTGAATTTAATTATAAAAATAAATAATCTTTAGCTAGTCAATAACATGAAATTGAAGAAGTCTAGTTTGGCAGCAAAAACGTAAAAAAAATAATTTCATCCTAATAGTTCTATTAGAAACATCTTTTTCGCCCCTTCATCATGAAGAGTGAAAAAGTAATCTAATAAATCAGGATCTCGAACAAGTTTCATTGCAGCTTTTTGTCTCTGAGAATCAGTCAACGCTTCAATCTCTTGCAATTTCTCATAAAGCATACTAATTAGAAGGCAAAGATGTTTTCCCAAATTTGATTTTACTTTCATCATCCTTGCCAAGAGACCCAAGAGACCCTGAGAAATTAAAACTAGACATAACAATTTTTAAAAACTAAAACAGAATTATTTCTAAGCAAGTCTAATATAAAGCTAATAACACTAAATAATTAGAATCTACGCGGCAATGCATCACAAGCATAATTAAAGCTATGAGCCTGTGACTTCGTTATCCCATTCACCACGAATCTACGCTGCAATACATCTCCATCCCTTAAATATCAACGCGCGCACTCTCTCTCTGAATGCTCCGACTAAATATTTTTTTGCAATTTATAATTGACGTATTAAAAGACAAAGGATTTCAACAGAAACCTAGAATATAAATCATAAATTTCTTGATAAGAAGCAAAAATCTTACTTGTTATTGAAGAATTTGGACAGAGTTTGGCCTGACTGCAAATCAAAAGTGAAGGTGTAGAGAATAAAAAGGAACCGTGAATAAATAGAATAGAAGATGAAAATTTTTGTGCATATATTTTTTGCGTATCTTTTGCTGGAAAAAAACTTATATTTTGTGCGTGTATAGGATTCTCATATTGGGGAAAAAGAATAACTAGGTTAGGCAAGGGAATCATAATCCGCATATTTTGCCCAACTTTCCACATTTTTAGGATTCTTATTACTTTCCTAATTTCTTTAAAAATCAAACAAACATTGGAATTTAAAAATTGAGGAATTAAATTACTTTCCCTGCCAGAATCCGGGCAACCAAACATGCCCTAAAAGCAATGAGTAAGTACACTCACACGCGGAGAACAAGCTGAGAGCATAAAACGTTGTTTATACTTGTATAATTATTAACGTTGTTTATACTTGTATAATTATTAACGTTGTTTATAATTATTAACTCCAATATTTATAACGGATAATACATTAATTAAATATGCGGTTGGTAGAAGGAGACGGCGGCGAGGGTCAAACTAGGTTGCATAGATTTATATAAGACCAAAAACTATATTTAGTCAAATAAAGGATGCCACAAACAGCTGCACGTGTTCCTCATTTGGACCTTTGAATTTATACTTACAATCAAATACTTTATGGTTTTATTTTTCTAAATGTTATTTTTATGCTTTTTTTAGTTAAACCAAATATTTAGGATGACCATGCATATGCATTTAGAGACGTTTGTTAGCTATGTAGAGCAGGTTACAAATTCTTATTCAACATTAATAGCGCGTTTGATACTTATAGTATTCATGTTATTATTATTATTATTATTATTATTATTATTATTATTATTATTATTATTATTATTATTATCCAGGAAAGTCCATCTTAAAGCTCATGTTTCACATTAGAAAATTAATCCACAAATTTGGTGAGTTACACTAATAACATTGGAAAATTAACTTAGATAGTTGAATAAAATTACTAGTTGCCCTCCATCTCTTTCACTCTCAATTTCAGCATACATATTATTGAGGTTACTTTTATCTACACAACATTTAGCATGATATTCTATCTTTTACCTTAAAAGTCATTAAAAATAGCTTTATATTTCAATTGAACTACCAAACATATCACTTAGAAATATAACTAATACAAACCATGATAAATATCATGATTATTGTCCTAACAAACCGTGACAGGAATAATCTACCGAACAAGCTCTTACATCTTAAAGGTAATATCTGGAGAAACTTTCCACCGTCTAAAATTGAATTATAGATGATATATAAACCAATGTTATTAACAGCCTAGACAACTTCCCAAAACAAGACCAATGGTAAAATATAGTATCAATACTCAATAGTACGTAGTACTCCTTCCACACCACTCAAAGTGAAATATATTTTTTTTTTGGGAATGTTACATTTAAAATAAATAAAAAATATCACTCTTTTTTATTCATACTTTATTATCTACTCCCTCCATCCTGGCCTAAGCGAGAAGTTTCTATTTTGGCACAAGAATTTAGGCAGTGGTGTTTAGCGAATTAAATTATTAATAATAAAGTAAGAGAGAGTAAAGTAAGAAAGAGAAAGAGAGAAAAAAGTAAGAGAGAAGATAAAGTAAGAAAGAAAAAGAGAGAAAAAAGTAAGAGAGATGACAAAGTTAGAAAAAAGAAAGAGAGAATAAAGTACTCCATCCGTCCCTAATAATTCGTCACCATTTGACCCGGCACGAGTTTAAGAAATGTAATAGAAAGTGGGTTGAAAAAGCAGGTGGTAGGTGGGTTCTACTTTTATAGTGAAATGTGAGTGTGAATGAGTTATTGGAATGTAGGGTCACTACCAAAAATGGTAAAAGTGAAATGCGACAAATTTTTAGGGACAGACGAAAAAAGAAATTTGTGACAAATTTTTAGGGACGGGGGGAGTAAGAGAAAGGATAAAGTATGAGAGATGAGTGAGTTGATTGTTGCCAAAAAAGAAAACGTCTCACTTAGGTTGGGACGTATCAAAAAGAAATACGTCTCGCTTAGGCTGCGACGGAGGGAGTATATATTTATGCCTAGCAATAGATTAAATGCAACCACAGGGGATTTTGGATAAATCTTCAATGATGAAGATGGGTGCTCAAATTTGAGTCTTTGTTCTTCAATAATGTTCAAAGTCTAATGACAAAAACCCTAGACATGAGTATATATACAAGAAGATAACAATGATTAGGGATGTCAATCGGGTCGGCCCATCGGGTTTCGGGCCGGCCCTACTCGGGTTGCGGGTCAATCGGGTGCGGGCTAATCGGGTTGTGAATTTTTTCGGGTTGTAAAAGTTCAACCCTAACCCTAAAAGCTCGGGTTTCGGGCTAGCCCAACGGGTTAATCGGGTTGCTACCGATAAGATTTACATGCAATCAATCCAATAAATAACGATGAAAATTAGTTATATTCATAAAATGTAAAATATTTATTTATGATACATTTGAGATATATGGTCAAACTCAATCATAAACATGATCAAATACTAATATTTGAGATATTTCGAGAAATTTTAATGCATGTTGTAGAAATTTAAATATTTTTTTAAGTGAATTTGAAGTTTTTAATTTATTTATCAATTAGTATATTAATAAAAATTCAATATATAATTTGTATATTTAATATAAAATTGAAAGTTATTTTTTTAGTTATCTATATTATAAAATTAATCAATAAAATGTCGAATTATGAGTAAAAAATAGAATAATAGAAAATTTTATCGGGTTTTCGGGCCAGCCCATCGGGTTTTCGGGTCTAGCCCTAACGGGTCGCGGGTTAATCGGGTGCGGGCTAATCGGGTTTTAATTTTATCGGGCTAGAAATTTCCAGCCCTAACCCTATAAATTTGGCGGGCTATTCGGGTCAGCCCACGGGTTGCGGGCTACATTGACATCCCTAACAATGATATAAAAAAAGAGACAAAAAGAGTTCAAAAACGCAAGTCACACAAAATGCCCGGGTCGGGCGTTTTTCCTCCTTAGATCGGGCAAACTCTCTGGAACAGGGTGTTTTTCTTCTGAAAACGACCGGGGTCGGGCGTTTTGCTTGTGAACTGCGCGACTTATGTAAAACGATCATAACTTCCTCATCCGGGCTTCGATTGAAGCGTGCTAGGTACTCACGCGAAGCTCTTTCGACGATGAAGACAATGGTGGTCTGAGGAGAGCATTTGGACTTTATCTTCATAGTAATATTCTGGTTTGAATCAGACCTCCAAATACGGCTTGGCTCCTTGCCATGTCTCCACCTTTTTCTCGGACCCAATCAACCCATGGCCTTCGATGTCGTTGTATCCTATAATTGTGAATACCTGGATTCACAAATCATATGCATTCATATTAATGAATTAGCATATCATAATTAGATCTATGACAAGAAATGCAAAATACGGCTGCGCGTGTAAAATGTCGATCTTTATTTCTTTGTTGAATGGACTAAAATCCACCTGATGGGGTACGAACTAAACCCTAATGGCAAGCCCAATAACAGTGACGGCCCATCAGCCCAGAGCCCAAGAAAGAGTATCTGTTCGGCACCAAAGAGTTCGGCACGACCAAAGAGTTCGGACTCAGCCTACAGCTCGGTAAAAGCCGACCAGTCAAGCTCTCCTCTCAGATCGGCAAGAGCTGATCGGTAAAGTCCAGCAGTTCGGTCTCAGCATTCGACCGAACTAGGAGTTAGTGGACTCATGAAAGGCCTCCACGACCTCCACTATACCCACGATCTATTTAGTGGTACGAAGCAGTTATTGAGCAGTTATTGCTCACCCACGATCTTGTTAGTGGGGCTGCAAACCACGATCCTAGTTCAATGTATAAATAGGACTTAGATCAGATAGACAGGGTTAAGCTCTCTAGAGATAAAATACCATATAGCAAGTCTGTGTTGTAAGCTGTAATCCCAGATCAAGCAATACAATCTTGCCCTCCCTTCTTCCCGTGGACGTAGATTTACTTCAGTAAATCGAACCACGTAAATTCTTTGTGTCGTAGTCTTTATTCTCTACCAGCATTTACTAACATCAAAAATTCGCGCAATCATCACTGGCGCCGTCTGTGGGAAGCAGAGAACAAAATTTGTGATAAAGCGAATTTTTGATCCATTTTTTCCACCCAAAAAATGCATACCAGATCGCAGAGTACCCGTATTCCTGCCCGTGAGAACCAGGAGGAAGCCAATCCATCCCATAGGTCTGGAAAACAGCCTAGGGATAAATCCACCACCAGTTCTCATGGCGAAGGAACAAGCCGCTCCAAAAATCGTCCCACTGAGTCTTCCCAGCAGCCCGATTTGAATGAGGCTGTCAAGCAGTTTTTGGCGGCGAAGCAGGAGGAATTCTTAACCTTCCTGCAAAAAAGCCAAAAGCAGCCGGAGACGAAAACGGCGGATTCTCCTTCTCCCTCCGCACAAGAAAGTCACTACCGCAGTAGTGTCGCATCTCCCAGGAGAAAGAATCCCCGTCCCCAACATGTTCCAGTTCCTCCTCGGTACCGGAATCACAGGAGAACTCAATCTCCTCCATACCGACGAGATATCGGATTCGCCGTGTACGGAGCACTGAAGACTCCGTTCTCGGACGACATCACCCGAACTCCCCTACCACAGAACTACCGAACTCCGTCGATGACTTACGACGGGCTCGTGGACCCTCACGATTTCTTGGGGCGCTATCAATATAACATGGCGAACCAGGGTCTTAACGAGGTCCACATGTGCAAGCTGTTTCCCGAGCTGCTCATCGGGAACGCGAGAAGGTGGTTCGATAGCCTCCCCCAGGGCAGCATCAGATCTTACCGAGATCTAATGGATGCCTTCCACAGGAGGTTCTTTCAGAAAGCGGAAGCCCGAATCACTTCGGCTCAGCTGCTTTCCATTCGTCAAGGTCGCGACGAAAAAATCAGCGACTTTATGACAAGATTCCACAAGGAATGCCTGCAAGTAGACGATCTCAACGATCTGCTTGTCATCTCGGCATTCCAAAATGGAATCCTGCCCGGAGCTCTCTACAGGAAGCTCGTTGAGTGCGGTCCGCAGACAGCTCAGGAAATGTGGGACATTGCGGACCAGTACTCCCGGGCCGATGAGGCAGACCGTCGCAAACGGTCGTTAGACAGCTCATCGACCCGAGGAGACAGAAGGAAGCCCGATCATAGCGATCAGGGGCATCCTCGCCGGACTCCATTTGAAAGAATTCAAAGGGCTCCGGTGCAAGACAGATTGGGACCTCGTCTCAATCCCGAGAAGCCGCCCGCTCAGTTCGTACCGCTGAACAAGCCGAGAGCGGAAATTTTCGAACTGCACTCTGACCTATTCGAAAAGCCAAAGCGGATGACGAAATCAGCCGCGCGCCGACCACAGGATAGCTACTGCTCCTACCATCAAGACCACGGTCACGATACTGAGGAGTGCAGAAACTTGGCTGCAGGTATCGATGTTCTTGTGAAGGCAGGGACATTGAAAAAATACCAAAGCAAGCAGCCAAAAAAGAATAAAAAGCAGAGTGGTGCGAACTGCGCTCCTCAGGATCCGAAAAGGCAGCCGGGTCCCGAAGACGATGACGAGCCGCAATATGATGGAGTAATCCAGACTATTGACGCGCTCCCTGCCGGGAAGACCAAGTCGTCCCTAAAGTCAGAGCGCAGAGGCTCCAATCGAGAGGAGCCAACGCATAAAAGGCTGAAGCAGGACGAAGTGATTACGTTCTCGGCTGCTGATCCCGTCCCGGCCATCTCTCCTCACCAAGACGCCATTGTCATCCAAGCCGGAGTGGCAAACAAACTGATCCACAGGGTGTTTGTGGATACAGGAGCGTCGGTTAGCATTCTTTTTAAAGAGTGCTTTGACAAACTAGAAGTGGACCCAGCTCGGCTCAGTCCGGCTCCGCTTCCCCTAAAGAGCTTCGCCCAGGAGGACACCCGCCCTGAAGGTATTATCAGCCTTCCGATCACGGTGGGGAAAGCGCCTACTAGCTCCAGTACGATGATTGAGTTTTTTGTGGTGAAAGCTCGGTCCCCGTACAACATCATCCTGGGAAGAGACTGGCTCAACACAGTTCGGGCCGTTTGCTCCACTTATCACCTCACCATCAAGATCCCTACTAAAGGAGGGATAGCGGTCATCCGAGGTGACCAAAAGAGAGCAAAGGAATGTCTGCAAATTGCGCTTAGAAGTGCCGAGCAGTCAGATCGGCACCACCAAGCATAGCAATCACAGCAGCCGGAGTCAGAGGCGATGACCGAAGTCATACCGGAGCCGAACTCGATGACAGTTCAGCTGTACGAAGACGATCCATCCAGAACGGTTAAGATCGGCTTCGCGGGAACGCCCCTACTTCGGGAAAAAACCATCCAGCTCCTCAAGGAGTATAAAGACGTCTTTGCATGGTCTCCGTTGGACATGACCGGAGTGCCCCCCGAGGTAATCACTCATCGGTTAAATATTGATCCTTCGGTCCGGCCGATAAAACAGAAGCAAAGACTCTTTGCGGCAGAACGAAGTCAAGTCATCCATGACGAAGTCCGTCAATTATTGAAGGCGGATGTGTTATTCGAAGTGAAGTATCCTTCGTGGGTGGCCAATCCTGTCATGATCAAGAAAAAGGAAGGAGGATGGCGGATGTGCATAGATTTCACCGATCTAAATAAGCACTGTCCCAAAGATTGCTATCCCCTTCCGAACATAGATAAAAAAGTAGAAGCTTTGATAGGCTTTGAAATTTTTTGTTTTCTTGATCTGTACAAAGGATACCATCAAGTTTTAATGGATGAGATTGACGCTTCAAAAACGGCCTTCATTACTGATTTCGGCATTTTCGCTTATAAAAAGATGCCATTCGGTTTAAAGAATGCCGGAGCCACTTATCAAAGGATGGTAGACAAGCTTTTTCGGCACCTGATTGGAAAGGAGGTCGAAGTGTATGTTGACGACATAGTCGTCAAAAGCAAAAGCACTTCGGAGTACGAGCACAACCTCAAGTCCACTCTCAACGTGCTCAAGAAAGCCAACCTCAAACTTAATCCCCAAAAGTGTACCTTTTTGGTAGATTCGGGAAAGTTTCTGGGTTGTTGGGTTTCAAAGGACGGACTCAAGGCAAACCCCTCAAAAGTTCAAGTCGTTCAGAACATGGCAATGCCGAAGTCCATACATGACGTGCAAAGGCTAACCGGATGTCTAGCCGCACTGAATCGATTCCTTTCCCAAGCAGCCGAAAAGCAACTGCCGTTCTTCAAGGTGTTGAAAAAGGCACCAAAGTTCGAGTGGGGAGCCGAGCAGAAAAAGGCCTTTGACGAGCTCAAAAGTTATCTAGCCGAGCTTCCTATTCTCTCTGCTCCAACCGAAGCCGGAGTAATATTCTTATACTTAGCGGCATCGGATCAAACCATCAGCGCGGTGCTTGTACGAGAAGAAGGCCTAAAGCAGCTTCCCATCTATTTTACAAGCCGAGCATTAAGAGGTCCAGAAACCAGGTATCAACCTCTGGAAAAGATTGCTCTAGCATTAGTAAATGCAGCAAGGAGACTGCGGCCATACTTCTATGCTCACAAGGTATGCGTCTTAACTGATCTGCCACTTCGGCAAGTGTTGACCAAACCAGAAGCATCAGGCAGAATCGCCAAGTGGGCTATAGAGTTGGGAGAGCACACAATTGAATATCTACCTCGGAAAGCCATCAAGGGACAAGCCTTGGCAGATTTTCTTGCAGAAGCAAAGTTCGATCAAGCAATTCCTGTTATTGCCGAACAGAAGAATTCTGCCAATGCCGAACTAGCACAGCCCTTGGAATCCGAAGTAGAGCCGCCGGACTGCTGGAGCGGATTCGTAGATGGAGCTTCAAACAAGATGGGAAGTGGAGCTGGTATTCTACTTGTCGCTCCCGACGGACACGAGGTAACCTACTCACTTCGGTTCCTATTCCCCACTACTAATAATGAAGCCGAGTACGAAGCCCTCCTGGCCGGACTCCAGTTAGCGCAAAGTCTGCTCGTCAAATCTCTCAAAGTCCATTGTGATTCACAAGTCATAGTAAATCACATGTTGGGTACAAGTGAAGCTCGTGACGAGAGAATGAAGAAGTATTTGGACAAAGCGCAAATCATCAGCCGAAGTTTCTCCTATTTTCGGATAATCCGCATTCCCAGAGCGGAAAATAGCCGAGCAGATACCTTGAGTAAGTTGGCCTCAGATCCGAGCTCAAAGGCGGAAGAATTAATGCATCGAAGCATTGATGAAGCCGAGGTACATTCAGTATCCAGCTCGCCGAACTGGATGACGCCGATCTTGCAGTATCTGGATCAAGGACAATTGCCCGAGGATAAGAGAGAAGCTCGGAAGATCACGTGCCGAGCACTTCGGTACGAACTTCATGAAGGAGTCCTCTTTAGAAAGTCTTACCTCCAGCCGTTATTGCGGTGCGTAGGACCAGAAGAGACGGACTACATCCTCAGAGAAGTCCATGAAGGATCGTGCGGTAGCCACATCGGAGCCAGAGCTTTAGCTAAAAAAGTTCTGAGATGGGGATATTATTGGCCAACCATGGTACAAGAGGCAGTGCAGCTCGTCAAGAAGTGTACGAAGTGCCAAATTCATGCAAATGTCCCAAGGATGCCGCAGACCGATCTATACACTATGCAAAGCCCTTGGCCTTTCATGCAATGGGGCATAGACATAGTGGGACCGCTTCCTCAAGCTCCTCGGCAAATGAAATTCCTTATCGTTGCCGTGGACTACTTCACGAAGTGGGTGGAGGCTGAACCATTAGCTACGATAACGAGCTCAAAGGCATTGGACTTCGTCTGGAAGAACATAGTGTGCCGATTTGGCATACCCCACATCCTCATCTCGGATAATGGGACTCAGTTCACCGACAAGACGTTCAAGAGTTGGTGCCAAGAGCTGAACATTCAACAGCGGTTCACTTCGGTCTCCCATCCCCAAGCAAACGGACAAACGGAAGTGACGAACCGGATTCTGGTGAAAGGGTTAAAAGCTCGGTTAGAACAAGCCAAAGGACAATGGGTAGAAAATCTCCCTCAAGTCCTGTGGTCCTACCGAACTACACCCAAAACCTCCAACGGTGAAACTCCGTATAGTCTGGTGTACGGCACTGAAGCCGTAATTCCGGTGGAGATCGGCGTACCCAGTCCCCGAACTCTAAATTTCTCCTCAGAAATGAATGACGACGGACTGAGAGCAGAACTAGATCTCGCCGAAGAAAGAAGAGAATTGGCGTGCATAAAAGCAGCCAAGTATAAGGAGCAAGTAGCCCGGTATTATAACCAAAGGGTGAAAAAGCTTCAATTTCAAGTGGGAGATCTCGTCTTGAGAAACAACGAAGTAAGCCGAGCAGAAAAGCTGGGCAAACTCGAACCCACATGGGAGGGTCCATATCGGGTGTCAGAAGTCCTCGGCAAAGGGTCTTATAAATTGACTCACATGTCAGGAGAACAAGTACCCCGAACATGGCACGTCTCCAACCTCAAGAAGTTCCACTTGTAAGAGACAAAAGTCCGGTCAGTCCGTCTCGTGTCTAGTTCGGTCATAGGGGTATATGTTTTTATTTGTTTGTTTCTTACTTGTACCTTTCACTTGTCGTTTTTTAAAAAAATGTTTAAAGTTTTTTTCCTTCATCTTTTTCATTTTTTCTCTATGTGTTTTGTCTCTATGTGCTTGTCGTCTCTTACAAATGGTACCAAGGTATATCGTTCTTTAAAGACTGATCCCCTTTTTAGATCGATTATTAAAGACTATTGTGAGTCCAAGCTTCTAAGGAGGATATAAGACCACAATTCAGCTTAACAAGCAGTCCGTCTGAAACGAACTGCAATAAGCCAACGATTGTGAGTCCAAGCTTCCAAGGAGGATACAAGACCGCAATTCAGCTTAACAAGCACTTCGTCTGAAACGAACTGCAATAAGCCAACGATTGTGAGTCCAAGCTTCTCAGGAAGATACAAGACCACAATTCGGCTTAAGAAATAAGCACTTCGTCTGAAACGAACTGCAATAAGGGAAAGTCCGATCCACGCGATAAACCTCGCCGAATTAGGACGACCAAGTTCGGTCAAAGAAGTTTACCTCATAAGACCGGGGACGACCATGTCTAGTCAAAGAGGTTTACTGCATAAGACCACTTCGGTTAACTGGGAAAGTCCGATCCACGCGATAAAACTCGCCGAATTAGGACAAGGGAAAGTTCGATCCCGGCGACAAAAATCGCCAAATTAGAACACAAACCAAGTCCGGTCAAAGATGTTTATTTCATCAGACCAAAGACGAGTCCGGTCAAAGATGTTTATTTCATCAGACCAAAGACGAGTCCGGTCAAAGATGTTTATTTCATCAGACCAAAGACGAGTCCGGTCAAAGATGTTTATTTCATCAGACCAAAGACGAGTCCGGTCAAAGATGTTTATTTCATCAGACCAAAGACGAGTCCGGTCATAGATGTTTATTTCATCAGACCAAAGACGAGTCCGGTCAAAGATGTTTATTTCATCAGACCAAAGACGAGTCCGGTCAAAGATGTTTATTTCATCAGACCAAAGACGAGTCCGGTCAAAGATGTTTATTTCATCAGACCAAGGACCAAGTCCGGTCAAAGAAGTTTACTTCATAAGACCGAGGACAAGTACGATGAAATTTTTTCGCTAAGCTGTAAATACAGTGTTAGAAGCGAAAACAAAATTTCATTTTTCAAATCTTGTTCGGCATACAACTCCGCTACCCTACAAAATGGCGTTACGCTATTACAAAGGACTATTCTACTGTCCAGGGTTGCTGAAGTTAAGCCACCTATCTGCAAAATCCTCTGGAAGCCGAGTTCGGTTGTTCCGAGCAGATGAAGAATAAGCAGGTCGACGAGATGCTATCCTCGACCCAACACCTCTTCCGCGAGCCCCAGAAGCTCTAACCCCTCGGCGATGAAGAGTCTCTGCAATAAGCATCTGCTGATCTTGCTCGCTCATAGTCACAACTCCTCGGCGAATTTCAGTCCGTCCCTGTCTTGACGATTCCGGTTGCTCCTGAGCCCGTTCTCGTCTTGACGTTTCCGGCTGTTCCGGAGTTCGTTGTTGACTGGGAGTAGGATTTTGAACAAGGGAACCAGAGGCTTGATCTGGAGTGCGAGCATCTGTTGGCGGGAAATGCCTAAGGAATCTCCCGATTGAGGGACGCCGGGAAAGAATGATGTCGTACCGAGAAGCCCAGCGCCGCAATGATTTCACAACTTGTTGGCAAGCCGAGCTCTCCAGCGCATTGTTCCTCCGGAGTACATGATATTCCTCCCACAGTTCGTCAACTCGACTCTGAACATCTGATATGGTCACTCCCCCGCGCACACGGATGTAATCCTCGTACGCAGTCCTCTCAGCAATGGTCGTATTCAGCTCGGCCTCCAGATCCTTCTTATCGGACTCTAAGTCCTTATTATCGGCCTCCACCTTCACTAAACGAGCCAGAAGCTCGTCATTCTTCGTCTGATCGGCTATAGCTCTTTTCTCAGCTTCGTCTAAAGCCGAAGAGTACAGCCGTTTCCAGTGAAGTATCTCCATCTCCTTGAGTACAAAGCAGCTATATTAGTTCGGCAGCTGTACCGAGCAGATAGTAAAATACAACAGGAATAAAGGCGAGTACGAAAAGCTATACGAAGACAAGTGTAGAGAATTTTTCATTCACAAGGAAAATTTTTACACTAGGAGGGCTTCAAGGCCATTTTACAAGGAAGAAACTAGACTAAGAGAAGGGAGACGAAATCATACTCCGCCAGCTTCGTCTCCGGCTCCTTGGTCTGGTTCAGCTTCTTTCTCCTGAGCTACCTCAGCCTCGGCCTCGCATCCTGCCGGCCTCGCCTCCGCCTCCTGATCGGCTTCCTTCTCCGGATGCCCGGCCCGCTCGACTTCGGCCTCCAGCTCCAGCGACTCGGCCTCACCCTCTCCGTTGTAAGTCGAAGCGGGTGAAACGGGTCCCACGGAGGCAAAGATAGCCTCCAGGTTCTCGTCCCGATCAGCTCGACAACTCCGGACTCGGTCTGCAGAAAGCAGGACCGAGGATGAAGCGAGCTCCTCAAGGAGCGGCAGATTCTGAAGCCGAGCTGCTATCTCTCGGCTGTACAGAGGCAGCACGACGTCGGCCCCCTGCTCGCCCTTATCGGTAATTAGCCTTACCAGACTACCGACAAAGGCCGAGAACTGGCTGCTCAAAAAGAGTTTCTCCGTGTAAACACGGAGAGCCTCCCCCTGGGCAGCCACGGCGGCAGCCTCCTTCTGAGCCTCCCGGTGCTTCGTCTGCTCTTGCAGGATGATGAGCTGGTTTTTGGCTGACCGGGCTTCATCCTGAGCCGAGATCCTAGCAGCTCGGGCCCTCTCAAATTTGGCCTCAGCCTGTTCGGCCAGACTACGAGCAAGATGCAACTTCTTCTGCATCTCCTCGTAGTCGTGGGATGCTTTGGAGAGCTCCACGGAGACGAGCTTGGCTCTCTGAAGATGAACAAGGAAAAAACTCAACAGAATGGCCATCAAAAAATGTGGAAAAGAAGCCAAGTCAGAAAGCTTACCTCCACAAAATTCGTCGGCCATTGAAAAGGCTCAGGGACGTGTTCCGGGATGTCTGCAACCACCTCGGAGATGACCAGGTCTTTCCCCGGCACTCTTGGGGACTCATGAAATTTCCCCTTCCCTTTAGCCGAACACGACTCCGGCACTTTCGGATACGAAGAAGAGGTTTTTTGCCTCTTCGGATTCTTCTCGGCTTCAGACGCCGAGCGAGGGGCTCTCTGCCTCTCCGGCTCCACAAGCTCGGAGGACTTTCGGATAGCCTTATTCAGCATGTACACTGCCAAAAAGCAAGAAAGCAAAGTCAGATTTTCTTCGTTAAAGCAGTAGAGCATAAAGATAAAGAGAAATCCTCACCCTCGGCCTCTTCGTCCGAAGATGAGATGTCGAACACGACGTCGCCCTTGACGAGCTCAGACTCCGTGTATTGTTTCCTAACTATGGGAATCTTGTTGAGCTCGCCATCGAGCTCGTCCAACGGTTCAGGCCGAGGATGACGGATAACGGACTTCAGCCCTCTCCAGGGAAAACTAGGAGCCGCGGTCCTATCATAATAGAAGAAGCGGTTTTGCCACTTCGGCCACTTCGTTTTACAAAAGGCCCTAAAGGGCTGTACAGGGATCAAGTAAAACCAAGACCCCTTCCTCTTAAATTGAAAGAATTTAAGGATCGCCTTCAAAGACAAATCCCTTCCTAACTTACGGAGTTCGGCAGCGAAGGCCGACAAGTGCCTCCAAGAGTTCGGAGTCACCTGGCCTAAAGGAAGCTGAAAAAAATCTAGTAAATCTATAAAGGCAGAAGGGGGGGGGAAACGAAGCCCGCATTCTAAGCAGGCCTCGTACACGGTGGCGTAACCCTCCGGCGGGGAGTCAGCCCTATGATCACCGTCAGGTACCACCGCCTTCCCCCCAGGAAAAAAGTATTTTTCGGGTAGGGATATCACAGTATCCTTACTCAAAATACTATGAAAATACTCTACGGTCTTCTCCCCGGACTCTTTCCGGCCAGAAGACCCCTTACCGCCTCTCCTACCGCTACCCGACCCCGAAGAAGAAATAGAAGCCATTTTCCTTACTTTTTGAAGGTGAAGAAAGTCTGAAGAAGCTCTTGAAAGCGGAAGAAAATTTCTCGAGAAAGAGAGAGTATAGAAGACGCAACAGCAAAAGTGTTCAAATGAGGAAGAAAGAGCATATTTATCAGATTCGGGAAAGATTTCGAGATCGTTGCGCTGTTTCGAATCCCACCTTTTCAGGATTCAACGGCCGGATTTTACTGTCGCATTTAATGCAGGCACGCGCAAGGCACGTCCCCTGACGTCAGCCTCCCCCTTACCGTTATCCAGAATGCCGAAGTGACTCACCTCGCCGAAGTGATTCACTTCGCTTTTCGGGGGGGGTAGTGATGGGGTACGAACTAAACCCTAATGGCAAGCCCAATAACAGTGACGGCCCATCAGCCCAGAGCCCAAGAAAGAGTATCTGTTCGGCACCAAAGAGTTCGGCACGACCAAAGAGTTCGGACTCAGCCTACAGCTCGGTAAAAGCCGACCAGTCAAGCTCTCCTCTCAGATCGGCAAGAGCTGATCGGTAAAGTCCAGCAGTTCGGTCTCAGCATTCGACCGAACTAGGAGTTAGTGGACTCATGAAAGGCCTCCACGACCTCCACTATACCCACGATCTATTTAGTGGTACGAAGCAGTTATTGAGCAGTTATTGCTCACCAACGATCTTGTTAGTGGGGCTGCAAACCACGATCCTAGTTCAATGTATAAATAGGACTTAGATCAGATAGACAGGGTTAAGCTCTCTAGAGATAAAATACCATATAGCAAGTCTGTGTTGTAAGCTGTAATCCCAGATCAAGCAATACAATCTTGCCCTCCCTTCTTCCCGTGGACGTAGATTTACTTCAGTAAATCGAACCACGTAAATTCTTTGTGTCGTAGTCTTTATTCTCTACCAGCATTTACTAACATCAAAAATTCGCGCAATCATCACCACCATCTTCCAAAAATGTTGCTTTCGTCAATAATGTTATATTTATATGCGACGACGAATTTTTTTCTTACAAAATAATAAAGTAATAATAATACTACTATAAGTCACCCGAGATGTATTAAAATTAATCGGCAGTGATTACGGTATTTACATTTTACACGAGGTGTTCAATTTCTTCATATTCTATATTCGGTTCAATGTCATATACTCCACTTACTTATTTTAGTTTTAGTTTAATTTGATATTATCTGCTAAAGGCAATGAGATTTACAGTACTCCAACTATAAGTTATGAAATGGTTAGTTGTAGTGGACTGGGCCTCAGGCAGTTATGAATTAATGGGCCTCCAACAATCGAATATGGCAACTGAATGAAATATTTGTATCTGGGCTCTCTCTTTGTGATGTTTCTCCTCTAATTTCTAACTTTATTCTTCTTAAAAATAGTGATCATTCACATTATCTTCCTTGTCCAGACTGTTTTATTTTATGGTATGAAATTATAACCACCTATCCATGCCAATATGTGATTTCTTTCTTTGATATTCCATTTATTAAGGAGTTGTTCGGTTTGCAAGCTTATACTATCTCGTAATTAAATATATATTGTGTTTGATTTATAAGATTGAATCTCACAATTTAATACTAGATGGATAATTATGTGATAATTAATCATTGTCACCCCTCTCAATTAAATTAATTTCACAACTCAATCGTAAGGCCATCCACAATAGGAATAGCCCAGCAATAGCCCAGCCATAGCCTAGCCACTGCCACATCATCAGCACTAAAAATCCTCCTGCCACATCATAAATAGCCCAGCCATAGCCTAGCCACATCATAAATAGCCCAGCCACATCAATAGCCACATCACTAATAACAATTATATAAAATGAAATAATTAACAATGACACAATATACGGAATTTAATTTACGAGACATATACGGGAAACATTAATAATACTATTAAAAATTTAAAAAGTACAATAATTTAAAAATATTACAATAAATAAAAAAAAGTACAATAATTTTTTAAAAAGTACAATAATTCACTCCTCGTCGCCGTCGTCGTCTCCTCCGTCGCTGTCGCCACCATCGCCTCCGCCTCCGTCGCCGCCGCCTCTACTCCCGGCAGCTTCCCTCCGTGCCGCCTCCAAATCCTCCTGCATGCTCAGGAGCAATGTTTGAAGCAAACTCTTCTCCACGGGGTCCACCGCCGCCCGCCATTCGGCCATCGTCTTGACCATCTGAGCGCGCGTTTGTTGACGCGCGAAGAATTTGAGATCCGCTGTGGATTGGCCAAGGGGGGATGCCGACTAGACCTCCCCCCCCGGCGACCCCCATCGCCTCCCGTTGAGCCCGCCTGTGCCCAACCGGGCGAGTACGGCGAGCAAACGAACGAGGGGTCGGGACCTCCTGGGCCGTCTCAGGGAGGTCGTGGGAACCACCGCTACTGCCGCTGAAATCACCGGAATAGTTCAGCCGTTGCTTCTTCGGCCAGCCAGAGTCGACACCTACTCGGAACTTCTCGGAGTTGTTCAGCACAAGATAGCAGTTCCAGTAGGTGAAGTCCTTGTACACCCCCTTCAGGGGGAAGGCTTTCTCCGCTATCCTCCTGCAGTCGTCCTCAGTTTGCCCACTGCTCATCATGCGGAGGGCGTTGGTGTACAAGCCCGAAAATCGGGAGACCGCAACCCTGATTCGGTCCCACGCCTTCCGGCAATCTTCCCCATTGCGTGGCCTCCCCTCCGGGCAAAACCTCTGGTAGGCTGCTGCTATCTTGCCCCACAAGTTGATGATCCTCTGGTTGTTCGAAACGAGAGGATCGTCGCAAACACTCACCCACGCCTTGGACAGCGCGACGTTCTCTGCGTCCGTCCACCTCCTCCGTACCGCGTTGTCGTCCTCACCCGGCTGCGAGGAATCGCCGACCCTTTTCCCCTTGCCTTTCTTCTTTGGGGCGCCCCGACCCCGCCCTGCGCCCCCCGTTTGAACGGGAGCATCCGGAATACCGGAAAGATCTATCCCCAAGTCATCGAAGGAGAAAGTGTCAAACTGGGCCGGAGGCGCAGCCTCCGTTGGCGTCGATGTGTGCGACGAACCAGTCGAAAAATCAACACTGGGGCGATAGACGTCCCCTGGCGTCCCCTGCGTCGCTGGTACTCCCCCGGGCATCATCTGCATTCCGGGTGCCCACCCCGGCATCTGGACACTGGGTGCCCACCCCGACATCGCCGGAAACTCCCCCGGCGGACTCCCCCCCGCTGGTATCCCGGGCATCATCTGCTGCCACGGGTTCATGTTGTAGTATGGGTGCATCTGACTCGGGTGCATCTGACTCCATCCACCTCCCACGGGGATTGGGGGAGTTTGAGATCCGCTACTCCCTGAAGTAGGCTCGTTGTTTAGATCCATTTACCGTTGTTGATCTTGTACAGAAATTTAGATAGAGAGAGTACTCGTTAATACAAGTGGTGCGAATGAAAATGACAGGCAAGTGGCGTATATATAGTGTTTCGGAATAAATAAAAAAAAAAATTTGCGCTAGGCAGTGCGCTAGGCGATCCGGACGCTGCAATAGCGCCTAGCGGATCGCCTAGCGCCGCGGAACCGCCGAGCGCTAGGCGGTATTTTATCGCGAAATCCGCTAGGCGGTTGCAATAGATCGCCTAGCGCACAGCCTAGCGCCGGCGCTCGGCTAGGCGGTGCGCTAGGCGCTATTGTGGATGCTCTAAATAGATTATCATATGATAATTAGTCACGGGAACCTAAGGTAATTAGGTGTCAAGCGTTACTGGTGATTATGAAATGAAGTTGGATACATTTGGGTCATGTCAAATTGACTTTGCTTTTGTTGTTTATGTTACCTTAAATAGATCTGGAAATCTTACTATCTCCAGCCAGTCAGTTCAGCCCCATGAATCTCAAAACATGTCAAATTTTTATTTTGGGTGACAGCATAGTAATTTAATATTCTAACAAATTCAAGTTTGATTATGTAATGTTTAAAATACATGGACTTTATATGTTGTTAATAATGAGATAATTTATGGTTCAAAGTAAACACCCTGTGTATAATTTGTATCAGAAAGATGATTTCACGCAATTAAAAATGAAGACGGTGGGTGTGGATTAAAGATTGAAACGGTTTCATAATAATTTACATTTAGCATTGCTAATATATTATGTTTGGTTGCATAACGCTTATCCGATAGTCTGCACGGATGGAATTAAATAGGTTGGTATTAGTTTTGTTTTCTGTTTATTGGAAAAGGTAGATAAAATAGTAATGAGTTAGATTCCTGGGTCATCTCTTGGTCCCAAGATAGCAACTAGTTATAGTTTTGTTTGAAGAATTGAATAATTCGGCCCCAAATAAATTAGCTATATATATATATATGCATACTTATTAATTTGTGGGCCAATAAATGGTGTTAAGGGACTCAACAACTGTCTCCACTGGGTATGCCACGACAGACTCCTCAACTAAAAATCATAACCGTAATTGCACCAGTAGCTCATCAGTTACTAGTTAGCCTAATTGATTAATCGAAACTAACCTCAATAAAATTAGAAAACTATTTTGGGTTCAAATCTTGATTAATTGTGTATAAAATCACAAAATTTGTTCAAATTTTGGGTTATTCAATTTCTTTAAAATTTTGAATGATATTACACTCGCGGTTTCTGTCAGGAAACTTGAAATCTACTAATTATGTAAGAAAACATGGGTATTTAAAAGTATATGAATTGAAGCATTTGCCATGTACGTACTAGTATTCATTTTCAAACTATGTTTCATTATTGTGGTTACACAAAAGTGTGAGCATGGATTAGGGTTAGGGGACAGACGGTGTCATTAGCATAATCTTTACAGAAAACAACATCATTAATTGAAGTAAACAATCAATGTTGCCATCCTCGAGAAGTAAAACAACAGAGCATTTGTTTAGCTAATAATCTTCATTCAACATTCCAATTTCAACTCCAACCAATCCTCTTTCATCTTTCTTTTTTATTGACAATAAATTGAGGCCAGCTAGCATAAATGTCCTTACCATCTCCTTTTTCTTAAACTAAAAAAAAGGAATAAAAATGTATAGTACTAGTACTATACAAGCATTTAATGAGGAACTTTAATTTACCATTTTTGGACCACTTTTTATTTCCTATTTTTTTTTATGTTACCTGGATGAAATAGCAACTGAAATTTTAATGGAACCTAATATAGAGGCCAATATATGGAGTAGTAAATAAACTTTATTTGAGGAACTATATTTGGTTAGCAAGATCTATAGAGCAAATGGAGACACACATAGTGTTTAGTGCTTTAATATACATTAAAAACGAGGGATTGTGACCTATAAACACGTATGTGAGTTTGTTGAATCTAATTTATTTATTTCCTCAACACATGTAAATGGTTTGATATGACGATGAAATTATGCAGATTCCTACATTTTTCTTATTTTGATTGGCATACGCTATCTTAAGAATTAATGTCAAATATTGGCCACCTATCGAGTGAAAGTGAAATAAGCATTCATGAACTAACTAAGATTAGAGAAAGTAATTTGATAACGCAATTAATATTACATCAAATCACGATTTCAGTAATTTCTCCATAAACTTTAATAAATAATTAATTTACTTCAACGTTCTCTCATGATAGCTAAATATATTGCGACAAATTTACGTGGCTCTTGAGCTAGTTACGATTCATTTCACCTATAGAAAAATAATGGTGTAATGTTCAAAAAGTGGTAATTCAATCCTGCAGTTTATTGCATGCATAAACATTCCCTTTTTATGTTGGTTTATTAATACTACTATTTTGTTGGACTTAATTGCAAATAAATCCTTGTTGGTTTAGTTTCTGAATTAGTCCTAATCTTCAATCATGAAGAGTTGACCGAATCAGGTTTAAATCAAAATTCCAAACTAATTAATAGTTTTGACAATAATCTTTAACTACCACAAAAATTACTACACATTTCAAACAATCATAATCTGTGCAGATAAAAAAAAAATTATAGTATTCGATAATTTGTTTAATTGTAACGACCAATTTGTATTTTCATTGATCACTATTCATCTGCATTCAGTCTTCACACATGAATTTTTCCGTGACGGGTTAATAATATTTTATGATCAAGTGTCCCCTTTTAACTATACTATAGTTATTACTCCCATCACCCAGAGTCCCAGACTAGAGTAGTTCTATGTGAAATATATATATAAATATATAGTTATTGCAAATAAATCTAATTATTATTGACTAAAGAGAGAGGATCGATGGATAGATAAGCATGAAATACTTTAATTATGATTGGCCCCACAAAGTACAACATAACAAAGTAAAGGCTTATTAAAGCACAGTCACACAGTGTATAAAATTATTGTTGCAAACATAATGTAAATTTGGTTGCAGAAGTGAAGGGACCATTTCATTTTATTTGGATCACAAACACATTATTTTGGAGGCTTTCACTTTTTCCGAGATTTTAATTGCTATGTCAATATGTGAATTCCCTTTTCCTTGAATTAAGTGTTGTAATGTCGTGTCTCCATTGAGAAACGAAGATACGATAATAATTTTCACAAACTATTTTAAAAAGATGCAAGTCCCTCCCTCTTGTTTTATGTGAATGTTATTTTATTTTATTTGTTCTTTTCGTCTCATAAAAATAAGAATATTTTCTTTTTCGTCGGTCCCTTAAAGTTTTCCTATTTCTACTTATGGAACGTTCTGTCATACTCATAACCTATATATATTAATTTATATACTACAACTTATACCATTAGGACTCGTCAATATACACTAATGATAATGTGGATTCTATTATCTACTAATACTATTTTAATTACTCTAATCCCCATCTCTTTTACTTAACAATTATGCATTAATTCTCGTATCATTCCAAATGTCCTTATTTTCTAAGGACGGAGGGAGTATTATTTTATCATAGTTATATCGTTTTATTTTTTTGACAAAAACTACATATTTAATCTACATAGTATTATATTTGACCGTATCTTCACTTAAACCATATTTAACCATCACAGTTAAAAAAAATATCGCATCAAACAATTATTTTACTCCAATTATACACAAACTCAAACAATGCCTCAAATTATAATAGGATGTACATGGTCACATGAGTACTAAATAGTTATTGGCACTACATTTAATTAGTAAGGGTTGCTCTGGACAATAAGTCCTAATTTGAATAACTAATATTTGTATGCGTGGGTATTTATGGATTGTATTTTAACTAAAAGTTGTTGGCAGTGGGTCCATTATTTTGACGGAAAGTAGTTATTCATGTCTTGTGAATATGAGTTCAAGTATTCACAAGTCCCCTATAAATAAAAAAAATGTCCAGTTTTTTTTAAATGTTGATAGTTAGCGAGTATTTTAATTATAACTAAATTTATATGATCAAAACGAATAAATGAAAAACCAGTACCATATAAAAATACTTAGAATTCATGAATTTTGATTTTGATTTAATTGTTATATTAAGAATTTCTGATTCATACCAAAAATACAGATAAAAGTAAAGCAATCACAAGGTAGAATAAATTGTATCATACGAACAATCTAAAAGGAATAAGATAAGACAGGAATCAGAACAAAGCATAGAAAAAGTCGCATAAACTTGACATTCGGCAAGCTAAATCCCAATAATTCAACACCTACTCAAACTAATCCATTTTAATATGAATTAAAAGCTACTTTAGTTTTTCCTGTAAAATTGTTATAAAAAATTCATCAGGGTAACTTTATTGTACATATATATATAGCAACTGCAAGTGCATTATTCATTAAACATCTTTACCACCGTATAGTTAATACTATCACCATCGAACATAATCAATAGTATTAGTATTACTACTATTACAACACACAACAACAATCCGATTCATATATTTTTTTTCCTGCACTCAATTTGTCTTGGTCACAATTGGCACATTCATCCTAAAGTATCGCATTCGCAAATAAATAACTATATGCATTAGATATTGATTTCAGTATGTGACAAAATATCTCACCAACTCATCATCGTTAGCCACTCACTAAGCAAAAAAATTAATTAATTAACACTTCATAAAGCAATAATGAACTCATATCACTTTCGAAGTTAATGCACCCCAACAATCATGCGATTACTCTATTTTAGCAGATAAATAAAAACAGGACGAATTGTTCATCACCGAAAAATGCCATTTATAATAAACAAAGAAGATTCGAAAGTGGAAACATATAAGAAAAATAAACAAATTGCAATAATTCAGAGGAGAGAGATGGGCCACGAAACATTTTAAAACAGCTGCATATTCGAGTTCGAATATAACCTACCACCAGAAAAAAAAAATAAAGAAGATAAAACTATATTTTTTCCCCTTGAAATTCTAATTCCCATTTCAATTTATTTTAATTTTTTTTACTCACACATTCGGACTCCAAAGACTCCATAAACGCGAACTGAATATACCCATGACGTCCGGCAACACCTTCCTAGCCAAACCTTTATGCGTCCTCGCCGCCGGCGACGGCGGCGCCGCATCCTTACAGTCTTCCTCCATCTCCTTCTCCTTCTCCCCACTCAGTCCCGGGGCTAATTCATCAACATCAGCCGCAGCATCGGGCGGTGGCGCGGCGGAGGAGATGGGAATTTCTTGATTATGCGGCGGCGAGGGAATTGGGGGTTTGTTGCGGCGGGCGAATTTGTCCCTGCGCTTGGTCTTGGGGGAGTTGTTGAGAGATTCGCCGGAGTTCAAGTGGTCGTCGAAGGCTTCGATGGCTTGGTGGATGAGCTCGCGGTTGGGGGAGGAGTCCCAGCGGAACCAGAAGCTGGTGTAGCAGTGGAAGCAGTCGCAGTCGAAGAGGGGCGGCGAATTGTGGCGGCACTGCTTCTTGGAGGGGGGCTTCTTGTTGGTTGATTGGAGGGATCTGGTGAGCATGTAGGCCAGGACCTCTCGCTCTTCTAGAGAGAGAAAGGATACTAGAGTGAGAATGGCGGCGGGGAGGAGTTTGAGGAGAGGGAAGGCGTCGTCTGTGTTGGAAGGAGGAGAAGAAGAAGATGAAGTGAAGGGGTGGACCTTGCCTTTGTTTCTCATCTTCATGGTTGAGTTTTTTTGGGGAGAAAATGGAGTCGGAAAGGGTAATAATACCAATTCAAGCTTTGGCTAAATAAATTAAACAAAGGGAAAAGTTAAAATGAAAATATTAAGAAATTGGAATTTTTAGGCGGGTCGGTTTGGTGGCCTATGGCGATGGGCTATGGGTGTGGTGAGGTATCGGAGATTGGAGGGGATCAGCTAAGGCATAAGCTAATCCACCACATAATACACTAATGAAAAATAGATATGTGGAATCTATTTGTAAAATTAAATAAAAGAGTAAAAGTATAAATTCTCATAATGCATCTTATGCTACCCCCAATATTAATTAGACACATGGACAATCTTTAATATTGACTAAAGAGGATTAAAATTAAAAACTAAACTTTACATATCGTATAGATTTCACGTATTAGGGAAACCTTTTCATCTCTCCTCTCAAGAACCAAATTTTTTATCTGCCGCTGCTTTATGTCGTTGTCAAAAGGTAGTTTATCACTTTGAATAAAACAATTTTAGACTAGTTCCTTTGCCTCAATATATGGATTTTGCTAAAAAATCTTTGAAGCTAATTTATAAAACTATCACAGTTTTAGACTAGTTCTTCATGTCGATGTCAAAAGCTAATCACTTACCATCGCTTGTGTGTTTGGCTTATTTTTCAGAATGCAACAATTCATCTTTCCAATGTTTTTGCGAGTTTCAAGAACACCTTTGCAGCTGATTTTAGTCGTTATGTGTACGACTTCGAAGAAGAATCGGAATTCCTTGATGCATGGAATGGAATGTTGGATAAATACAACCTGCAAGATAATCAATGGTTGAAAAGAATGTTTTCTCTAAGAGAAAAATGGGCACTGGTTATGGAAAAAACACATTTTGTGTTGATATGGTTTCTACTCAACGAAGTGAGTGCATGAATGCTGTTGTGAAGCATTATGTAAATTACAAAAACAATATTGTCGAGGTGTTCCATCATTTTCAAAGGTTGATAGATGATCGCCGTGAGAAAGAGTCGGCAGAAGATTTCAAGAATGCTCAAAGTTCTCCTGTTATGACATTTCCATTAGAAATATTGAAGCATGCGACTGTCGTATATACACATAAGATATTTGCATTGTTTAGTGAGGAGTTGAGGAAGGCAATTGAAAGCAAGATTGAAGGTGAGAGTCAACTCGAAACTTCTGTGATATATAAGGTCAGACCATTTCATCGGGCTAATGATCATATAGTCACATATGATTCCATTGAAGATTCCATATTTTGCAACTGTAGGAAGTTTAAATTCTCAGGTATTTTATGCTCGCATAGTCTAAGAATCTTAACATTTATGAATGTTGTTCAAATACCTGATAAATATATCTTAAAGCGATGGACCAAACATCCAAAGGGTGGAACATCAAGAGTTTTGATGTAGGAGTTGTCACTATTGATGAAAAATAAGAAAGAAACAGCGGTATAAAGAGTTGTGTAACTCTTTCATGCGTGCGGCAATAAAAGCAGCTGAGAGTGAAGATAGCTATACTTCTGCTTTAGATTGTCTCTTGAAAATGGAAAACAATGTGGATGGAATGATAGAGAAGGCAAATAATGTGACAATTGAGGCAAAAGACGGAGATGTTGCAGTTGATGATGAAACCAATGAAAGTCACATTAAAGGCTTGAAATCTAAACGGAGAGTTACATACCATTTATGTAAGAGGCCGAAAAATGCTTTGGAACAGGCTATTAGTAGAAAAAGAAAACCAAAAGCAACAAAGAGTGGTATGGACGGGAACACAATTTATATTAGGATATGATATTTTTTATATATTTTAAATATTATAAATACGTGTGGAGTGAGAAATGATATGCTACATATGCACCATTTGTGAGCACCACACCCGTTTAAGGCACGTTTAGCATCGTTTGTTTTGTATTATGCATTTAGTTTGACATTAATACATTAAAATTTATTATTAACACTTTAAATTTTACAATTTTCATAAAAATCAAAACTTGGTATGTCATTTTATTCATTTAGTTGAAATTATTGAGAAAACGAATAAATCGATTTTTCATTTTTGTGAAAATTGTAAATTAAAAGTGTCAATAATAAACTTTAATGTATTAATATCAAACTAAATGTGTAAAACAAAACAAATGAGGTTAAATGTGCCTTAAACGAACGTGGTGCTCACGGATGATGCTCAGTATGTGACATATCATTCATCTATATGGAATATTTTATACTAATAGGTAATCAATTAAAAAATACAATATTCTACTTTGATACATTCAATTTCCGTCTCTTTTTTTTCCTTGCAAATCACAAGCTTTATTTCATAAATCCTTGTCCACTCGAAGGATAATTTCCGCGACGGAGCCCGCCCTGATTGCTGAGCTCAACATTACCAGTTTTAAATAAATAAACTAATACAATTATGTACCAACGTGCATATTGTAATTGTAATTTTAATTTTATTAGGTTTCGGCAGATATTTTTGCTTCTTAGTTTTGTACTAACTCGTAAGATTGTTTTCTGAATACCAAAAAAGAGTAAATAATGTAAATGCTGATATTCATTTATCGGCAAGCAATAACTCCCAATTTGAAGTCCCGTTAAAGATTGTTTGTCTACTCTATCTACAAGCTACAATAAGTCTTTTTATAAGTTCATATTTATTGAACACGAAATTATAATGAGATTGTGACCATTCGTCCTGTGTGGCCAATTGCACCAACCTTTCCTCTTCTTGTTTATTACACTTATTATATTTCTTTAAAAATAAAATACAAGTGTGGATATTTGTAATTTATAACGAACAAAAACGGATGCTATCCTGGTGTAATTTCTAGCATGGGTCTCATATTGAATTATGTATATAATAATGGATTAATTGAGATTCATTTATGGCTTAAGGTCATTCGTTTGAGGTAGACCTTTTCATTTTGGGCAAGCGGCCGTCATTTATTAGTGCTGATTTAATTCATGATTATTAATATTTACTTTTTTGCATACAAATGGATACTTTTGTGTGCAAGTGCAACCAACTGTACTTTTCTTGCATGTTCAACTTTTCATATTAGTACTTCACAACTATTTTCTACTACCATAGTACTTGTAGTGTAATTTTCAAATTAGATAAAGTGATTGAAACACTTCTAGAAAATATTATTGTGACAGATGATAGTGCTTTCATAGCATGAAGAACTATTATTCCCATTTAGTTATATAAATATATTTAAGGTTTTTCAATTATCAAAGTGGCATGTGTCAGTGTCATTAAAAATTCAAAAAAAAAATACTAGGAGTATAATATTATAACAACGCTTTAGGTTCATTATCTACATTATACATCTACAATATCATCAATTATTATATAATTACAAAAATATCGATTCCCTAATTTATCACTACAGTATAAAATAAATCTTCAAAATCTGTTATGTAGCGTAACCTAGGCGGTTGATCACTCTAATTTAAGAGTTCTAGTTTGACCTTAATTTTGATATAAAAATTTTATACACTGCTATTTATTATTAATGACACAATTGCAAATGAGACTAGTAAAAAAAAAGTAATTCGTTATTATGTGGAGGACGTCTGTTATTATAAATATTGCAATTAGAATGGTAGTATATAGTCATACTAGTAATCAATCATTTGGATTAGTTTGGCAATTGAACAATGTAAACATATTAATATCGGCTAGTACCCAGCTTCAATAACATTCACCTACCCCACACTTTTGCTAACGAACTCATGGCCATTTTTATTTTTGAAGTATTTGTTTTGATATTATATAAGAATTATTTAGATTGAGATCAATTGTAAGATTGGCATAAATACCAACATATGTTACTTATTTCGCAATTATAGTATGTTTGGTAAGTAGAATTCAAGTTATCAGAAAACGAGACCTAGTTAATAAATTAGGATAATGGTGCGCTTTCGTTAAAAATTATGCTGATAATTAGTTAGGTGAGATAGAACCACCCCAATACCCATGAAAAAGCCATCTTTCGCTTAGAGTGATCGGTGTTGGTAATCGATTAATTCCACCTTTTACCTAAAATTTAATGAACTCAAAACTTTGATCATTTATTAAATTAAGTAAGGTAAGTTCCATTTCTCTTTAAAAGGTTTCATAGGAGAGAAATTATCACCTACAATATATCCTTATTTTCCAGGTTAATTATCACCTACCATTTTCTTTGTGATGTCGTGTCATTATTGTTCCAGGTTAATTTTAGTCATCGGTTAACTAATAAAAATCTCCTTTCACTTTTATTATAAATGAAAATAGATTTATTAACTCATTTTATAATTTTGAAATCAACATGTTTAACGAATATTGTATTACTCCCTCCGTCTCATAATAGATGTCACACTTTCCTTTTTAGTTTGTCCCACAAAAGATGTCACATTTCTTCTTTTGGAAAAAGTTCATTCTCACATCAATTATAAAATTATATTTTCTCTCACCACTTAACACACAAAATAACATCTCCTAAAATCCCGTGTCATCTTCCAAGTGTGACATCTAGTATGAGACGGAGCCCGGAGGGAGTACTAACTTTTCAACTAATATGTTTTCATATTTTTTGAATTAATGTACATTCATGGATGGGGGGCTACTAACTTTGGGGTTAAAAAAACTAGCATGGTTGAGATGACTGATGAGTAATGTGATAAAGAAAGGGTTGTTAATAAGTGAATTTGTTTTCAGGGATTGGGCCTCTTCGATTCATTTACTTCAGAGAGATTGTTGGGCCTATTCCCTTACGTTTCTCTGGACAAACATTAATCTATTTTCCCACTCTATAACATTCATATTTTCGTTTCAACCCCAAAACACAACCCTTTTCTTTGTGAATTTCACAAATATATATGCAAGCTAAAGTTGGCCCTCTATGATGCAGTTCTAAAACTTGGAGGCTAAGCAAATTATTTTTTGAATTTTATTTATTTCCTAGTTAATAATAGAATTAGTAGATGAAAAAATATTAATTGTTTATTCTTCTACTAAATTAGGGTTTCCTTTTTGTTTATTTCCTTTTAGTTATTTTCTTTAAGATTTACTTTTCCATAAGTTTATGATTGTCCGTTGTCTATATAAAAGCCTTATTGTTAGATTAAAAAGACAAACTTTGAATATTAATATTACTTTGAGTTTCTATACTTCAATTTCTTTATGTTTCTGCTGATAGAAATCCATGGGTTCCATCCTAAAACCAATTGGTGATAGGAGGAGGGGCCCATGAGACTTATATACTAGTTTCAATTTTATCTTGACACCGATGTGAGACAGTTATATGTTATATTTTTAGTTTCAATTGCCAACATCTGCATCAATTGGTATTACGATTCAGGTTGACTATCAATAGCTGGACGTAAACATGGCGGCAGGCGTGGCGATGCTCGTGGCGGCGGTCGTGGAGGGGGGCGTGGAGATCTCGCAAACAAAGAGGATGCACGACAGCGTGATCTGCGCAACATCGAAAACGATGATCTGATTGGCGAGACTGAAGGAGCGTCGGGGGGAAATCCAACCCGATGAGGTCTAATGCGCTAGAGCGTCGTTCGATGGACGATCCATTATTCAGCGACGTCTGCGGTGGCCAGCCAAAGTCCAACTCAAACTTCGATGGTATGATTCAATCTTCACATCATCTGATGCGGCTGAACCGCGAAAGAATAGTAACAACAATATATTGTTGTTGCCGGTGTATGATAAGTCCGTGTACGACGAGAATATATTCTATTAGCTATCAAGCAATTCCCCGCCTCCTTCATGTTATTACTTGCGCATAACATAAGACACTCTCATCTGAATATTTCTTTAATTGTTTTTACTATTTTCTTTTACATAGTCGCAGTCATATTTTTAATGTGAAATTATGGCTTCAAAGTCATTATTTGACTGTGCCCAGGCAGGAAATCACATGCTAATATATGTCTGATTTTTTTTTTCCTTTCACCAAAAATAAATATCATAAGCACCTAGATCGTACTGCATATAGAATGGAAGGCTACAAATGGGAATTGAATTTTGTATGAATCGGTCACGCATACATTTTGGGTAAAAATTGGATGCAATTTTCCCTGTGAAAATCCTTATATATGTATGTCTCTCAACATATTTCCAAGTGAAAATCATTATCTTAGAAGCTATTGTAAACAAAGGTAAACGTACGATTTTACAGTTTTTTTTTTCCAGCCAACCAAGGCTTTTACCTGATCATCTTTTCATTATAACACAGTTACCAATTTGATGAGCGTTGAGCACCAAAAAGTGGAGATGGAACACAATGACCACGACCATCCAAATGGTGTGATCATTTTGCGCGTTTATATTCATTGTGAGGGCTGTGGAGATGAAGTATTCAAATGCCTTCGTGGATACCAAGGTTAATTTGTACTAGTAATCAAGCTTCACATACATATATATATGGAGTATGTCTGTTGTTTGTTTTGTTGATTACTGTTGTGTGTGTTTGTAGGTGTTGATGGGGTTGAGATTGATGCAAAGAATCAGAAAGTGATCATCAAGGGAGAAAAGGCCGATCCCATCAAATTATCTCAGAGATTAAGGAAGAAAACTGGAAAACACGTGGAACTCATTCATCCTAAGCTTCCCAAGCAAGACAAGGAGAAGGAAAAAACGAAGGAGGTAAACTACATGAGTTTCTTAATTCTCTTTTATAGAGTATATATTGGTTGATCACAATATTAAGCCTTTTCTTTTGCTTCTCAGCCTCCTGAGACGATTGAGGTTGTTTTGAAAATCAACATGCATTGCGATGGCTGCGCAAAAGAGGTCAAATGCTGCATCTACGACATGGAAGGTAGCGCGTTTTTCCTATAGTTTTTATTTGCAAAAAAACATGGCTTGATTGAAATTATTTTGAAGGGGTGGAAAGAGTTGATGTTGATGTGGAGAAGAATGTGGCGAGAGTGAAGGGAAACATGGATCCTCATAAACTTGTGGAGTTTATCAGCAACAGAGGTGGAAGGACTGCAGAAATTGTGCAAACTGATTCAATTAATGGTGAAGAAAAGGGAAAGGGAGAGGACAGATCTTGCAATTGCTATGCTTCACAACAAGCTGTGTATGCCCCCCAGATTTTCAGTGATGAGAATCCCAATGCTTGCTCTGTCATGTGAAGAAGATGCTATCAACACCTCAAAAATAGGTAAATAATTATTTGATCACTGAAATGGTGTGATCTTTGTAACTGATGGGATGGTTAATTGAGGTAATATTGGTGTATCTGCAAATATACATGAACTTAAAATGGTTAGCAATGATTTCATTTGATGAGTATTTGGGGTAAAAAATATTGATGTATGGCTTCCTTTAGACCTTCATCTCGGCCTACATGATAAGATATGATTCTGATTTAATCAGCTTTGTAAATTTTGGCAGTGTTACATCTTTAGCCGAGAAATTCCTCTTCTCTCCTTATAAAATCACTAGTTTACATAAATAACATCATATGGATCGTGATTGCTTTGTCACTAATTATTATTGAAATCATTCTGGAATGTCATTTGTATGGACCTATATTAACTTTTTTTTATCTATAGTTTTAATTGCTATGATTCTCTACGCCCTCGTTTAAATATATCGCAAACGCAAGTCTATAATTGATACACCTTTTGTTCCCTCCGTTAATAACCCGAAATGGATTTTGAACATTTAATACCAAGAGATATTTGTCTTAAAAAAAAGTATTGACCGAATTCTCACAGTATTTCCCTATCAACTTAAAAAATTATCTTAAAAGTATAAATTTTAAGATTGGAGCCAATTTATATATACAGGTCATTTTAAAACATGATAGAACTATGTAGCATATCTTATCCTATGTGACAGTATCCTGCATGGTATGATAGGTGGATTATTATAAAAACCTTATTTTTCTTTAATTTTCAGTCTCTTCCAATCTCAACTTTAAAGCATCCACAATGGGGCGCTTTATAGTCCGCCCTATAGAGCGCCCTATGCTCCGCTACATCATCATTCTATCCTTCTACCCTTCCACCTGTAGTGGGATGCTCTAAAGTTATCCCTATAAGTTTCACTACTATTTTGTTAATTAATTTTTTATATTTTCAAATATGTCATTCAAAATTATAAAAAAAAACACTACGATTAAAGGCAAATCCTACATTACTAATTAAAAAAATTTACAAGAGTTAGAAATAAAAAACAAATTCACTAAATTCTACATTACTAGTTCATTCCCAGCTTGCGGCGCAGATCATCGATCATCCACTTGAGGTATTCGGCTTTGGCCGAGTCCTGGCACTGCATGAGGGTATGGTGCGTGTCCAACAACGTTCTCCTGTTGGCGGCCGCCACCAACTCCGCGTAGGCGTGTCCCGCAGCCGGGGCCGGGGCTTGCGAGGATGTCGCCTTCGCCTTGCCCTTGTTCTTGTCAGCCTTGCCGCTAATGGGACGCCGGGAGGACATCGGTGTGCCGGAACCCTCATCCTCGTACATCGGCTGGTTGAGGTCCATCGGATGTGCGCCGCTTTCGCTGCTCGAATAATCACCGGCGGCGGTGTTCTTCGTCCTCTTCGCCGCAGCCGATAGGGGCGGAATCTCTCCTTGGGACTTCTACTTGTCCTTCAAGAGGAGCCAGGAGTTGTAATGCTTGAAATCGCCGTACAATAAAATGTACGACGCAAGCGCTCTATCACGCACATCAGTCAAACTCTCGCTGCTGCCCTGCTCCCTCAAGCACTTCTCGTACTCCGCCGATAACATATTGACCTGCCTCTTCACCTGATCCCAATGCTTGCGGAGCTGCTCCCTATGGCGCTTGTAGGCGGCCGGCGGCTTGGCCTCGTTGTAGCGCTCAACGATGCGCTCCTAGTACGCTATTTGCTTTTGGTTGTTGGTAAACACCGGGTCCTCTGAAATATCAATCCAACATCTCTCCAAGACGATGGTTTCATCCAGGTTGTAGTTCGTCCTCCCTGGGGCGAACTCTTCATTCTTCTCCGGAGGCGGCAACTCTGGGCCCTTTGCCTGTTCCGCTTCTTCTTGGTGGCAGAGCCCGAGGCGGCAGCGGGGGCGGCGACGGCGGAGGGAGAGGGGCGGCTGGGGGCGCGGGTGGGGGACGACTCCATGTTTGACAGCCCGTACGAATCCGTACTAAAATCGGGATCGTACTGGGTGTTGGAGACAAAGGGCCGGTATTCAGAGTCTGCACTCGGCCACCGTGCACCACCCCTGAACATCGGACTATTCGGACTTGGGTAATCACCGAGATTCATTTTATATAAGTGAAATAGAGAATGATGAATGAAAGAGTGAAATGTTGAAGAGTGAAAGGAATAGTGGTGTATATATATAAAATTTTGAAGAATTAAAAATAAAATAAAAAGGAAAACGTGTTGCATCGTCCGCCTCTGTAGCCATGCGGATGATGACACATCCATCTTCCGCGCCCTATGCTTCGTCCGCGGACGATAGGGCTTCGACCATGCATCGTCCGCAATATCGTCCGCCTCGCCCACAGTGGGGCGGACGATATCGCAGACGATGCATGGTCGAAGCCCTATCGTACGCGGACGATGGATGCGCCATCGTCCGCATGGCGTCCGCCCGATGCATCGGACGGACTATCATTTACCCTACAATGGATGCCCTTATACAAGTTTCAATATGTTCCGCCATAAATATAAGCAAATCAGTTGCAATCTCAACGCAACATTAACAACCAAATGAAGTAGAAGGACATCAAGTTGACCAATTATAGCAGCTATGAAGACGGCGAGCCACGTAAAATTATTTTATCCCGAAAAATCGGATTTCGAAAACTGCACTTTCTGCTAAGTTTGCAATTTTAAAATTGTTTTTAAAATTCATTAAAAATATCAGAATTCACATAAAGTTTATATTCTTACTGTAATTTTTAAAATTGTAGGAGTACTACTGTATTGAGAGAAAATAGAATTAACTACTCCTCGAAAACCACCCATAATGTTATATCTGGCAATCATATTACGACACGTGTCGAAATAGAGCTGTATGGTCTGTAGCCCGCGCAGGTAAATAGCCACTGCGATTCTCACACGTGTACCAAACCCCTCCCGCCTCGTAAAAATCTATCCGTTAAGTCGTTTACCCTAATATCCCTCTCCTCCTCTCCTCTTCTTTCTCCCCAACGTCTCTTTTCCAACACAAAAAAAGAAAAAATAAAAAAATAAAAAAAAATTCGAAAATCAAAGAAAAAAGGAGATAACAATGGGGAAGCTAATCTGCGACTCGACGGCGTCGTCCCCGGTGATCCTGTGGCGTGATCCGACCACCACCCCCTCCTCCGATCAGGCGTCGGTTCCGCCACCGCAGCCGGAGATCGCGTGGGAGAGCGTGCCGAGTCTGGAGGACCAGCAGAAGAGGCATCTCACGCGCCTCTACAACAAGGGGGTCCTCTGGAAGCACCCGGAGGATAAAAACCTCAACATTGTGTTCAGGCTCGCCCACGGCGGAGAGGTCGAAGCGGACGGTAACTGCCTCTTCACGGCGGCGCGTAAGTCCATGGGCGTCGAGGCGGCTGCGCGTGAGCTCCGCCTGAGGACGGTGAAACGCTTCGTCGAGGATCTCGGATCGGTGGACGAGGTGACGAGGAGGTTCATCGAATCGGCGATTAGGCACATGTACACGCCAGATCTGCAGTCAGGTTGGGGGATCCATGTGGTCCAGGAGGTTAAGCTGTTGGCCAAAAAGGAAGATCGGGTGGGTTTGGATTCCGCCATTGATGAGCTTGTGCAGCTCGGTATGCACAGGTATGTCCACCAATTTTTTCCGATCTGATCATTTTTTTTGTTTTTTTTACTATTATTTTAGATCTCGTTTTGTTTGAAGACGGAATATGATCCCTTTCCTTCATTTTTCTAATATGCGATTAAAACTTATTCGGCTTTTATTTATTTGTCAATACCTCTGCTGGTTGTTGGGAAAAATAGATAGAAAGAAATCTGCACTTGAAAATTGAAAATTTGGATTTATTGTCTATGGACATTATTCTGAAAAAAGGAAGCAGAAGTTGCCACACATTTCAGAAATTAGATCTTATTTTTGGAGAATATTCTTCTAAATCTCGACTATGCTGCAATATTGTGTCTATTTATTGAATCAGCATTTGCGTATGAAATGCTGCCATCTCTTAAGATCTTTCAGCAACTTTGGCAGAAATATGCTTCTCATAATCTTTATAATGGTAATATATTTTCCTGATATGAAATTTAATGTAGAGAAATGGCTGCTGAGTCTATTTTCAAAGAAAGATGTGTAGCTGTAGATGATGGACTGAGTTGGTCCAAGTACATGTCCATATCAGGCTCCGGGGATGACGAATACGATATCATCAATCTGCAATATACTGAGGAGGGTTTATTGACAGTGGATGAAAACAGAGACGGCCATGCGGCTGCCTTTGGAGATGACATAGCAATAGAATGTCTTGCCACAGAGTTCAAAAGAGAAATCTTTGTGGTGAGAATACATTTCTTTTACTGCCCATTGAGATAGATAGATGATAGATACTCCTACTAGGTTGCTGAATTATGGTGTACTACTATCTAATGTCTATATCTACAGCTGCAAGCACACGGATCGGATGCGATGGTTGATGAGGACAACTGTGTATTCTTCTTGCCTCATCGGCCAAGGAGTGAGATATGCGAGCCACCATTCTTTCTGTTCATGAAAGGAACGGGATGGTGCGGGGCTGGAGCAGATCATTATGAGCCTTTGGTGGCGCACCGCTCAGTGCTTAGCTCCCCAGAGAAAGTAGCTTTGGTGCTTTAGAATGTTTTGCGCATTCATTTTTGTAGGCTGTTGGGGAGATTGTGATCTATCTCTATTTTTTTTCTTCTAGTTATTCAATTTTTGGTTTACAAGATTTATGATTTTTTGGGTATGAGAGTATTAGTTTTTTTTAATTAGGGCGGCTTTTTTATGTAGCTTATTGTGAGGGTAGTTTTTTTAATTTTATTGTTGTTGTTGTTTATATTCTTATGGTGTTGGATTCAGAATCGGAACGCCATCTTCTGTTGTACGTACGTGTTCCAAATGCTTGGGATGGAAATGATCAACTCTAGAGTTCTATCTATTCACCATTTTCTTCCTTTTACTCTCTTATTTTTGCGTTAACCTAATTTTTCATTTTTATATTCATATGTATGATATCTCATACTTAGATTCTTGTTTTATTTTATGAAATGGGAAGTTGGTCTGAGACGGAACATTTAAGTTCTTCCATTGGCCAACAAGGAAGTACTTATCTCAATTTAAATCTGTCTTCGTACTATACTAGTTAATTAAAGATAATTGTAAAATATCTAATTAAAATCGCTGCATTTCACACAATATTCTTCCATCCATGAAATGTTGTCCAGTTTTATTATTTTGGTCCGTCCGTAAAAAAATTGTTCACTTTCCACTAACTCTTTACGCCCATATTCTATTATAAAACTAATTCTATAAATGTGGGACCCTCATTCCACTTAATTTTTCAACTCACTTTTCTTCATATTTCTTAAAATCCACGTCTAGTCAAACCTGTAGTACTCTCTCGTCCTACAATAGGAGTCATATTTGTTTGGAGTTTGGACATGGATATAAAGAAATATAAGAAAAGTGGGTTAATAAGTTAGTGAAATGTGGGTCCCACTTAGATATTCTCTCTCACTACCATAAAAATTTATGTACTTTTCATTTTCGTATGTCCCTTAAAAATATGAACATTTCAATTTATGGAAAACTATCTCAATTTATTACCATTATGCATCAAGTTATTTACAGCTTATATCACCATTGAAACAATAATAATGATGGGGTCTCATTATCGACTAACACTACTTTAACTATCCTTCCCATCATCTCTCTTACTTTACCAATTTTGTTTTAATTCTCGTGGCATATCATATGTGCATATTTTTATGGGACGGATGAAGTATTGGTTTTATAATAAAATATCAGTGAAATTAGTATGGAGTATGAGACCTACTTATTATTTATGGTAAAAATGAAATAGGACTCTTATTGTGGGATGAACGGAAATGACAAAATAGAACTCTTATTATGAGACATAGAGAGTATTTTTTATATCGAGTGCAAACTTTGTTTATTCTGCCAGGGAACCTACTAAAATATGTACAAAAATATTTTATTTATATAGCATTCTATCCGTCCCTAAAAATTTGTCACATTTAATTTTCCGCGCTCGTTTAAAAAAAATGATAATAAATAGCTAAAATGTAGAGAGAATAACGTAGATGAGAGTCTTCTCTACATTATTCTCTCTCTTATGTTGCCATCTCTCCACTTTCACTATTTATTATCATTTTTTCAAAACGAGTGCAAAAAATGAAATGTGACAAATTTTCAGGGACGAATGGAGTACTATATTATAGTCGATATGTAGAAAGGTATATTTTCTACTATATTCTTCACAATGACAATGGTACATGATATATAAGCTAAGGAGATGTTATACAAGGTAAGATTTCCTCAATCAATTTCCCTAATCAATCCGCTAGAAATCTTCTCAATTCCGTGTCTGATTTTATGCAATCTTCGTAGAATATCCCTTTGATTCCTTCTATGATTTCCAACACTCCCCCTCAAGTTAAGTGACGGGATTTCCGAAACTTAACTTGCCCAAAACTTCTTGAAAGTTCTTTGCTGGAACGGCCTTCGTCAAGATGTCCGCCAGTTGGTCTTCGGATTTCACATATGGGATTTCTACTATCTTTTCTTCAAGGTTCTCCTTTATGAAGTGTCGATCAATCTCAACGTGTTTGGTTCTATCATGTTGCACAGGATTTTCTGAGATACTTATCGCAGCCTTGTTGTCGCATAGTAGCTTGCAGGATTTTTGTGACTCGAGATTTAGTTCCTTCATTACTCTCCTAAGCCAAAGTATTTCAGTGAGTCCACTCTTTATGCCTCGGAACTCGGCCTCTGCGCTTGACAAAGCCACTACTTTCTGCTTCTTGCTTCTCCAAGTCACCAAATTTCCACCCACAAAGGTGAAATAACCTCCTGTTGATCGCCTATCAACTGGGTTCCCTGCCCAGTCTGCATCCGTGTATCCATGGATGTCGAGATGTCCATTCTTTCGGAACAGCACTCCATGTCCCGCGGTTCCCTTCAGATAGCGCACCACTCTAAGTGCTGCCTCCCAGTGTTCGTCTTGTGGATTATGCATGAATTGACTCAGAACTCCAACGGCATATGCAATGTCCGGCCGAGTGTGGGATAGATAGATGAGTTTCCCTACTAACCGTTGGTACCTTCCTCGATCGGTTGACGCTGCTCCTTTAATTATTTGAAGGCCATGGTTCTGCACCATAGGAGTATCTGCGGGTTTGCATTCGAGCATCCCTATTTCTGTCAAGAGATCAAGAACATACTTTCGTTGATTAATGAAGATTCCCTTTCCCGATCTGAGCACTTCAATCCCAAGGAAGTACTTGAGATCTCCTAGATTCTTCATCTCAAATTCTGTAGCCAAATGTCCCTTGAGATCCTTTATCTCCTCTGCGTCATCGCCTGTAATGATCATATCGTCTACATAGATGATTAGACAGGTGATCCTTTCCCCTCTCCGCTTGATGAAAAGTGTGTGATCGGAGTTACTCTGCTGATAGCCATATTGCTTCATTACTTCTGTGAACCTCCCGAACCAAGCTCTCGGGGACTGCTTCAGCCCATTCAGTGTTTTCTTCAGTTTACACACTTTGTCTTCTTCAAATTCTTCTGTGAACCCAGGTGGAGCCTCCATATAGATGGGATCTTTCAATTCTCCGTGAAGAAAGGCGTTGGTGACATCATACTGATGTAGTGGCCACTCTTTGTTTGCCGCCACTGATAGTAGGACCCTTATGGTATTCATCTTTGCGACTGGGGAGAATGTCTCCGAATAGTCCACTCCATGAGTCTGTGTGTAGCCCTTTGCTACTAACCGAGCCTTGTATCGATCAATACTTCCATCTGGTCTTCGTTTAATTGTGAAGACCCACCTGCAGCCAACTGTGTGCTTTCCATTGGGCAACGGGATAACTTCCCAGGTGCCGTTTCTTTTTAGTGCCCTCATCTCGACGTGCATTGCCTCCCTCCAGTGTTTAATTTTGACAGCTTCTTCAAAGGTTCTAGGGATCTCCTCCTCACACAGTGCCGTATGGAATGCTCTAGCCATTTTTGATATGTTGGCTTCGGCAAAGTTTGCTACTGAGTACCTGCTCTTCCTTCCTATTCGTTCTGGAGAATATCTCTTTGGCGGAACTCCTCTTGTACTCCGAGGAGGGAGTACATACTGCCCTGTATCCTGATCAATAGTGGTATCCTCCTCGTCTTCTGTATCAAGTGAGTTAGGGGTGATATCTGAAATTTCAGGATTACTAGATATTACCTCGGATTCCGTTACGGTTGGATCAGAGGCACGCGGCGGAAGCGTTGTTGGGATCGTCTCCGTAGATGAGATCGGCTCATGAACAGTGCCAGCTTGCTCTGTTGGGTCCGAATCAAAGGTACTTGGCACATACCACCGTAGGGAGTCATTTTGGACAGACGGCTCCCCCTGTCTCACACTCCCCCCCTGAGTCCCAAGGTGGTAGAAAAATTCAGTCTCAAGGAAGTTGCAGTTCATGGTGGTAATGACCCGTTTGGTCTTGGGGTCATAGCATCGATAGCCTTTCTGGTTAACCCCATATCCCAAGAAAACGCACTTAATTGCACAAGGGGAGAATTTATGTCTTTCATGTTTTGGGACGTGCACGTAGACGGAGCAACCGAAAGTCCTAGGTGGTAAGGATAAGGCTGATGGGACTTTAGTTAAGGTAGATAAATGATCCAGAGGGGTCTTTCGGTTTAGCACTTTAGTGGGAAGGCGATTAAGGAGGTAAACGGATGTGGCTATAGCTTCAGGCCAGAAGGATGGGGGTACCTTAGAGTCAAATAAGAGGGCTCGGGTCATTTCAAGAATGATTCTATTTTTCCGTTCTGCTACCCCGTTTTGTTCTGGTGTATGGGAACAAGAAGTTTGGTGTACTAACCCATTTTCACTGAAAAAATTTGTCATTGAGCTATTTAAAAATTCCCCCCCATTGTCAGATCGCAAGATTTTGATAGATGTCTGAAATTGAGTTTGAATCATTTTATAAAACATCACAAATTTATCATATACTTCTGATTTATGTTTCATGAAATAAACCCAAGTAGCTCTACTGCAATCATCGACAAATAACACAAAATATCGAAAACCAGAACTAGTTCCTACGGGTGCTGGGCTCTACACATCAGAGTGAATCAAGGAAAAAACAGTATCAACACGAGTATCATTTGGTTTAAAAGAGTTTCGGTGGCTCTTGGCCAAAACACAGGCTTCACATGAAAAATTTCTAGGAACAAAGAGTTTAGGAAATAAGGATTTCAAATAACCCGGAGAGGTATGGCCCATCCGACGGTGCCAGAGCCAAGTATCTTGATTAGTGGACCCGTGAGCAAGCATCGCCGCACCATCTTGTCGAGCAATCTCGTCCACAAAGTAAAGCCCACGACGCTCAGTGCCACGTCCAATAATCTTCCCCGTCCGGATATCCTGCAACATACAGAAGTTCGGTTGCATCAGCAAAGAGCAATTTAAATTCTTCGTCACGTGACTGATTGACATTAATTTCTGGGACAGTTTAGGAACATAGAGGCAGTTGGGAATTTGAACATTAGGGAAAATTTCTATAGTTCCCGCCCCTTCAACTGGTGTTATCCCCCCGCTTGCAGTCTTAATGTGTGATTTTTGGGTCTTATGAATTTCTAGAAAATCATTCCGATCGTAAGACATAGTATCGGTGGCCCCACAATCGAAGATCCATCCCGTGTCATTAATAATACTACACTCTTGGGCCTCAAAAGCATAAGATAGATTTTCTAGGGGTGAAAACATGTTTTTGCATATAATGGGGTCGTTTTTGGGATTATCAAGAATCTGGGGGTATTTTGTTTATAATTTTCGGAATGGGGTAAAATGCCAAATTTCTTAAAAGTTGAGGATTTAATTGCAAAGCTGTTTCTAAATGGGCTAGGGTTCTCATCCCCCAGCCCAGTACCTCCATTCTCGCCGTCTTCAACCCGTAGAGAGGCGCTCATCGCCTCTGCGGTCTTTCTCCCGTCGCCGCTGCTTTCACTGCGGCTGCCACCGCCGGTCGAGAGACCTTCGGCTTCGGTCCTCCTCTCCTGGAATCCCGTCACGGCTTGACTCCCTCCGCCGGTCGAGAGACCTTCAATCTGGTTTCTTCCTCCGCCATTGATTCCGACGGCTACCTTGGCTTTGGCGGCTTTCTCTTCCTCCCACCACTCTGGGTACCCTACCAATTGGAAGCACGTTTCTTTGGTGTGTTTGTGCATTCCACAATGGGAGCACCAGAGGTTTGACTTGTCTGGCCGGTTGTTTCCCCGGCGGTTGGTGGCCGAACGTGGTGTCGGCGTCGGCTGGCCTCGGTTCTGTTTCTGTTGTGGACGATACTCCATTGCCCCAAATCCGAATCCGACCCCCGATGATGCTTCGTTTCCGACGGTAATGGATGTTGAATCGGACGCCGGTGACATGATCTTGAGTCGAGCTGCCTCCTGTTTCACCCATCCATACGCTACGTCGGCTGAGGGGTAGGGATCCTCTTTGAGGATCTCTCGTCGGATCCAATCATACTTCTCGTTTAGTCCGGTGAGAAATTTAAATAGACGCAATTCTGATTTGATCTCTCGGTATTGTTCTACTCCTTTGTCGCATCAATTCACGGTCTTGTGTGAACACCGATCGATATCGATCCATAGACCGTGTAAACGGCTCCAGTACGCTTCTAGCGTTGAATCTCCTTGCAATATCTTACTCGCCTTGTCTCGCAGGTCGTAGATTAAGTACGAGTCCGATGAACTAGCAAACGTCACCGCGAGCGTATCCCACAGGGACTTCGCCGTTTGGTGATGTGCGAAGTCGGCTATGAGATTTGTCTCCATGTTGTCGATAATCCACGAGAAGACTATCAAGTCTATCTCTTCCCAATCCGTGAAACCGCTCTCCCCTGGCTTCGGTGGGGACGGTACTCCGGAGATGTGGCGGTAGACTCCTCGGCCGCCAATGGACACCTTCATTAATCGTGCTCACAGTGAGTAATTCGAGCCATTCAGTTTGAAGGCTATGGTGACACTCTTACTTGACCTGATTTTTTCGGCTATGGGTTCAATATTGGGTTTGTTTTCTGACATTTTTTTTTTGGACAGATTCTCGCCTGTATTGGTCGAGAAGGGTATTTTCTGGGCTATGATGATTTGTTTCTGAGCCTTAAACCTGCTCTTGATGCCATGTAGAAAGGTATATTTTCTATTATATTCTTCACAATGACAATGGTACATGATATATAAGCTAAGGAGATGTTATACAAGTTAAGATTTCCTCAATCAATTTCCCTAATCAATCCGCTAGAAATCTTCTCAATTCCGTGTCTGATTTTATGCAATCTTCGTAGAATATCCCTTTGATTCCTTCTATGATTTCCAACACGATAAAGATTAAGTTCAATCATTACGACAAAAATATTTTCTTCTTGTTAAAATAAAAAAAGTAGTACAAAACAAAATAAATGGCAGTAGTTTGGGAGAATGAAAAAAAGGAGATGGCTTTTAAAGTGGAGGAGAAATTTTTTAATTGGTAGGAGGATCTGTTCATATATGTTTTTGTAGTTGTAAATCGCATAGTTTTGAGAGAAAGCAAGAGCGGTGAAAGAATGTGAGTAAGTCAAATGTTTAATCTTCATCAAATTTTGTTTAGCTGGTTACTCGATGTCTTAACAATACGAGTACAATGGCGAAAATAGGTTATAGCCCCACCACGAGCAATCTCATCCTACAAAGAAGACTCAACACCAAGGTTAGGCTTAGCAAAATTGGATGATGAATGTGTTTAATATAAAGAAGAGCCGGACACCCGGAAGTGGAGGGGACGGGGGTTTTGGAATTAGAGTCTCCAGTAGACTTATCTAATGTCTTAGATCGTAGATTAAAAGTTGGCGTCCAAACTTCACCACCCTAACAGTAACAGAGTCCTTCACCAACCTCTCAAGTTGGACTATAGGTAAGGTACTTATTTGCTGGAGTATTTTCTAATGTGATGCGCTCATATTGCCCCTTTGGTTTTTGTATTTGTTTTGACATTTCTTTCTATAATTGGTTTAAGTTGAGTTTGAGAATAGCTAGCTATTGTTTCTATAATTAGCTTCAATATTTGTTTATGTATGTCATTTATCATTTAAACGCATCTCAAATTAATCAATATGTACTCTTGTTTTATTCACCTACATGTTAATCCGTGCAAGAAGATGTAATATGCCAAGTTAATCAATAGTATATAACTAATTTACAATATAAAAGTATGTTAAACTGTCGTTAAGTATGCTAAATTGGCAACGACAAAATCGACAACAAAAGATTGTACACAAATTTGGGTGTCATCTAGATATGTAATTTTGAGTGCAACTTCGATATCACATTTCATGGGTTACATTAATATACTTCATTCAGTATGTAATGTAAATTTTAAGCTTTAAATATGCATAAGTGTAAATGTTTCTAAAATAGAAATTAATTTGAATTAACCAATTTGGCAGAGTAACAAGCCAGATTTCAACATTGGGTAGCAGAATTGGTCTAAATCGACAGAATCCATTTATAAAATTTACTTGTTTCAAAAGTTAAAAGAAATTCTTATGTAAAGTGTTACGGCTATATATTTGTGCGCCACTTCCTATCTGGAAAATCAATCCATTATTACTAGAAAAGTAAACCTAAACCTTGTACTTCTCCCTTCCCTCATTTTTTTCTTATAAAGTTTCAAACACTTAATAGCATCAAGAAATGAAATAAAGTACATACAGAAAATATAAAGTTGTGACCTAAGAATAAAGTACATGCCAAGATCTCCTCCTTCCTCGAAACTTCATCAAAGATTATTGAACTTCCATTGAAGTTAATTCATTTTACTAACTTAAATGGTCTACTTTTTCTTTACCACCAAATTCAAAGCTCTTTAACACTATGAGCTTAATTAATGGTTTCTCTACTCGTCCCCGGTTCCACCATCGACTTTCAATGGAATCTAGCTAGCTACGACTACAGTTTTACTTAATTTATCTATTTTTAGTTTTTATTTACAATAAAAATCATAATATCAAAATCATAGTTGAAACATATCAATATTTTGCTAGGAAAGTATATTCATGAATTTATTATAGTGTATCTTTGATAGTTTCTAGGTTTATTAACCAATGCACACGACATTTTCATTTATTGTTAAATAAATAAAATTTACACCTTCGAAAAAATTAAATTCATCAATGTGCGCAGTGTGTAGTGCCCATAAGGCATAAGCAGTGCGTGGCTAATAAATTGGTACTATTAAAATTCAAGTTTAAACGATTAAAGTTTTGGAAAACGACATGAAAAAGGACGGAATTAACTTGTTTAATTTAATTATATGGTTTCAAGTTTACAAGTATCTTTGTTTGGCCGAAATTCAAAGCACGTGCCTCCCCTACATCAATTATTTGAGAAAAAAATTCAATACGAAATCAACTGGAAACACATACACTATAAACGATTCTTCCACCACTAAAACTATTTTTTTTTCTTTTTTCCTTTCTACTTTGGACAAATCAATACTTCTACTAATTGTTTTTTTTTTTAAAGTTCATTAGTATGCTCTTATAATTAAACATAACCTTGTAATGGATTGAAGATGGGATGGAGATGAAGATGAAGTAGAAGACATATATTAAAATTGTAAAATGTGAGGAATGAGGATAGTCGAAAATTTAACTTTGGATAACATATGGATAAATTATTTTGAGACAGAATAAAATGCTCGAAGCCCCAAAAGCCATAGCGAGCAACAGGGTTCAAGAGAATAGCGGCAACACAATCGAACAGTTCAAACACATTGAAACACAAAGAATAGCAGCTCCTACACCAAAACACCACCCTCCAACTACAAGTTTTTTATTAAAAAATAAATTTTGTTTAACAATCAATAATCAATAATAATATTAAAAGCCGATTCACTAAAAAACATTAAAAAAGATAGTAGTAGTATTTATTATAGACTTAAACGCAGGTCCTCCTTCGGAAAGAACCAAAACATACAATGAAATTAATTATCAAAATCAGCCAAACACTAAAAGGTGCTAAAAAGGCTCAAAGTTAATTAATTTGAGCTCGATATGCACGTTTTGGTTCGTGCCTATGACCGACCTCACTCAATTATTCCACATGATCAGCTCAAAATAATTAGTTTTTTTTATCAAATTTGCGAACTAATTTGGATTTTTGTAAGACTATTAATTAATTTAATATATGAGTTATACTTCTATACATATTCATTGGTAATACTACATAAATTTTAAAAGGCAAATTGTATGTAAAGTCATGATCTTTCAGAATAGTTTGGTTTTTTCCGTTAACTTTAAATGTTATACGAAAAGTTATGAACTTACCGGACTGTGTAAATTTCCCACCTGACTCGACCCGATAGATTTCCAATACAAACTTATCATACGTGGCGCATCAGAGGCGTGACTTGACAAATGACAAATTTAGGGTTCAATTCGAACTATGGAATTAATGCTACTTTTATGATAAATTCGATTTGTATATTTTCGTTTGTACTACTTGTATGTTTGTGATAAGTCCTGGGTCAAAGATTGCAAAGACAGAAGAGAAACAACCAGAATAATAAGTGGAGTTTTGCCAAGTCATGCCTCCGGTGCGCCACATATGATAAGTAATTGTGTCAGAAATCTATTGGGTCGGGTCGGGTCGGGTTGGAAATTTACATAGTTCGGTAAAGTTTATGACATTTTTCATGCAACATTTAAAATTCATGGAAATAACCAAACTATTCTAAAAGTTCATGACTTTACAGACAATTTGCCCGATTTTAAAATAAGACTTCTTACGTTAAAATTAAAATGCATGTATGTTGTTCATTTGGGGATCAAACCTTACTACTTTCCCTCTTCCAAGTTAAACCATACACGGTTTATCGCAATAATTAGCAAAATAAATCTTACTGTAAATTCAAGCATGAGATTCGCCACGATCTTCGCACCAAATAGTACTACTATAATTTATTATATAACACTCAAATCATAGCGAATTTTAAAATACTGGTCTTCTTCTTTTTCTTAGAGCATCAGCAGCGGTGAGCAGGACGCTGTCCGTCCGTCCGTACCAGCGGCACGACACCGCTGTCTGCCGCTGCGTTCTTGCCGCTGGCGCGGCGCTGCTCGATGCATCGAGCACGTCCGTGCCAGCGAGCAGCTGACGTAGCGCGTTCTGATTGGCCAACGGCATTTTCGTTGAAAATTTAATTTTTTTAAATTGAAAATAATACCAAAAAAGAAAAAATTAGAATCCCAAAAATCTGGTCGTTTTTTACCTTTTTCTGGATTTTTTTTTTATTTTTTAACTTTTAGGATTTAAATTATGTAATTTTTAATTTTTAAGACTTTAATTATGAAAATTTTAATTTTTAGGATTTTAATTATGTAAATTTTTTTTTGTAATTTGTAATATTATTCCGGTTATTTTTAATGCATTTTAATATTGTGAAAATATTTTTATTTAAATTGAATAATAGAATGGAAGGACCCTTGAGCTTGTCCTTGCGGAAGAGCACGGATGTGGGTGTTGTGCTCTTGCCTAAGAGCATAGAGTAAAAGTGTGCTCGGGCCCACATCCGTGCTCGTAGGCAAGAGCACTGATGTGGATGCTCTTAGTCTTATCTACCAACCCAAACTGTTAGGATATTTTGAGATGATAAAACACTCCAACAATTCAAGAAACTTGATCAAGTGGATTAAGTGATGATGTAACTTGATCAAGGGTGGCGGTTGGAAGTTTGCAACAGAAAAGTCAGTTGCAACGATCAGTAAAGAGTGGTTATCAAGATGCGGTTACTTGAAACTGATCTTGAAGCATTGAGCTCGAATTAGTCTTCCTATAAATGCTGATACAAGTCGCAGAGATCAGTGAGAAAGAACATCTCCAGATCTGAGGGAACGGAGTAAGAGAGATCGAGTAGAGAGGTGAGGTTTCCAATTGTGCATGTGTGCTCTCGAAGCGAGACGACTTTGAGCGACTTGAGAGCGTTCTTTACTTGTAAATCTCCGAGAGATATGAGAGTGTTCTTCTTCATTGTATCCATAGTTGATCATCAATGAATTCATTCTCATTTTGTCCGTGGATGTAGGCTTACGCCGAACCACGTTAAATCCCTCGTGTTCTTGCATCGTTTTTGATCTTGCTCCTATCCTGATTTCTAACAAATGGCGCCGTCTGTGGGAAGATGAGTTTCGAAGGAAAGAAAGGCGCAAGATCTTGGCTACAACAAGAAAGGAGATGAAGAATAGAAAAGTGGAAGCCACGAAGTGTTTCTGACGGAGGAGCAGAGGGAGATGCTGAAAATAACGTCTCACAATGCGGAGGTGATGTCGTCATTGTCTATGGCTTCGTCGCCTAAATCTCCCAGGCCGAAGTCTCCCGGTCAGAACTCGTCTCTGGTGTTCGAGCACAACCATGTCAAGGCGCCTGGAGGAGGACATTCTGCCGCAGGTGGAGGCATGGCGGTGAGGCACGTGCGCCGTTCACACTCACGAAACGCTGTTAGAGTGAAGAAGGATGGTGCTGGTGGTAAAGAAACCTGGGGAAAATTACTTGACACTGATGGTGAGTTTTTTCTTGATGGGAATGTGTCTCATTTTGGAGTCTCTGATCTTGAGGAGGCAGAGGAAGCTGCTAGGTGCCTGGTGATGAAATTCGGGAGAGAAATGTGGTTTCTTGAAACTTCTTGTTTTGGGGATACGTCAAGTGCGGCGATTTGGCCATGGCGCTGAGCGTTATCGATGAAATGCCTGAGAAAGATGTCGTTTCATGGACTTCAATGGTCTCAGGGTACGCGAGGGGTAAGGATATGGAGCAGGCTTACGAAGTATTTCGTCGAATCCCAGAGAGCGTCAAGTGATTGGTGAGGCTGCAGATGACTATGAGGTGCATGAATTGATCAATTGACAAGAGGTATATCATTTGATGATAAAGAAAGTATAATTTTAACGTGATGATGATGCTAATCCTGAGAAAGCCAATGGAGAAGTGTTTGAGGGATGCGAAGAAGCATAAGAGTAGCGTCGATGACGTCGTGCTCATTAGCAGTTCGAGGAGGATCCCGAAGGTACGGCAGGTATGCAACTCATTTCCGAGGCCTATGATGTTTTGAAAAAGGTTGGGGGATTAGGAAATGATGAGCTCGCCGAGAATTTCGGGGAGTGGAATCGGGGTGAGCTGGGGAGTTTCTTGATTGAGATCACATCCGACATCCTTGAGGTGGAGGTTTTATCGTCCGGTGGAGGCGTTATAGCTGATCAAGGAAGTGATGGAGGAGATTGACAGAATCTGTGGAAGCATGTACGCGCAGATTCATCTCCAAGATTCAAGGATATGACAAAATTCCGGGCTGGTGATGTGGTCGGAGTTGGCTGCATCGTCGGGTGCTATGGCAGCTGTCGCCCGTGCAAGACTGACATCGAGCAATACTGCAACAAGAAGATTTGGTCGTATAACGACCTGATGGATGGTTGTTGATCATAAGTTCGTGGTGAAAATCCCTGATGGTATGGCACCGGAGCAGGCTGCACCATTGCTATGTGCAGGGGTGACAGTGTACAGTCGCCTCAACCATTTTGGGTTGAAACAGAGTGGCCTACGAGGCGGCATCTTGGGGCTTGGAGGGGTCGGACATGGGATCGACAAAGTTCAAATGTTGAATGAACTTGGTGAATCTGAATTCGAGAATGTGAAGATGATCAAGGAAGGGAGTGGCCAGACAGAGGTCATAGAAGAGAGAAGGAAAGTGTTTGAGTCATCTCAAAAGGTGGAGGATTGTTAGGATATTTTGAGCTGATAAAACACTCCAACAATTCAAGAAACTTGATCAAGTGGATTAAGTGATGATGTAACTTGATCAAGGGTGGCGGTTGGAAGTTTGCAATAGAAAAGTCAGTTGCAACGATTAGTAAAGAGTGGTTAACAAGATGCGGTTACTTGAAACTGATCTTGAAGTATTGAGCTCGAATTAGTCTTCCTATAAATGCTGATACAAGTCGCAGAGATCAGTGAGAAAGAACATCTCCAGATCTGAGGGAACGGAGTAAGAGAGATCGAGTAGAGAGGAGAGGTTTCCAACTGTGCATGTGTGCTCTCGAAGCGAGACGACTTCGAGCGAGTTGAGAGCGTTCTTTACTTGTAAATCTCCGAGAGATATGAGAGTGTTCTTCTTCATTGTATCCATTGTTGATCATCAATGAATTCCTTCTCATTTTGTCCGTGGATGTAGGCTTACGCCGAACCACGTTAAATCCCTCGTGTTCTTGCATCGTTTTTGATCTTGCTCCGATCCTGATTTCTAACAAATGGCCAAGATTTACTATATGTAACTCATTAGTATAGTACTAGTACGTAGTTGTTGATGACAATTCTTGTTACGTTAAGAACAACTCTGAGGGCCATTGACGGTCCATTATTTCATCCCATACATAAGATTTTATGGCGATCCATCTATTCATTTAGCGCTCTAAATTAAGGTTAAATTAACTTGAACTTTTATTTTTTTTTAATACGCTTCCATTTGCGTCAATTTTAGTTTGGTCAAGAAGAACGATTTTGAAGCGTTCAAAATTTACCGTGAAATCACTAATATTCGAATAGCATGTATGATGATATCGAAACACGTTGAAAATAAAATTAATATGACATACAAAAGATAGGTAATAAGAAAAGTAATTGCAAAACCACACGCGGCAAAGACATTGGGCAAGCCCAAAACCGAAGCACCTAAATTCATACATAATGCACTGTACAATTCCACAATTGATGTTATGAACTGCTTTTCAATAAAGCAATCTTTTTAGGCACCAACTTTAATTTTTATTAAAATAATAATTCACTTGTGTCTATCATTTGAATATCACATAGAATTCCTATATAAATACCCCTCTCCTCTCTCTCCATCTTTCAAACATGTGGGAATAAGCTACAAATTTATCTCCTCCACCAAAAATCCACTCTCTCTCTCTTCTTCTCATGATGAATTCATCAATGGAGCCTTGTTCAATCAAGAACCAAAAAATCCAAGCCAGGAAAAGCTACAAGAGGGCTAAGATTGTTTACAATCTTATTCTCTACACACTCACATTTATCATCACTTGCTTCTTCTTTTCCTCACCCTTTTGGTTCCCTTCCATCTCCACACAATTCGTACTCTCCTCAATTCTAGACAAAGTTATGCTTTGCTTCAACGCTAAATGCTTCTTCGTCGTGGGAAATCTCATCGTCTTCATCCTCATTGGAGAGTCCAAACTAAAGCAATCTTCTCCATCGACAGATATCTACGAGGAATACGTTGCAAGGAGTCGAAGCAGCGCCCACCATAAGACGGTAAATAGGTCCGAGAAAACCCTAGTTGTTGGAGAGAAGATCCATCATCGTCCCGAGGAAAAGAAGGATGGGGCCGTGATGAGGAGCTGCAAAAGCCAAGTTTTGGAAGAAGCTGAAAAACCTAGGATTAAGAAAGAGGAGCAGCTTCACGATGGGGAGAAGGTCAAAGTGGGATTGAGGAGTAGCAAAAGCGTGGTTTGGGGTGAAAACGGGATGGTGAAAAGTGAAAAAATTATCAAGGGTAAAAAAAAGGACGGGAAAGTGGGAATGATGAGGAGTAGCAAAAGCGCAGTTTGGAGTGAAGGTGGGATGGTGAAAACGGAGAAAGCAAAGGGTAAAAAAGAGGAGGCGTTGAAAACGGGAATGAGGAGTAGCAAGAGTGCAGTTTGGGGAGAAAGTGAGACGGTGAAAATGGAGGGTAAAAAGGAGAAAATTGTGGAGGAGGAAATAGTTTTGGTTGATAGGGAAACAACTAATGGTGAAAAGGAGGTGGAATTAATTAACCAGGCAAGTGTGAAGGATGAAGAAAAGAAAATGGGGATGAGGAGTTGCAGAAGTGCAGTTTGGGGAAAGGGTAAAAAAGAGGAGGAAATTAGGAATAATGGTGAAGAGAAGAAGATGGGGATGGGGATGAGGAGTTGCAGAAGTGAAATATGGAGTGAAGGTGAGATTGTGAGATTGGGGAAAATAGCGGCCAAAGAAGAAGAGGAGCAACAGATTAATATGTTGAACAAAAGGGTTGAAGATTTCATCGCAAGAGTTAACAAGCAAAGATTAATTGTTTGAACCTTTAAGTGGAGTTGTAATTTCTCTTCTTTTTTTTTGTAATTTAGAGATAGAATTATATTTGTACAACCTTAAGTTCTTCCCCTAATGTTATAGTCCTAATAAGAAGAAAAAAAAAACGAGTTCTAAGTATATATGAATAAATATGCATGCAATGTGCAACTTTTCTGAAATTATCCTTCTTAATTATTTATCCCCAAATAGTGTGCATGATTGAGATCTTGATTCTTATGAGTATCTCTTTTGGAAGAGATTTCAAGAACATCGTTGCCACCTCAACGACTTAGGCCTCGGATTTAAAAGTGTGATTTGATATTATTAATAATTAATCATACCAGGATATATAGTTAGTTAACTGATATTGCTGTCAATTTCGAAAATTCGAGAATATTACTTTTTCATCTTTAATCAAATTAAAACAAAGTGGAAATAGACGTGACAATAAATAAACGATGGGGCGTCAGTTAAAGGCGTGTAATATTGGGCGTGCAAGTCTGATTTGGATTTCACTTATTTGCATGATGAAATAAAGCATGCACTACATTTGTAATTTATTAAATATTATTGTTTTCAATCTAAATTAATATTGGTGTATATCAAGAAGCAAGATGGAATGATCAAGAATAATTAATCGATCTCCATTGATGAGCTACAAAACAGTTTAATTTTTGTGTATTTGTATTAATGTAATGTTATTAAATTTTAAATGGACCATTTTATTACTTTATTTAAATTTCTAAAACGACACTTATGACAATACTAGTTAAAAAATCTGTCCTTTTTGAAGAAACATACACTTATGTAGGGACAGTGGGGTTTGGCTGTTAGTGTTTCACTGGAGTTAGATTGTTGAATAGTTGAGCTAGAAGTGGACCAATCATGTTAAAGATATATACAATTAATAATGTTTTTCTTTAAAATCTTTGCTTAGTAGCGAAGACATGCACATCAAAAAATTTTTTGAAAGACATGTCACATTCCAAGACCTAACCACACTGTAAAAAGAGAGCGAAAAAATGTTAATTGAAAGTGAATTCTTTAATCTACTTTAACATAGTTATTTCAACATTTAACATTGTGGAAGATGATCAATTTATACATGTCCGAATAATTAAATCAACATAAGTCAGTGCTTTAATTTTGTTCACAAAATATAGGGATGCAATTTTGGTCTTACAAAAAATACAAAATATAGCGCGCGCCGTCCGTATATTGAGCTGCAAAATATATACTCCTACTTGCGTTTGTGCGTTAATGATTTTTTATACATTTCTGTAAAAGCGAGATTATTTTCATTGTTTATACACTGAGATTAGAATTAAATAAATACTTTCATAGTAATTTAATTATTATTTTTCCCTTTGTCAAGACTCAAGAGACGAATTTTATATAATAAAAAAGTGGATCATATTCTACTAACTTTTTTCAACCCACTATTCTTTATTTTTCTTAAAATTCGTGTCAACAATAAAAGTGACTCTTATTGTGGGACAAATGTAATATATAATAAGAATTATAACAAAAAAGTACTCCACCTCCTTAAAAATAGACCAGTTCTAAATACGAAAAGTTTAAAACCAATTATACACTACTAATTATGTGGACCCTACAATCAACTAACAATACTTTCATTACATTTTTCCTCTTTCTCTTATTTTTTTTTCATGCTATTTATAAATTTGTCTATTTTCTATACGGAGGGAGTATAATTGGATACATTGAAACATTATTCCCTATAAAAACAATGGCAGACTATTGGATGGGATGGCCTAGATTTGATCATCTTATAGCTTCCATATTTGGTCTTCTCTCCTTCAACTTTTGTAGACAAAAAATTGCATTTGGAAGACGATGGGTGAAATTCTAATCTTGCTTTTTATATTTTTAGAATAATGGACCACGTCGTCTGTTGGAGGGTGTTATATCAAATAACTCTGCAAAGTTTTAAAAACATTAAAAAGTAGTACTATTATTTCCTATAATAAAAGTCACCGATTTGATGTAAGCACAAATTTTAAAAAATGTAAAGAGTAGTGAATTGGAAAATTTAGTACGATGTGACCTACTATTTTATAATAAAATGTGAGTGTCGTGAGTTAATGTAATGTGGATCTACTTACTATTTACGGTAAAAGTGAAATGTGATTCTTATTGTGAAACAGACTGAAATAGCAAAAGGTGACTCTTATATGACGGAGAGAGTAGAATTGAAATTTGAATGGAACAATTAAAAAGGAGAGCACAATTTAGATTATAAAGTGTATTAGTACAATAGTACTTTTGTAGTACTTACGATACAGTTTACACCTTTATTAATATCCAACTATAAAATTGAAAAATAAAATTAGAAGAGGACAAGTTTGGACATCCTAATTAAATATAGTGTCACTCCTAATTTGTATAATAATAATATTGTAGTGTCTGCTTGAAGTACTAAACTCCGAAATAATTAGATACCCCCACATGCCTTTAATTTGTCCATAGCCACCAAGAATATGCCAACCATTCATGCACAAGCGGTTGGCATGCTACTAGCCAGTACTTATAATTGATTTTATGTATGCAATTTTAAAAATCGATGCTAACATTTCAAGCTAATACTTAAGGTAGGAATAGGATCCATAAATTGATAAAAGACTGTATTTCAAATAATCAATTCATATCACCATGTATTAACGCAAACGTTGAGGTATGTTTAACTAATTTATTTTATATGAAAATATTTAGATAATTGAACTTATAAGCTAGAGAGAAAAATACTATAAGTTAGAGATAAAATCGTAGCTAATGAGAAGAGAGTGGAAGAATATTAAAATGAAATTGTATATACACTGAAAATTACTAACTACTCCATCCGTCCCTAGGATTTTTTTTGACCTTATTGTTTTGCACTTTCCAGTCAAGGACTTCAGAGATAGTTGTTCAGTTGTTGATAGAGTTAGTTAAGACGTGTTTTACTGACTGTAGAAAAGGGTAGGGGTGTGCATTCGGGTTTCGGTTCGGTTTTTTGCCAAAACCGAACCAAAACCGAAAAACCGAATTTAGTTCAAAATCCAAACCGAACCGAACCCGAAAAACCGAAAAACCGAAACCGAAAAATCGAAAACCGAACTTAAAAAACCGAAAAACCCGAAAAAAAAACCGAAAAACTTAAAAAAAATAAATATAATATAAACATATATTTATATATGTGTATTTTATTTTATATATACTAATAGAATATTTATATATAATATAAAATTAATAATACATATAATATATATTATATAGTAGAATATATTAAAAGAATATATATATTATATATAATATAATATATTAAATTAATAGAATATATATATAATTCGGTTTTTCGGTTTTTTTCTTCGCCCGAACCGAAAAACCAAAATTTTTTTATTTTTAAAACCGAACCGAACCGAAAAACCGAAAAAACCGAACCGAATTTCAAAATTTCGGTTTGGTTCGGTTCGGATATTCTGTTTCCGGTTTTTTTGCTCACCCCTAGAAAAGGGTCTTGAAGATTCGAAGGTCATATAGGCGATATAAATTGTTTCTTCCACCTCCCATTTATCGATTCCGGATCCGCCAGTAGTTCAAATGGTAATTTGAACCTGTAAAAAAGCATGATGAAATTAACAATACTTCTTTATTGTTTTGTTTGAGAGGCGTTAATCTCGTCTGGTTAAATATTTTAATTAGTCTTTGATAATATGTTGAAGTGTTTCATAAATTTTGATCAATAGTTTTATTTTAATAAATCGGAAAAGATCGATATATCTATATATTTTTGATTCATAGGTTCGGAATCATAGCGAAACATATATACTCAGTAAAGGCAAGGTCAAAATTCTCAGAAAACAAAGCCCAAACATGTTACACAACAATTGGTTTATCCCAATTGGTGGGCCAATCTGCTCCCGGTTTCCTCTCCCAGATCCACCATCTTATTTATTTTGATGTTTACATTGTAATTCAAAATTTCAAAAATAAACAAATAATTTTAACCCAAAAAAAATAAACAAATAAAAACCAATAGAATAGAAAAAGAAGAATAAATTTCCGTTCCTTTTAAAAAAGAAGAAAATTCTCTTCCTCTCAATTAAAACTAATTAGTACTCCTAGTATTTTATTTACCTTCATTTCAAGTAAAGGCCCAACTACTAAGGAAATGCTTATACCATCATTTCAGTTAAGTACCATCATTTCAGTTAAGTACAGGCCCAACTACTATGGATTTGCTTCACCATCTTTTTAATTTGAGTGAACTTCAAACGACTATGACTTTATCTTGCTCATAGTTTCTGAATTTTAAAAATATCTCAATACAATCCTGAACTAAGGATTTATCTTGAAAATGGTCTTTTTAGCATTTTTTAGCCAAAAATACCCTTTTGGGGTTTGAGCAATTCGGTCATTTCAAAAATTTAACTTTTCAGAGTGTCAACTCATTAATGGGAGTGTGTCATAGACGTGTGACTTTTTATATTTCTCTCTCTCACCTTCCTCTGCTTCCCTCTATAAAAAGTGTGAAAATGTGGAGAAGAGGAAGAATGTTGCAGGTGGTGCGATTCTTCTTTTCCTCTTTTATTTGCTTCTTCCATTAATTTAATAGGAGGATTGGAATTGTTGAATGGAAATTTGAGGGGTCGGTTTGGACTTGAATAGTAATTATGGGAATTAAAAGAATGACGACGAAGACGAACAATGCAGGCGACAAGGTGGCTGGTTTATGGATTGGATTTCACGCAGTGGCGGATCCAGGGGCAGGAGGGGGCGACCATTGACCACGTATCCGGACGTAAATTTTCCATGATCTCCCCCTCCGTTGGCTTCCAACGTCACCCCAAGGAAGAAAAAAATCACCGGGTGCCAGCAGTTGTATGTGAAAAAAATAGTTTTTTACAGTATTAGTAAATCTGGTTGTGCTGTAAGCCTGTAAACATGGAAGAGATTAAAAAATTTGAACACAGAGAAACGGAGCAGTGTAGAGTGAGGAAGAAAGGGGAATAATAAATGTCTTGGCTTTAGCTCTATTTTACTATTTTACTGGGCCACAAGTTTAAAGTTAATGAGTTATTGGTTTGAATCCAATAAATGCGGTTGAATTTATCTTTGATATACATCTAATAACTACTAATAAAATAGTTACTAATACAAATTATTGGTGGTATTCATTGTGAATATGGAGTTAGTATTTAGGATGAAATAAATTATTTGTGGTGAATTAGGATAAACATGGTGTGGGATTTGGAATGATTAATGGTATCCATTTAAATATCGTAGAAAGGAGTGAATGGAAATTGCCATATTGGTGTGGTGTCGTGGGGTGTCAATTTAAGAATTTTTATTTGCTTAGTTGGTGTATTTGTGTGGTATTTTTTTGTTTGATTAGGTAAATGTTAATTTTTTTATAAAATAACTACATTTAGTAAGTTACTCGAGATTTTAAATATCAGAATGTATATAATTAGCAATATCGTGAGTAACATACATTGATATGAACTTATTTTCTATAGGTAAAATTGTGTTTTAGATATGGAGTGTGACTAAGTGTGACATATGAAGGGAAGCAAGGGAAGAGAGGAAGAAGAAGGGAAGAGAGAGAGGAGAGAATGAGAGAGAGAAGGTGTATTAAGGGCGTCCACTATGGCACGGACGCCCGACCGCCGCGCCGCCCCCCCTTCTCGCACAGCCGCCCCACCGCCGCGGCGCCCGCATCCGCCCCGTTTCCACACTATAAGGCGCCGCGGCCATCGCCCCACCCATTCTTCCTCCATTCACCCCAGCCGCGGGCTCGCCCCGAACGCGGCTATCCCGCGTCCGCCACCCCCACCGCCGCGGCGTGTTGTCCGCCCACCTTCCCCACTATAGCCGCCCCGCTTCCGCCCCAAACGCGGCTATAGCCGCGTCCACATTATAGTGGACGCTCTAAGAGCACCCGCAATGCGTCGCGCGGGTGTCTCATATCTCGTCCCTCCGAGATGAGACGGCAGCGAGACGCGTAGTAGCGTCCCATCTCGTCCCGGTCTCGCCGAGACGCCCGTCCCACCGAGACGGCTGGTGCGCCAGCTCGCAACGCGCCCGCGCGGCGTGGCGCGCGCTGGCGCTAGGCATGACGCCCACTCGCCGGCCCGCGAGTGGGCTTCGTCACGTTGACGCAATAAATCATTTTTTTAAAAAATTCGAATTTAATAAAAAAATAAAAAAATTCAAACGGTAATGTTATCGTTTTCGACCGTTTTTTCTTTTCTTTTTTTACTCTATAAATACTCTTATTTCATCCTCATTATACACACAAACACACATCTATTCTTCCCAAATCATCTCCATTTCCTCACCAATTTTCATCTAACCTCTCCAATTTTCATCACAAAATGTCTGGCGACGGAAACTCTGGCGGCTCCGGCGGGTTTGACATCAATGCGTTTGGCGACTGAGGGACATGTACAATGTCTTGGGTGGTTCCGGTTCGTCGACGCCGGGCACCTAAGGCTCGTCGAGGCCAGCGGGGGTACCAACCACCCCATTTTGATGTGGATGCATACGCTCGTCCCTCCGGCCCGAGGTATTCACAGGGATTATCCCAAATTAGGGAGAATTATCCGGATGAACTCAATCCGGAAGGAGGACGAGGCGGTGGAAGCTCCACGGCATTTGACGCCGTGGAGGAAGATGAGGAGGCGGCCGAGGAGGAGGATGATGTAGGCCGCCATCCGTACAACCGCAAGGACACGATGGCTCTGTACAACGCCTGGATCAGCGTCTCGTATGATCCCATCGTCGGGAATCAACAATCCCGGAAGTGCTTTTGGGAAAAGGTCATCGAGGCCTACAACGAGATTAAGCCGAAGGGGTCCCGCCGCCGCACATTGAAGATGCTCCGAAGTCATTTTGACCGAGTCGACAGAGAGGTCATAAAATTCCGCTGCATCTACAAGAATGAAGCGGCTCATTACCAAAGTAGAGCCACTGGAGCCGACATTCTGAGATCGGCTTTGCGAGTCTATTTCGACGACAACGACAAAGAATTCAAACATGTCGATGTTTGGGAGGCCGTCAAAGACATCGAAAGGTGGGCCGGCGGTGTCCAGTCCAGCACGGGCTCGACCTCAAAACACACGAAGCACACGGCGGGTGGCCAATACTCATCTAGTGGGGGCGGTTCAGACAGCGCCGCACAAGAGGTTGCCTCGCAGGAAGTTGAGGGCACGACAGACGATGCAGGGGGGTCCTCCCTTGTGCGCCGTCGGCCGCAAGGGACCAAGGCGGCAAAGGCGGCTAGAGGGAGGAGGGGCCGAGACGAATCAAGTCAGGCGGGTTCCCAAGGGCCGCCCTCCTCCCTAATGTCCATTTACTTCTCCGCCACGATGGCAGACACTTCCCGGATGACGCCCGCCCAATATCAAGCCCATCATGCCGGCATTGTGTATCTGGCGGGACAACTTGGTATTCCGCCTCCATTCGGTGCACCGCCACCGCCTTCGGGGGATGATTCGCCGGCGGAGTAGTTTTTATAATTTCTATAAATTTGTATTTTTAATTATGTCTTTTTTTATTTATTTTACCACGAATTTAATTATGTAATTTTTTTAGGATTTTAAGTTGTAATTTTATTTTATTTTTTGAAGTGTGTTTTTATTAATTGAATTTGTTGGAAATAAAAATAAAAAATGAAATTGAATGAATAGTTAAGGGATGAGATGGTTAAGAGACCGATAAGAGATGGAGGGTTGCAGGTGCTCTCTCTTAGTTAAGAGATGGAGTGAAAAGTACAATGGGATCCATGAATAGTTAAGAGATGAGACGGTTAAGAGACGGATAAAAGACAGTGTTACGTCCTCAACCGAACCAGGGGGAATGGAGGAAACTACAGACGAAAGCATGGCCGAGACGTCGCCTACTCCATCGTCGTCGTCGTCAACACAAAGTAAGGAAATACAAGGTGAGGAAGATCCATCCCCAATCCAGGAGCTGGAGAAACAGCCAGAGGAAGTCACAAACGAAGTCACGGGAAGGAACTGAGGAAGGAAATCAAGCAGCCGAAACGCTACCAAGACTTCGTCTCCAAATAGCGCCTCAGCTGCTAGACAGAATGCCTGAAAGAGTTCCGGATTTCAGTCTATTATTTTAGTTATTTATTTTATTGTTATTTTGACTTTCTTTATTCCGAATAATTTTGGGTCGAGCGTTTAAGCTCCGTTGGGTTTTCTTTGTTGGTTCTTTCCCGATGTTTAGGAATAGGTCGAACAAACCCTAGGGTTTTAGTCTTATAAATAGGGATTGTCATTAATTCATTAATCAATTAATGAAGGAATAGTTTGCCCACATTTCTTGTGCAATACTCCTTATCAAACCTTGAAGACTGTCGACGGAGGAAGTTCTCCGCGCCAGCCACGAATTGAGCCGCCGACCCCAACCTCGGGGCACCGGATTGATGTGTTGCGAGTGAAATCGCAGGTTTTCTTCGTTAAGAGATTTGAACTCTTAACAACTGGTACTTCATCTCGAACTCATGGATGCAATGGACGAAGGACAACGTTCGCCGCCTACTCTTACAGGGGGAAACGCGCAAGAAATAGTGTTGGGATCGGCACGCCGACAGCCAGTAGGGTACCGACGGGACATCGGGGGTCGTCCTCGGTCTCCGCCGAGAGGGGATCAGCCTGTCGCCGCTCAACAGAGGACAGACACGGGGACGATCGACCCGCTCACCCAGTGTTTTGATCGGATCATGGCACGATTTGATCAGTTGGAGGTACGAGTAGATAGTCTGGAGTTTCCGTCGAATCGTGATACCGAACCCCCTGACGACGATTACGATTCAGACGATCGGGAGTATGCGGAGTATAGGGATGGTGATGGGGGTCAACGTGACCTGAACCCTCGTCACCGTTTACTGGGGTTACGTGACAGGAGGAGTGCGAGAGGTGGACGACGGGGTGACGTCTCGCGCCGAGAGGATTGGAGGCAAGGGGGTGATTGGCAACACGATGGAGTTGGTGATAATCGAATTGTTCCGTATCAGCCGCGTCGTATATCAAATTGGGACCCACCATCGGCACGCTAACGGGGGTGGCGCGATCATCGTCGCCGCGCGTCCTGTTGGGATTCGCCAATAGCTCGGGATCGTTCCCAATATAATTATGGGCCAGATTCGCATCACGGGGTTAAAATGAGTGCACCGCACTTCGACGGAACAGACGCCACAACTTGGATTTCTCGTGTGGAATATTATTTTAATCATATCATTATGCCCGAAGAGGATAGTTTACACTACGCAGTAATGCTCTTCGATCCACCAGCTGCGGAATGGATATTTAACTACAGAAACAACAACCGCTACGTAACTTGGTCTGAATTCTTGGAGGATGTCCGCCACAGGTTCGATCCGCAGAGTTTCAGAAATTATATTGGGCCGTTAGCCATATTGGTGCAGACGGGAACCGTGGCGGAGTATCACGACACGTTTGAAAAGTACTTGAATAGGGTTGAAGGGCCTTAAAATGCCCATTCAAGAGAAAGTAGAGTTGCAGCAGCCACAATCGTTGGTCGAGGCCATGGCGTTAGCCTTACGTTTGGCCGCGAATCAGGAACATAGGTATCAACAAACGTCGTCGTCGCAACGGAGGCAGTGGCCGAGCAAAGATTCACGACAACAGCCGTTGCCATCCTCCGCGCCGGAGATCAGAGCAGCCCAAGGACCGAAATCAGGCAAGCAACCCCAGGAGCTGGATCGCCCCCGCTTTACTCCGATCTGGGTGTCTAATGCTGAGAAATCGGAGCGCTCGCGCAAGGGATTATGCGGGCATTGCCCCGAGAAGTACGCTCTGGGCCATGTTTGCGCGACTAGACTGTTGTGTTATGTGGGGGACGACGATTGGGAGGAATCGGGCCAGGGCCAGGACAGCCCGCCACAGGATGCCGAACTGATTGCAGAGGACATCTCCCACCTTCATTCACTAACGGGGGGCAAACGATCGTTTCCCTTCCAGGTCATAGGGGAACTCGAGATCACAATGGTGCGCATTCTGATTGATATAGGGAGCACTCATAATTTCCTCCATTCCAGTTTCGCAGAGAACTTGCAGCTACAATTATCACGAATCCGCCCTTTCCGCATGTATGTGGGGAATAGGGCATCACTCGTATGTTCCCACATCTCTAGGCGAACTAAATTATCCATACAGGGGACTGAATTTTTGACGGATTTGCATATCCTCGATGTACATGGCTGGGATGTGATCCTCGACATGGATTGGTTGGAGTCTCTGGGCCGGATATCTGCTGATTTTGTAGGGAAGACATTGGAGTTTCAACGGGATAACAAATCCATGATTTTACAGGGTCGCGTACCGGGTCCACAACAGATTTCACTGCAGTCCTTAGCGCTGCTAGCTTCTTTCTCCGCGGACCATGAATTCTATGAAATCGTCGCCCTGGACCCTGACGACCGAGTGTCGCCCAGTTCAGCCGCCGAGCCTGATTCCCGCCGGACCTACCGGCTGACTGTCGCCGGGTTCTCGATACTCATAGGGGTGTTTTCGATCTGCCAATTGGAATGCCCCCACCTAGAGCATTCGACTACATAATACATCTGCTTCCGGGGACGAGACCGGTCAATGTTCGTCCATACCGCTACCCATATTTCCAAAAGAATGAAATTGACCGTCAAGTGAAGGAAATGTTATCGCAAGGCATAATCCAGAGAAGTCAGAGCCCGTTCTCCTCACCGGTGTTGTTGATTCGGAAAAAGGATGGTACTTTTCGCTTCTGCATTGATTATCGCGCCTTGAATATGGCAACGGTCCCTGATCAATTCCTGATCCCAACCGCGGACGAACTTTTTGATGAATTAGGATGTGTGAGGTTTTTCACAAAGCTCGATTTATGCTCAGGCTACCATCAGATCAGAATGCACGAAGCCGATATTTTCAAGACAACTTTCCAAACTCACGATGGGCATTTCGAGTTCTTGGTGATGCCATTCGGACTTACAAAAGCCCCGTCTACTTTCCAAGCGGCAATGAACACCATCTTCCAGCCTCTCCTGCGACGGTGCGTTATTGTTTTTTTTATGACATCCTGGTGTACAGTCCCACGCTAGACTCCCACTGCGAGCATTTGTCAGAGGTACTATCGCTCCGTAGCGCCAATAAATTCTATGTGAAATTGTCTAAGTGTTCATTTTGCTGCACTACTGTCGAGTATCTTGGGCATTTGATTGCAGATGGCACGCTCAACGCGGACCCCCGGAAAATAGAGGCTATGACTGCCTGGCCACCCCCGCGGAACGTGAAACAACTCCGGGGATTCTTGGGTCTGACGGGATATTACAGACGGTTTGTCGCACACTATACAACGATTGCGAGCCCGCTAACGGAATTACTGAAAAAAGAGGCTTTTGTGTGGACACAGGCAGCGACTGAAGCATTCCAGGCCTTAAAATCGGCAATGACGTCGACCCCAGTTCTACGACTTCCGGATTTCTCTAAAACTTTCTATGTCGAAACGGAAGCATCAGACATGGGGATTGGAGGGTGTTGATTCAAGATGGTCATCCGATTGCCTATTTCAGTCGCAAGTTAGGCCCACGTCGTAGAGTCGCCTCGACTTACCATAAGGAGCTCTACGCAATAGTCGAGGCTGTCCAAAAATGGCGCCAATATTTATTGGGCCGAGAATTTGTAATTCGCAGCGATCAGAAGAGTTTGAAGGAGCTGCTTCAACAGGTTGTCCAGACGCCAGATCAACAGTTAAATGTTAGGAAGCTGATGGGATACAGTTTCCGCATCGAGTATGAGAAGGGATCGTTGAACTGGGCAGCGGATGCGCTGTCTCGACGAGAGGGGAATGAACAGCCGCTGTAGGACCCGGCTGCGGTGGTCGAGCTGGCAGCGGACAGGGGGGACCCGGTGGCGGGTGCGGCTTGTTTAACCGCGGCAGCCCATCCCATCCCGAAGCTGCTGGAGGCCTTGCGACAGGAAACAGCGACCATGCCAGATTTGGTGAACCTCACGAAGCAAATTAACTCCGGAGAGGCGCATGCTCAATTATCCGTCGCGAACGGGTTCATATATTTTAATAGGCGGATAGTGGTTAGCCGCTCGTCCAAATTGAAGCGGTTGCGGCTGGAGGAGCATCATTGTACGCCCATGGCGGGCCACCCCGGGCACGAGCGCACTTTCCGTCTATTGGCAGCTGGTTTTTATTGGCTTAAGATGAGGAATGAAGTCCGAGAATTTGTTGATGCGTGCGCGGTGTGTCAATCCACCAAGTACTCGACGCAAAAGCCTGCAGGCCTTCTGCAACCTTTGCCCGTACCATCGCAGGTTTGGGATAATGTATCAATGGATTTTATCACGAGTCTCCCACAGTCATGCGTATACACACCGATTATGGTGGTGGTCGACAAACTTTCTAAGTATGCACACTTCGCGGCCCTTCCCACTCGCTTCGACGCCCTGCGAGTGGCCCATCTTTTCGTTAACACGGTTGTCCGCCACCATGGATTTCCAAAGACTTTGGTTTCGGATAGGGACTCGGTGTTTCTTAACGCAATTTGGGAGGAGATTCTGCGCCTTAGTGGGACCAAGTTGAACTTCACTACTGCTTATCACCCCCAATCGGATGGCCAAACGGAGATTCGTAACAAGGGCCTGGAGCAATACTTACGAGCATTCACTTCGGATAGACCGTATATTTGGTCAAATTTTCTCCCGTGGGCTGAATTGGCTCTCAATTGTTTCCATCACGCTGGCCTCGACACCTCCTTTTTAAGGCGTTCTATGGGCGGGAGCCCCCTTTATTGGGGGCATCTGTCCCGTCCGCGAAGACGCCCCCAGCGTAGCAGAATTGATCAAGCAGCGAGGAGAGTTGCTCATCGAATTGCGCAATAAGTTGGCCCGCGCACAGCAGCGGATGACGGCGTCGGCAAATAGGCATCGGCGTCACGTTGAATTTGAAGTGGGTGATTTCGTGTGGTTGAAATTGCAGCCATATCGTCAACATTCCGTCGCGAAACTTGTGAAGCGTTTTTATGGTCCCTTCGAGGTGGTTAAAAGAATAGGCCCAGTCGCGTACAAACTCCGTTTGCCACAGGGGAGTCGCATTCATGACGTACTCCACGTGAGCCTCCTTTGCGCCTTCGTGAAGGACGACCCGATCGTCCCCCTCCCAGAGACGTTCGTTGGCAATAGACCCGTCGCCCAGCCGGTGGCTATACTAGACTCTAAGATATTATGGCATCAGGGAGCAGCAGCGGAGCACGTCTTGGTGCGCTGGTCAGACGGGTCGGACTCGCCGTCTTGGGAGCCGTTGGCGGATTTGTTGAAAGGTATCCTAAACTTTCCCTTGAGGACAAGGAAGTTTCTAAGAAGGGGGGAGTTTTTATTAATTGAATTTGTTGGAAATAAAAATAAAAAATGAAATTGAATGAATAGTTAAAGGATGAGATGGTTAAGAGACGGATAAGAGATGGAGGGTTGCAGGTGCTCTCTCTTAGTTAAGAGATGAAGTGAAAAGTACAATGGGGCCCATGAATAGTTAAGAGATGAGACGGTTAAGAGACGGATAAGAGACAGTGTTACGTCCTCAACCGAACCAGGGGGAACGGAGGAAACTACAGACGAAAGCATGGCCGAGACGTCGCCGACTACATCGTCGTCGTCAACACAAAGTAAGGAAATACAAGGTGAGGAAGATCCATCCCCAATCCGGGAGCTGGAGAAACAGCCAGAGGAAGTCACAAACGAAGTCACGGGAAGGAAGTTGAGACTGAGGAAGGAAATCAAGCAGTCGGAACGCTACCAAGACTTCGTCTCCAAATAGCGCCCCAGCTGCTCAACAGAATGCCTGAAAGAGTTCCAGATTTCAGTCTATTATTTTAGTTATTTATTTTATTGTTATTTTGACTTTCTTTATTCCGAATAATTTTGTGTCGAGCGTTTAAGCTCCGTCGGGTTTTCTTTGTTGGTTCTTTCTCGATGTTTAGGAATAGGTCGAACCAACCCTAGGGTTTTAGTCTTATAAATATGGCTTGTCATTAAATCATTAATCAATTAATGAAGGAATAGTTTGCCCACATTTCTTGTGCAATACTCCTTATCAAACCTTGAAGACTGCCGACAGAGGAAGTTCTCCGCGTCAGCCACGAATTGAGCCGCCGACCCCAACCTCGGGGCGCCGGATTGGTGTGTTGCGAGTGAAATCGCAGGTTTTCTTCGTTAAGAGATTTGAACTCTTAACAGACAGCGTTGCAGATGACCTAATAGAGAAGAGAAGGTGAGAGAGAGAAATATAAGAAGTCACACATCCATGACACTCCCATTAGAGCATCCACAGCGGTGAGCAGGGTCCGTCCGTCCGTCCGTGCCGCTGGCATTGACAAACACAGATTTTGCATGTTTTTAAGGACTAGATTTGACTTGTTTTAAATGTCAATCATGAAAATTATGTTCTTAAATTGCATATGTTATACATTTGGTATTTTTGACGTGTTTGTTGATAAATGATAGAAAAAGATAGAAAAGGCCAAAGTGCAGCAGCCTCTGTTCGAGCCCATCCTGCCAGCGATTTTGAAGTCCAATTAGTTCTTACTGTATGCCATTCTCTTCATCTTCGAAAGAGATTCGTGTGGACATGTTGAACGTCTCAATCGGAGTTCTGTAGATAAAGTTATGACCATTATACGAATATTGCGCAGTGCAGTCAAAACTGACGAAAATATAGGCGGAAATTCAAGGAATAAAATAAATTGTTGCCAAAATCTCTCCCATTTATTTGTAGGGCATGAAAATCATTAAACATAAACCTTTCTCCGCCTATAAATACCCAAACCTAATTCATAATCTCTATCTCAGAGCCTCCGATCCTTCCCCCTCTACACATTCTTCCATTCCATCTTCCACACATAATTCATCCATCTTCCATTGGAGCGGAACTCTGCAGATCCAGGCAAGAAAAGACTGAAGATTGAAGATTCAACCTTGAGTTTTATCAATTTCATTCGTACTTTTATTTTTATTTTTACCACTTGTCTATGAGTAGTTAAACATCATTTGTAGATTTTTTGGTGAAAACTATTATGAATATGTTTTGATTTATTGAATTGAGCCTTTTTCTAGCTCTTGTGATTGTTTTGCTTGTTCTTGTGCTTTTATTGTTCTTTTGTCTGGCCATCTTTAGAACTATGCCCGTTTAACTAGATTAATCGAGAGATAGCTAGTTTTACGTGGTAAAAGGAACGAGTACAACACATAGGTTTATCTGCACTCGAGAGAGGGGACCCTTTGTGAGGACTTGAGTCTTAGGAACTTAAGGAGTTAGAGTCTAATCTATTGGAAGAAGACTTTGATAGTTAGAGTCTAATATACTGGATAGGTGCACTTGAGAGATGGCTTATCTGAAAATCGCGACTTTCCTAATAATCCTGGAGACACATAAAGGTAAAGGTTCTGTGAGATTAATCATCACTAGGTCGTAGTAGTTGGATCCTAAAACTCTACTTTCTTTAGCGTGCTTTGTATTGTTTTGTTTTTATATTTGTTTATATTTATGTCTAGTTTATAAAATCAAAACCCAAAACTCCGTGTCTCTAGATAGTATATGACGCTTAGTATATGATAGCCAGTTGCAATCTTATTCCCTGTGTTCGATATCCCGGTACTGACATTTAGCTATACTAGTTCTACCTTGTAAACTTGCAGGTATTTTTAGTGCTAATAAATAGTACATCAGGCACGAACCTGCTCTTAGCTAAGAGCACGTCCGTGCCAGCGAGCAGGGCGACGTGGCACATTTTTATTGGCCGTTGGCATTTTCTTTTTCATTTTTAAAAAAAAATTAATAATAATACCAAAAATTAAAAAAAAATTCGGATTCCCAAAAATATACAGATTTTATTACCATTTTTTGAATTTTTTTTGAATTTTTAAAAAAAAATTTAATTCCAAAATCATCTATAAATACACACATTCATCATCCATTTGGGCGAAATTCGGCCACGAGTAGTGGGTTTTTTAATTTTATGAATTTAATTATGTAATTTTTAATTTTAGGATTTAAATTATGTAATTTTTAATTTTTAAGACTTTAATTATGAAAATTTTAATTTTTAGGATTTTAATTATGTAATTTTTTATTATTTTAGTAATTAGTAATAGTATTTTGGGTATTTTTAATGCACTTTAATATTGTGAAAATCTTTTTATTTAAATTGAATAATAGAATGGTGAGACCCTTGAGCATGTCCTTGCGGAAGAGCACGAATGTGGGTGTTGTGCTCTTGCTTAAGAGCATGGAGTAAAAGTGGGTCCGGGCCCACATCCGTGCTCGTTGGCAAGAGCACGGATGTGGATGCTCTTAATGAGCTGACACCCTAAAAAGTTAAATTTTTAAAATGACCGAATTGCCCAAACTCCCCAAAAGGGTATTTTCGGTTGAAAAACGGCCAAAATGATCATTTTCGAGATAAATCCTTAGTTCAGGGTTGTACGGAGATATTTTTAAATTCCAGGGACTATAGGCAAGATAAACTCATAATCCAGGGAATGTTTTTCAAGTTCACTCTTTTAATTTATACTATTCTTGTAGTTTGCTTTCAGTTACGACCTTCCGGTAGCTTGCTTCACCATCTTTTTAATTTATAGTCGTTTATTTACATTTAAAGAGAAAAACTGAAATGAGAAGTATATTTAAGATTAACCAAAGCCAAGTTTGCCAAAGTTTTTACTTTTAGTAAATGGAGGGAGTATCGAATCTGTCCTAAAAAATTGACAAACTTGTCAATGATACGGGTTTTAATATGCAATTGGTAAAGTAAGAAAGATATGAGAAAAAGTAAGGAATGAGTGTTAGTTGTGGAGCCTGTATTATAAATGATGCGCATGATTATTATTTATTGAAATTTTTTCATATTAGATTTTGTCTAATTTTAGAGGACGACACAAAATGGTAAACTAATCTATTCTTTTGGGACGGGGGAGTGTAAAGATAATGAATAGCCCCCTGTGAAAGTATATATAAATATGTTGTCGGCAATGTATAACCGTATCTGAATGTTGCTGCCTACAATATGTTTCTCCTACAATGCCGTATCTGAATGTTGCTGCCTACAATATGTTTCTCCTACAATGCTTACTTACTCGTATAACGGTTTCGAATGATTTACCATTCGTCCGATATGGAATTTCAAACAATTCTGAAACTGTGAGAAATGATATTTTTCTATTAAATATTATATAGTTCCGTTATAAGAAATGCACATCGGTTCGATTTTCTTATTTGACATGTAGAAGTAATAAATTAATTATGTATCATAGTAATATACTTACTTCATTGACTAGGGTTCGTTAACGCAATACCATCTGTCATAAGCAATTTATAACATACAAGTATAATCAAATACTACAATGAAATAAGGCATACTTTATGATGACTACCATTACTTATGGGGGTCCAGAATTATCTAAATATGTACAATTGTAGCATGTTCATATAGATTTTGAAGTGAAATATGGTGATTTGGTGGGAAATAAATATAATTAATTAATTAATTTAGCCCTAGAATTAGGTCTGTCATAGCTAGGCTTCATTCATTGCCGCCTCCACCCACCTAATTAATTTGAGGACTTTCGACAATTCCAGTTCACATTCACTCCAACGTGTAGCATACCACTTCGTCAATTTTTGACGATTTTGTAATGGAAATTTGTCAATTCATATAAAAATATAAAATTTTAATTATTATTATTATTATTATTATCTTGAAATGGTATAATTATGCCGTGTATTTAACTTTAATTTGTAGCATGCATATGCATAGTCTCGGTATTTTAATTTCGATTTGGTTCGAAAAATGCATTGTTAAACTGAAAGATGACGATATCATAACATATTTATAATATTTCAAAAATTATGTTAAATTTAAATTAGATAAAAACTCGTGCATTAATTAATAATAATAATAATAATCAATCCTTTTATAATTGGTAAACTGTGATTTCAGATACTCATAGTACATAATTGAGTCCCAACTCCCATCAAAATGCTCTTTGTAGCTGTTCTATTCTATCAGATCAAATCAAAAAAACATCATTAATCCTTTAAGAATAACTATACTAATCATTATGATTTGCTATTTTCGCCAACTATTAATATTTTCTGGAATTTTAACCTTAAAGAGCCACACGAATAGTCAACATTATTGGCTCCATTTATCCTGTGTGTGCTTTTCAACCTTCCTCACTCCCAACTTAAAGAAGGTAAAGCTCGATGCTGATATTGTAACTATATATCTATGCATTGATGAGGTTAATTGGTCAGAAGAAGAAAAAGGATATATATTATGTTGTGCGACGAAAAAATCGTATAATATTCATGAATACAAATAATTGCTACTGATGAGTGATGATTATACTTTAACACCAAAAACTACTCTCTTTGTCCTCAAATAGTATGAACATTTGGCTTGACACAAGTTTTAATACATAATTGAAAAAGTAACAGAGAATAGAAAGAAAAAAGTTTTTAAAATATTTTTACTGAAAAATGAGTCTCACCTCATTAGAGAGAAATAAGGTTTCTAAAGTTAGAAAGTTTATACTTTTCGGAAAGGACTAAAATGGAAATAGTTTATATTTTTCAGGGACGGATAAAGTACCACTTAATTACTTAAAGTAAAACATATACTCCTATAATTTTTTAAGTATATAGACATTTTTTTTAATATATCAAAGAGCCCAAGCCAAAAACGGCGAGCAAGCAAGTCTAGTGTACAAAACTTCAAAACAAATTAAAAATACAGACATATATACATGCATATTTTGTATTTTGTGCAACTCAATTTCCTTGTTTTTAATTTGATGAGTTGAAGGAGAGAAAAAAGAAACTTTGAATTGAAGTGAGGAAATGATATGTCAACAACTTTGCTTTAAAAAAAGGGACCCCATATGTCTTAAAGCTAGGCAACATTTCACACAATCAGACAACATAAAACCGATCATCACGCCTACCTACCGATTCTTATCAGACTCTCACTCAGTTATTTGTGTAGTACTACTATAAATTAACACCGCAAAATATCTCTATCATATATACTCCATTGACCATAAACTAAGTGGATATTTGTATGGATTAATATAGCTAGGCTCTACTTTAGAGCTCACGTATAGGAATATCAATCAGTCATCTAGAAAGTACCCCCTCCGTCCCACTTTAGGAGTTCCGGATACTCCATCTGTTCCATAGTAATAGAGTCATTTTGCCATTTTGATATATTCCATAGTAATAGAAGAACGAGCTTGAACATCTAATTATCTACTACTACTCCCTTCATCCCATAGTAGTGAAGTCATTTTACCATTTTGATACATTCCATAATAGTGGATTCATTTCCATTTTTAGTAAAAGTCAACACATTTCTTCTCATTTACTTTACCCTCTCTTATTTTATTCTCTCTTCATCTCTCTACCTTTTTAATTTCCTACTTTATTCTTCCTTTGCTTAGCACACTTAACACAATTTTTCTTAATCTCTGTGCCAGAAAGAAAACCTTTCACTACTATGAAACGGAGGGAGTACTATTTAGTCCAATATGAGTACTTGGGCGGGCGCTCATTTTTACTCATTTAGGGTGTCCACTATAAGGCGGACACGCCCAATAGCCCCGCCTCAGTTTTTGTCCATAGCCCCAATTTTGTTGTCCATAGCCCCAAAATTCTATTTCCGCCACTATAGTGGACACCTCCAATAGCCCCCAAATTTTATAATCAATTTTCATTTTTATATAAAAAAAAAATTTTGAAATTCGCCGCATGCGCCGCAGCGGTTTCCGCCACTATGGTCGCCGCGCCTATAGGCGCGGCTATGCCCCCCCCGCCGCGTCCTCGCCCCGCACCCGGCGATCGCCCGTCCGCCCCCCATCGCCACGCCCGCCCCGTCCACTATAGCCCGCCCGCCGCCCGCCCGTGGACGCGGCTATAGCCGCGTCCATGCCATAGTGGATACTCTTACTACTATATATCTACAAGCTAGGTTTTAGATTAAGTCTTTTTTATATTTTGTATGATTTATAGCCGCGTCCATGCCATAGTGGATACTCTTACTACTATATATCTACAAGCTAGGTTTTAGATTAAGTCTTTTTTATATTTTGTATGATTATTACTCCATAATAAACATATATTACTATTTCGTTCATGATTGTCAAGTTTTAATTGTAAATTATCTTTTACATTCTTAAGAAAAAACTCACATACATACTATATGACTTTAGATATCAGCATACATGTATAAATATGAATTTAAATTGAAAAGAAGGCGCCGCAAATATCTATAGATCATTAAGTGTTTTTCTTCTTCAATTTTTTTGAGAATGAATGAAGGCAATATCAATTAATTAACTTGTCGTAATTGCAATTATATACCAAGTGGAGTGGAATGGAGTAGTGGCTACGCTCATGTCCATATCTCTCATTCATTATTCGCCTTTTCGATAGGGGCACATTTTATTATTGCATCTCTCTCTCAATATAGTATATATATTTCATGTCTACGTGTGTGAGAAAGAGATAACGCTGTTGTAGTATGAACTATGAACTACTAGTATACGGAGTACTTATGGGGAAGCTAAGACATGTACAAGTACAACCGTAGCACTTTAGTATTGAAGAAATCCATCAATGGCATAAGACAAAAAAGGGAAAATTATAGGCCGCTCCATTTATTCGCTTCATTCTCCTCATCAATTTCTCCAAACTATTCAACAGCCACATATTTTCAAATCTAAATTGGGTGCAACGTATTGTTAACATCATGTTGCAAAATAAAAGATTAGTCAATAACATAATCAATCAACCCAATCTACAAATATGTATGATTAAATAAAACTACCTCCGCGTCTATAAAATCAGCGTTCAAGACCCACATAAAGTATTTGGATAATTTAGGTTAGTGTCTCAGCACCCGTACATGTTTCCAAGTCAGGAATAAACTCATTCGATCAATTCTGTAAGACTTTTTGATGGATCATTACAAAAAACTTAATCTTTGATGGACACAAAAATTGAGACGCAATTACTTGCGTCGGAAAGTTTTTAAAAATAACAACAATTTAGGAAGAAAAACAAAAAGTTCATAAATTAAAGGCAAATTAGTTTAATCTTTTATTAATTTAGGACGCTTTCATTTGCGTCCTCTAATTATAGTTGAGACACCAACAATAATGAAAAATCTATTACTACTATTATTTAAGTTATAACGTTGAGACAAGAAGTATTTATTGTATTTTATTTGACTGTTTCATCAATCGGTATTTGAGAAGAAGAGGAGCGGCAAATCGAGTGATTGACGGGAATTAAAATGTGTGTTTTCAAAAATGCACAAAGTTAATTTTCTCGAAAATAAAATAAAATATGGTGGTTCGTGGTTGAGGTTGATGATCAAACAACTTAATCATATTTGGAGGGGTCCTTTTCTTCAAATTCAAGATTCATCCCAACTTATTTAAAATTAGGGTGGCGAAAAGGAATTGGGACGCACCCATATTTGAATTGATGAGCAACAAAAATCCAAAAACATATGGATTTGGAAAATCATGACAAGATGAACCACCTCCCTTAAATCCATTAAACACCCATCATTTTTAACGCAAACTTGTCCAACCCCATAATTGCTGTGATGAAATAAACAGTGCAATAATTACAACTAACTGATCATATGACTAACAAAAAACCCCTTTTGCTTCACTCTCACTATTAATTAACAATCCTAAACCATCCCAACACACACTTCAATTTGTAATTAAAAAAAGTACTAGTAGTAGTAATTTATTTATCATCTGCATGATTACAAAGACTGTAGCAAGAGTGACAAGGACTCATGTGCGAGAGAGAGAAGATAAGGCACTACAGTAAAAGGAGAAGAAAAAAAGAGATGAAAATATAGGAGCTTTTTTTTACATGTCCTCTTCATCAATCAAGAGGCCCCATTTCTCGCCTCTTGTCATGGAACACAAACCCTCAAACCCAAACATGGCGCTGGCCATCATCGACGACGACGCCAAGAAGAAGCAGCTCGCTCCCAAGCGGACTTCCAACAAGGACCGCCACAAGAAGGTCGAGGGCCGCGGCCGCCGCATCAGGATTCCTGCTCTCTGCGCCGCTAGAATCTTCCAGCTCACTCGGGAGCTCGGGCACAAGACGGACGGAGAGACGATCCAGTGGCTGCTGCAGCAGGCCGAGCCGTCGATCGTGGCTGCCACAGGCACCGGAACCATTCCGGCGTCTGCCCTGGCGAGTGCAGGGTCGTCTGTTTCGGAACAGGGGAGCTGTGTGTATTCGCGGCTGGTGGAGAGTGGGATGGGGATTAGGGCGAGCTCAATTTCGATGATGAATGAAGGGATTTGGCCTTCCTTCAATGGATTTGGATCAGCAATAAATATTCAAAGCGCGAATCGCGGGGTGAAGCTAGGGTTTGAGTTCCCGGTGCCCGGGCTGGAGCTGGGGCTGTCGCAAGAGGGGCAGATGGGCCTTAATCTGCAAGCTTTCAGCCACTTTTATCAGCATATTGGGGATTGCAGTGGCGGAGATCAGAGTCAAGAGAAGGAGAATTCGCAGGGATCAGGGCATTAGTTTTTATTTAGATTTAGATTTTGATTGATTCATGCTTATCATTTTCGATTTGCTTATGATGAAGCAAGCTGCGGTCATCCATGTTCTTGCTACTTGTGTTTTCTGCTCAGCTCAATTCAATGCCCACGCAAACAGGTACTTACTAATTGTTTTTCTTTACTTTTGTTTTTTTAAGTCATCTTATATTTTTGTGCATACATGCAAATGCAAATGCAATGCAGTGTGGAGTAGAGTATGTGTGGAATGAAGATTGGTTGTGATTTTAGTTTGTGGTATCCAATTTTGAGGTGTGTTGTCACATAATTAATGTTGGTTTGTATTAATTAGTAGTACAATGATGATGAGTTGTCGTTGGCCTGCTTGTTTGTTACAAGTTGGGAAAGTTTCTTGAAATACAAGATATGAGCTGCATCTCATTAACACATAGTATATGCCCATACCATACCCTAGTGTTTGGGATTTGGGATTGCACTTTTACTATTCTTATACGTAATTACAAATCAAAATTTATTACTACTACTACTACCACTACCTAGTATTATTGCTCATTTCTAGTTTGATCTTGAAATGTGGTGGGGAATTTGATGGCCTGATCTTTGCATCTTACTATATTCTAACTTAGACATAGAATGTCTTCATATGAATTCTTCTTAAAATTACTCCACTTAATAATTAAGTAATACGGTATAAGTGATCACTAACAAATTACTTGAATTTTAATCCTTAATCATAAGCTATTGTTGGAATTGGGCATCTGAAATTTGAAAAGGCGAAGAATCCGCAGATGCCAGACATTGTAGAAAAATTGCTATCCAGTACCCACTTTTGGAAAATTTAACATGAGACCTCATTTTTCTAAATTTCCCCTTTTTAAACTAAAATAAACTGAAGGGACGAAAAGGGAGGTGAATCCAAGCATATACAGTACTACAGTATACTAGTACCATATTTACTACTCCAATACTATTCTTTTAAGATTCTATTCCACACCAAGCTATTTGATTTTTTTTTCTTTCAGGTTTTGCTACACACCAAGCTATTTAGTCTTCCAATTTCTAGATATTTTTGTGTTGGATGTTTGAATATTGAAGTGTTTAATCATGAATAAATGTTTTTATAAAAAAATTGACATAGTTTGGACATGTTACCAATAATTTATAAACACTTCGGATAAATAGAAAGTTTTGAGGAATTTTGGTGGGCTACCATCTGGGTTGGCTTAAATGTTTCCCATTGGGCTGATCACACAAACATAAATAAATGTGGATTTTGCTACTAGGCCCAACTAAGTTTTTCTTTCTTTCTTTTTTCTTTTCCTTTTCAGGTCATTTTTTTGTACTAGTACTACTAATTAACAGTCCCATTTACTATTAGTATATTATTAAACGGTTTAAGGAAAAACCCTAACCCTAATAACTGATTTTATACGCTGTAAGGAAAAACAATTAATCAAAGCTTATGGTCTCGCCAACGTTAATTCCAGGATTTCTACCATGTTTTAAATTGTAATAATCCCTAAAATTGTACAAAGACCTTATATTAGTACATCTATAATGCAAGAATAATTTATATGCGGTGTAATAAGTTAATTGCTTTGAGTAATGTCTTCCATCTTAATTAGTAATTTTAACATGATTGCTAAAAGATAGCGATTTTAATTAATGTTTTCAAGAGTTCTTACTTAAAATTGAACACGGGCCCAACTATATCGTTTCAGCGGAATTGGTATGACCGTTGCTAGGAAAAGAATGTGACTGATTTTTTAAAAATAAATGGTTAGCTCAATTTCACAAACCGGGTTGTAAATATGAACAGAATATAAGTTTAGTACGAACCTCGGTCTTTGAAAAATTAAATTTTTTAAAATAATATGGATTTTAATACATAATTGACAAAGTAAGAGAAAGAAAATAAAAGAATAATAAAAGTAGTGTGTTGGATTTTGAAATCCACTTACTAAAATAAATAATTTAAAAATTTTTATTTTAAAAAAATGAACTAATAGAAAAAGTTTCATATTTAAGGATGGATATAGTATACATTTAAATTAGTAACCAATTTTTAAATATGAAGTGATACGTTGACTTTTATAACGGTCATGTACGGATAGACACAACATTTACAAGAGACTGCAATAGATAAACAGCTGGGTATGCACTAAATAAAAGAAATACTCGTCTAAATAATTGTGCTTTACTCGGTATAGAATTTGTAGAATTAATTTGTAGGTAATTTCATAATTTTCATTATAGCTTCAACATCTATATTTTAATGTAGATGGTAGGTAGGTCTCGTATTCCACCAACTTATTCAACTCTCATTTTATTATAAAATTAATATATATATATATATATATATTATATATATAGGGTAGTGATCTATGGCAAACACCCCTTAACCAAATAACTAGAGAACAAATCATAACCACAAGATCAAGAAAATCAAGGGCTAGTATTAATACATGTAATTTTCTAATTTAAGGAGAAATTAGTTCCCTCAATCATAAAGTTACTCCACAATAACAAGGCGGGAGTATAATTGTCACTTCACATACAAAATTGAAATGGCGTCGGTCGCTCAATTCCAGGCTCTCTTCGTCCCCTCAAACTCGATCAAAAAATCATCCTTGAATGGCGGAAACGCATTCTTCGGCTCATCAATCTCTTTGCGCTGTGAAATTCAGAAAATCAGACAGAGAAAGCAGCTGACGGTGGTCGTTGCCGTCGGAGATGTCTCAACCGACGAGGCTGTGTATCTAATAGACGGCGCCGCCGCGGTTGGAGAGAGACTTTCACGGATTGGGAGAAGTGCGTGGAGGAAGGGGAGAAGAACAAAGAGGATATCGTGGAGAAATGCGTTCAGGCGACTTCGGCGTTGAGGAAGTGTATGGAGGCGCATTCCGATTACTATGCGCCGCTGGTCGATGCGGAGGAGGCGGTGATGAAGCAGATAGAGGAGGAAGAGAAATCAGATGATTTTGAGAAGAAGGAAGCACTTTGATTTTGACTCTGAGATTGATTTCGATTTTTAGCGTTTCGTGATAGGAAATTGCTCTATCTAGAATAAACAACATTGGATATTTGGGTGCGAAACTGTTGATTTTCACATTGATTTCTTAATCTTTGTGATGTTTTGTTGTTCAATGAAGTGCCTATTTCTTAAATAAGAGTGAAGTAAAATCTGAGTAAGAGTGATGTGTTTTGTGAACAAGAGTGAAGTAAAATCTGAGTAAGGGTGATGTGTTTTGTGAACAAGAGTGAAGTAAAATCTAAGTAAGAGTGATGTGTTTTGTGAACAAGAGTGAAGTAAAATCTGAGTAAGAGTGATGTGTTTTGTGAACAAGAGTGACGTAAAATCTGAGTAAGAGTGATGTGTTTTGTGAACAAGAGTGAAGTAAAATCTGAGTAAGAGTGATGTGTTTTGTGAACAAGAGTGAAGCAAAATCTGAGTAAGAGTGATGTGTTTTGTGAACAAGAGTGAAGTAAAATCTAAGTAAGAGTGATGTGTTTTGTGAACAAGAGTGAAGTAAAATCTGAGTAAGAGTGATGTGTTTTGTGAACAAGAGTGACGTAAAATCTGAGTAAGAGTGATGTGTTTTGTGAACAAGAGTGAAGTAAAATCTGAATAAGAGTGATGTGTTTTGTGAACAAGAGTGAAGTAAAATCTGAGTAAGAGTGATGTGTTTTGTGAACAAGAGTGAAGTAAAATCTAAGTAAGAGTGATGTGTTTTGTGAACAAGAGTGAAGTAAAATCTGAGTAAGAGTGATGTGTTTTGTGAACAAGAGTGACGTAAAATCTGAGTAAGAGTGATGTGTTTTGTAAACAAGAGTGAAGTAAAATCACAATAAGAGTGATGTGTTTTGTAAACAAGAGTGAAGTAAAATCACAATAAGAGTGACGTGTTTTGTAAACAAGAGTGAAGTAAAATTATGATAAGAATGATTTTTTTGTAAACAAGGGTGAAGTAAAATCACAATAAGAGTGATGTGTTTTGTAAACAAGAGTGAAGTAAAATCACAATAAGAATGATGTGTTTTGTAAACAAGATTGAAGTAAACCCATGCTAAGAGTGACATGTTTTGTAAACAAGAGTGAAGTAAAATCACAATAAGAGTGACGTGTTTTGTAAACAAGAGTGAAGTAAAATCATGCTAAGAGTGACGTGTTTTGTAAACAAGAGTGAAGTAAAATCACAATAAGAGTGATGTGTTTTGTAAACAAGAGTGAAATTAAAAAGTGAAGTGGAACTGTGTTGGCATGTGATTAACAAGCACACATTTTATTTCTAAAATAAGGAAATGCGGAGTAGTTAAAATGTGAAGTGGATCTTAGCAAAGATAAAATACGAGTAACTGTGCATTGTAAAATTAGTAGTAGTAGTAATAATTTATCTAATTCACTATCAATATATACGTACAATTCCCACAAAGTTATTCGATTTAACCACATCAAAAGCAATCTCAGTTAATCTATTCCCACGGCCTCAACCGAATTTTTGTACTCCTATTTAAACTCTCTGGTGAGATTATCAAGTTTAAGAAATAATTAAGCAAATTCCCAATTAATTACAAAAATCGTGAATAGGAGGGAGTTGAATGATTGACACGAAATGGCTGCATTGGAATTTGAAGCCAACGTATCTAATTCAGCTTCAAAAGAAAATTTCTTATCCTATTAATCCTTCAAAGTACCGATCTCCGATCTCCACTGTGAATCGGCATCTTCTTCCACCGTCAAGATCTTCGCCGTAAAACACCAGATAGACTTCGCCGCCGTGAATCACCATATCTACAGAGAGAAGGAGCTTCATAGATGAGATTTCAGATCACTTTCTCTCCGGCTTGTTGATGAACTTGCTGCGTAATTTGATTTAAATTTCATAAGGTAATTTCCAAAAATACCCTTGCCCTATTTTATATTATTAAAATAAATAATATTTGTTCCATTAAGATGTGTGGCTGAGATTTGTTCTCTAGTTATACACTTAAGATTAGTTATATCTTGATCACTCCCCTATATATATATATATATATATATATATATATATATATATATATATATATAGGGATGTATTATATATAGGGTGTGTTAAAGTCCTTCGCAGCTTTTCAGTTCAATGTTCTTTTTAATCACAGCCCTTGGATCCTTGAATTGGATGGTTGTGATGATCTGCATTATTTGACGAAAAATCTGCATTATTACACTATAATGGTGCATTATTAGTCGGTGTGCATTATTCAATTGAAAATCTGTATTATTAAATGACAAGTGACATCAATCTAACCGTCGGATGACAAAATCGTGGGGCTGAGATTAAAAAGAACAATAGAACAAAAGGTACAAAAAGGAAATGAATACATCTATATATATATATATATATATATATATATATATATATATATATATATATATATATATATATATATATATATATAAATGGGACCCATATTTTACACTAACTTATTCCACCTATTTTTGTATGTTTATTAAAACTCGTGCTCAATTCACATGATTCCTATTGTGCAACGGATAGAGTATATTTTTCTTTTTTCCCTTAAAAGTTGAATTAATCAATTTTGTACATGTTTTATAAGAATATCAAAAATTTCACACAGAAAAAATGAAAATTATACTCTAAATTTCAACTCAACATAAAATATACTCAACAAAATAAGATTTAGCTTGATTTTTTAATGAGATACATTATTTTACACATACGTTATAATTAATTGAATTTAAAAAAATGTCTAAATATATAATCAATTATCACCCCTTATTACATTACAAAAAATTAAAGATTTTACCATTGTAAACCAAGTCATGTTTCACTTCATTAGTAAGTTTCGTAAGTAAGAGAAACACCCTTAATTTAAACATATGCGGAGTATATATTTACTTACATAAATAATTAGGATTTTTAAATAAATAAAACACAAAATATTAATAATACTATTTTAATTAAAAATTCAAAAGTAATATAAGTGAAGTGGTAAATATTTGGGTTAACATTAATAATAAGAAAAATATGAATTGATAAAATAAAGAATGGACTAACAAAAGAAAAAATATGAATTAAAGACTAATAATTAAACCATTGAACTACAGAATTTCTACACATGGAGGGAGCATATATACAATTTTCGGCTCATCACTAGGAGACATTTTAGGCTCTCCGAATAGTCAGGAGGGGAGGGTGGGGGTCGCCCTTCCCGACCCCCTAAATCCACCGCTGGCTTTCACCGAAAGTATAATGAGGAGTACTAGTTTTGCTTTTACATAAAAATATGCTCCAAAACAAATAGTAGTATACTTTTTCAAGTCACTATAACATACACTCCCAATTTAGAAACAGACTCAAAAGAGACTGCATGAGTTTTAATAAAAAATTGATAAGTATGATTATGAAACTTTTTATTTTTTTAATGAGATCAACTTTTGTGAAAATTCCTAAAAGACTAGTTTTTATGGAGGATGAGAGAGAGAGTAAAAACAAGTCTTTGAGTGCTTTGTGCTGATTTCGCATGCATTACGCATGACATGGCGTCAAAATATATTGCTAAACTTCCTAATTTAACCTCTAAAGGAAATACATTTCCAAATAAAATAGTTGATCATCGGTTGTTGCCTTTTTTGTGTGTTTTTCTTTTTGGTATAAGAAAACTACTAAAAGGAAAATCACATTTTTCCAAATAAAGCAGCAGAGCTCAAACACTTGTTGTTCACACAAACGCATGTGGAAATTCACTTTGCTCCAAGTGGCTAGGAGTTTTATGGGTCAATTAGTGGATTATCTGCTTATCCATCCATTTCCACTTTATTTTACTACTACTATTATATATCTTCTTTATTCTCAATTTCACCTTTATACTCGATTTAAATATATTGATTGTTTCTACTAGACTATTGATGTAGAAATTGTGAACCGATCTAGACCATTGATTTTTGTTTGACCAACTATTGAAATTAAAAGAAGAATCATTGTAGTAATATCTTAAAAGATATTACTAGTATTATTATTATTATTTAAGATTGACCATTATTGAAAAAAATAAATGTCTATGTACAAAAATATTCATTGTGTATAAACATGTAGGAGTATCTATTTTTCTACACTAATATTGATCCTATCAGACCAACCTCAATAAATATATGTGTGCATGCACATTAGACATAATGCTTTATTTTAAAACATAAGTAAACGATTGAAAATTATTTGAATGATATAAGCACGTGATAACATTATGACATTATTAAATGCACACATGTATTAACGTAAGAATTAAAGAATAAAAATGTATGTTGTCCCCTCTTTAATTAATTAGCACTAAATGTTGATTTAATGTATCAATGATGATGAGGGGGTAGGTAGTTATAATCATTCCATCATTTAGATTTTGACCCCAAACAATTAGAATATTCATTCCTCTTTCTTATCGTTGGGGCCGCCTCCACGCATTCATAAATGACATGAATATGAATATTATGATCAAATCTAACAATATTAATCTAACTGTGTGATGTGAAAGTTCTAGATTCCACATAATAATATGTATCGCAGTCGAAATTTACATGGAGTATGATACGACCCTACGTCGTATCCCGTTTCTCCGGCGTCCTAGCGAAGGATCGGCGGTAGCAAAGAACCGGCTGTGCGCGGGAATTCCTCTCCGTCGGGCAGCGCGAGATCTTAGTGAAAGAGAATTTCTCAACACGTTGTTGGACACGTAACGATTTTATTGATTTACTGAATGGATCCAAATAATAACCATCTATCTCTATTTATAATACTCTAATACTATACCCTAACTTATTGACCAAGATAACAAATATATGGAAGGATTTGGTGAATCAAAAGATATAACTAAATAATGGGATATAGGATCGTATCAACTCTCCCCCGGTTAAAATCCACCTTGTCCTCAAGGTGGAAACCACGAAGCACGATGATAGTTGAAAGCTTTGGCGATGCGTATCCTCCGGGATCAAACACATATCGAACAGTTGAATGTCTTCCTTTATAACTTCCCTCACACAGCAGCGCCATAAACATACACTCATACGTAGCATGCTCTAGTTTTGCGTTATCAACGCAAGCCCTCTTGAGGAAGAGATCCATTGCGAACGTTTTCCCCACACCACAAAGCTTCTTGATGATCAAAACCCGGCTGATTCCTTTACCAATACAACCACTCGCCTCCGTCGCATGTTTGATCGTTATTTTCAGCTCCTTAATCTCATTCTGCGCATCCATCTCCACTCTTGCAGCTTCCGTATTGGCCTGTTCTGCCGCGTGCTCCTTCACATCCGCTTGCTTCATCAAGTTGATGACAGACTCCATTTCCATGAACAATGTTTTCTTAATATTTCTTGCATCGGCGATGATTTCCTCCAAGTGATCAATATTAGTACAATTTGGACTACACATGGAGGAATTGCTTATGTTTTTCCCACGGGAAGCACTGTCAGTAGACGACGATGTATCCGATTCACCTAAAACCATCGAGGATAAATTTGATCCATCTACATCATTCTCATCATATTCATCTTCTTTCTCAACATTTTCATCTAAATCATTCCCACCATTTTCATCTAAATCATTCTCATCAGAGTAACATAATAAACGTTGTTTGCACACATGACTCACCAACCATTTATCTGGGCAGTAATAACACAGACCCAACCGAGCTCGTTCCGCCTTTTTCTGCCTGCGAAACCCGGACCCTCGGTGGCCTTGCCTGATCAACCGCACGTCCCGGACCTCCCTGGGTCTGAATCGGCGTCGGTAAAGGTTCCGATGGCTGCTGCGCCGGGGGAATCATCAAATGATTGAAGTAAAATTGGACCCTCGAGATCCCATTGGATGTATTTGTCCCATCGAAACGCGGGGCATCCATGTGCACCCTCTTGGGTTGATCATAACCCGACATGTTGGCCTGGAAACGCTGTGGGGGATCCCAACACGTTGATGGCCTTTCCTGCGACTGGTCGAAGCCTCCCGCACGGGTACGGGCCTGTATATACCCTGGCGGGTCCCAGCATGAACCTCGTTGGCCCCAGCCTCCGCGGCAGCCCCGACCCGGCTGCTGGTCGTCTCGCAGCCCCCCGTTAGGGTACCGTGAATTATACCCTCTGTCACCATACCGCGTATACCTGAAACCATCATCCCCCCAATCCTCTCCGGCCTCGAAACACGAGGGCAGTTCTGCCTCGCGCGCCACCGGCGGCTCCAGATACTGGAAACGTCGATCGGTCTCGTCCCTCCACGCATCAAATCTGTCGAGACGATCCAATAAGCGATCCAACCTACCACTCACCGAGTCGTCGTGATTTATCTCCTCCGATTGACGAACTTCCAAATCCCTATCATCTAACTGCAGTCGATGAGGGACCCCAAAATTGCGACGATCAACGGGCTGTTGACGACGCTGCCCCCCACTCGTGAATGAGTCAGGGCGTGAAGAGCCCCAGCCGACTCTGCTGTTGTAGTTAACACGTCTCATGAGTACACAGATGAAAGCACCAGTTGATACGACCCTACGTCGTATCCCGTTTCTCCGGCGTCCTAGCGAAGGATCGGCGGTAGCAAAGAACCGGCTGTGCGCGGGAATTCCTCTCCGTCGGGCAGCGCGAGATCTTAGTGAAAGAGAATTTCTCAACACGTTGTTGGACACGTAACGATTTTATTGATTTACTGAATGGATCCAAATAATAACCATCTATCTCTATTTATAATACTCTAATACTATACCCTAACTTATTGACCAAGATAACAAATATATGGAAGGATTTGGTGAATCAAAAGATATAACTAAATAATGGGATATAGGATCGTATCAGAGTATTTAGACATTTATCCAATATTAAAATTCAAAATTAATAATCTTTGTAGCTTAATATTATTAAGTACATCCACAACGACCACAAATATTTGGCCGATAATATGAATAGATATAAAATAATGGAGAGGATATAAAAAGGCTTCCTTTGTTATCTCACAGCTAGCACATTTGTGTGTTGCTATTTAGCCTGACAATGGTTAGTTGGCTCTATTTGCAATGTCACTATTGAGCTTTGCCATTTTAAATTTGATACAAATGCTTGATTTTATATGGTGGACAACCAAAAACAAATTTTTTTTTGTGTAAATTAGGATAAGGTATACATAAAGTAATTTTGCATGTTCCTATATATCATACGAAAATAATAAAAATAAATACGAAGATGAAGAAGAAACGAATTATAGTGTACGCAACAAGTGTCTTACTATATTAAACATTTCCAAATTAAAGAGTGAAAATTTCCTTTTTCGACACATTTACCTGTAACTTATTCACATTATATTATTTAATTATTGCAAAAAAAATAAATATCAATGACCCACCATTTTAAGAGAGTATATTTTTTATGCACCAACCGTAACTTATTTGTCTCTTTTGCAAAATTATTAGTACTACTACTCCGTATATAATTGGCTACTTTGGAATTATTATCCGATAATATAATAGATGTGTGTATCTATTCAGAATCCAACACTAAGGCGTGGGCTTCTGGGGAATCCTATTTGGATCATATCACCCAAAATAGTTTCTATAATACATACATATGCATGTTAGCTTTATGACTATAACAGATTTTTTAAAAATATGTCACAGTAAATTTCAGAGACAATAATAATATTAATTTCCAGTTTTGTTTATATGTATATAGGGTTGTGATCAATTGAGATTTTTTAGCTTAATTGAGAATTGAGATGCATTATCAGTCACTTATTTTTATTAAATGAGTGGTCCGGAATTTGCCACATAGAAAATATTTTAGATTTATTAATTATGAAAGGGCAGAATGGTAATTTCATGGTACATTTTAGTCAATAAATAATTTTTTAAATTTTTTTAAAAAAATTTTGTCATCTACATATAAAATTCATATCAACTACACGCATATAATGTCAACTACATATACAATTCATGTCAACTATACACATATAATGTCAACTATAAGTCGTTGACATTTGATGTACATGCTATTGACGATAATACCCCCGAGTTGATATAATCTACTTGCAGTTGACATTTCGAAAATGTTGTGGATGAGTGGCTGAAAATGCATCTCAATTCTCAATTAAGTTAAAAAATCTCAACCTAACAGGACTATATATATAGGGTTTTGACCTATGCAAAACTAGATTTAAATACAGAAACGCAGAACAATATCATACGTAGGGCACTTTTAGGTCATAGTTAGTTAATTTTTAGGTCATGCTAACAAAGCATGACCTAAAATGGTCTTAGCATGACATTAAACCCAAATATTATAATATGACCTAAAATTGCTTAATTATGACCTTCCGTGTTTTTTCTTAATTATTGACCTAAGATTTGGGCTGCATTTCTGAATTTAAATGCATTTTTATTTTAATCATCTCCCTATAGGTTTAAGGTTTAGGAGTGGTTTGGTATTAATCACAGTCCTCTATATATATATATATATATATATATATATATATATATATATATAGGAAAATGATCAATACAAAACTTGATCTCAATACAAAATCCAGACCAAATCCTGACCATGAGATTTGACAATCCAATGGTCAATAATTAAACAAAAACACGGAGGGTCATTGTATAGCAGTTTTAGGTCATATTATAAACTTTGGGTTTGAGGTCATGTTAAGATCATTTCATGTCATCTTTACTATAATGACGTAAAAATAAGCTTACAATGACCTAAAAATGACTTTTGTATGCTTGGTTCTGCATTTTTGTATTAAGAATGGTTTTGCATGGATCAAAACCATATATATATATATATATATATATATATATATATATATATATATATATATATATATATATATATATATATATATATATAGGGATGTGATCATATGATAACCCATATTTATGGTGATAACCTAATAACCTATCATTCTATGGACGAAATATATCATTTTATAAAATAGAATATCATTTTATGGATTAAAAGTATCATTCTATGCATGCTGAAAAAATATCATTTTATAGTGTATAAATATCATTTTTAGTAAAAATGATATTTTTGACCCATAAAACGATAGGTTATTAGGTTATCACCATAAATATGGTTATCATTTTAACGCACCCATATATATATATATATATATATATATATATATATATATATATATATATAGGATTGTATTCAATGTCGAACTAATTTTAAAGACCGAACCAGAGAACAAATCACAGTCATCCGATATTATAATCTAATGGATATAATAAATCAACCAATTCTTGGTCATTTAATCACAAAATACACGCATAGGGGTGATTTGGTAATGAAGATATTTTTCAGCTTTAAACTTCCCTAAATTCATGGAAAGATAATTATGAATTAAAATCATCATACTCCACGTCTAAATTCTATTCTTTTACACTCATTATACTCTCCAGATCTTAATATTCTTATTGATTCAAGCAAAAATAATTTACAAATTGTTTACTGTTCATCGGAAGATTAATGGAGAACCGTCGTTTGAGGAAAACAGGGAACAACGACGAAGTACATCCATTTGATTCAAATTGGAGAACCCAAGACGACGACCTTGACATCTATCAATCTGATTCGGATCGGAGAAACCAAGACGAAGACGACGACGTCCATCGATCTGATTCAGATTGGCTTGTTGTTTGATTCAGATTCAGAATTAACTCAAGAAGACGACGTCCATCCATCTGTAAGTTAACAATTATCTTTCGTGTGTAGTAGTTTTCCTACGTAATGAACTGTATGTTTTATATTTCGTTTACTGTAATTCATGTACGTAATGAACTGTTTTTTATTTAGGATGAATTATTTATAGTTGTGTATTGAATTGTTTTTGATATAGGATGAACTTTTTATAGTTGCATGTTTTAACATTACTTCTTGTTATAACAGTTAAACACATCAAATTATTTCTTAATTTCATGCTAAAATATCCATATTATGATTATGGATAATCACATCTTTCAAATCATTAATCAAATTTGAAAAGATTTATCATTTCTTATTTCCTAATTTCATACTAAAATATGTATATTGTAATTATGGAAAATTAAATCATCAAATTAAGTCTCATTGTACAATCTTCACCTCGTTCATCCAAAATCCATCAAATCTAAATTAAAAGCACATTTTTTCAAATGAGTAGTATATGAACTAAACAAAATGAAAGTTATTAATGAACTATATTTAATAAATAATGAAACAAAAATTAATATGTATTGAAATACAATAGTAGCAATATTTTCTAATATAATACATAATGATCAAGCGTATATCATTCTAATGAATCAAAAACACATTTTTGATGAATTGTTTTCAAAAGTGCCCAAGTGGTTCGTTTGGTTTGAATGTTGAAAGCGCTGCGGGTGGTTGATTCAATACATGTATATCGTTAGTGGGAATTGATTTGTCTATATAAAGAACAATTACAGTGTCAGTGATGAATCAAATATACAAAATATTACTTAATGTAAGGCAAAGTAATGCAGTTTTTCCTTACCATTTGTTCCCTCGTACATTGGTTCCCTAAATGACCCAAATTCAAAAGAAAGCAATGCATATTACAAAGTATTAACTTCATCTTATAATGTTATAACTTCATCATATAATGTTGTGAATTCATCCAAAGAAATGAACCAAATATGAAACAAATCACTTCATCTTATAATGCTATAACTTCATCTACCACTGTTACCACTTCATCTTATAATATTATAACTTAAACCGAGACTTGGAACACGTCATTTAAAATGAACCTTAAAAAAAGAACCAAATTTGAAAGAAAACATTACACCTTATAATGTAAAAATTTCATCTTATACTTTTATTATTTCATCTCATAATGTAATAACTTCATATTCTAATTTAAACCTCCCAAAAAATAATGAAATGACTTCATATTCTTATTTAAACCTTCCAAAAAATTATTCCAAATTTGAAGCAAACAAAATTTGAATCAAATCACTTCATATAACAATGTAAAAACTACATTTTACACAGTACTTCATCTTCACTGTAATCACTTATCTATTGAATAGTTTTCATTAACTCCAAAAATCAGAACCAAAACAGTAAAAAAAACGTCGACAACAATTGAACCATCTTATACAGCAATCTAAAGATATCGATTGATTTATCATACCAGTCGTTTCCTCAATCACGGGTGGCAATCTCGGGTCTGGCCTACTGGATTGCACACCCCCAACCTTTACAAGCAACAATTATTTTACATGTGTTCAACCATTTCATTACAAAAACATATCTACACTTCACCGGAGACCAAATTCCAACTACAGAATCATCTTTACAACTGAAATAAACAAAAGAAATAAACAAAAAAGAATAGCCAGAACTCACCACAAATACACTAAAATTTAATCAAAATTCAAAATTATAGTATGAAATCACTTCATCCTATAATGAAATTTCTTCATCTTTTAATGTAATAACTTCACCCGAGAAGTGGAAACATTTCAGTTATAAAGATTCAACAATCCAAAACAAATAACTTCTTCTTATGATATAATTTCCTCATCTTAAGAGGAAATCACTTCATCTTATATTGTAATCAATTCACATTATAGAGTTGAAATGAATCAGATTTGAACCATCGAACAAATCAAAACTCATATCTTGAAGATCACTAAGAAATCTCACCAGAAATGAAGAAAAAATAGAACTATAATTCTTTCAATTACAAAACAGGGACCCAAATATAAAATGATGAATCGGGTCACTCACCAGAAATGTCTGGTTCATTTAGCGCAGATTTTTATCTCGGTTTTCCTTTCTGAGCACGTCCAACTTTAGAGGTTCCTATTACATGACGATGAACTAATTTGATTAAAAAAACATGAATTAAAATCTATTAAATCTGAACTGAACTATGTGTAATCAGGATTTACCGGTATCAGATATCATTTTCGAACGCAACTGCCGTTCATTTAAAATCTATAGTTTAACAAATCAGTATGTAGGGTTTTCAAAGAATGAAAAAAATGTAGAACACAACAAATACCGTTGATTTTGGTTTGCCTCGTGTCAACCATGGTTAGATCGTATGATAGCTAGGGTTGAGATTCCTCGGAAGTATCTCTGAAAATTGCCTGCCTCGGTTGACGAAGGAAGTGGTGGGAGAAGAAAGTTGAAGCGAGAAGGGGAATGGGTGATGGATTTACCCTAAAGTCTAATTCCTTTTTTCCGTAGGCGCAACTTACCATTTAGAAAGCATTGACCTAATTTGAGAATTTACTACTCTATCCTTGGGCTGAAGTAATTTATTTACAGGATGAATGACGAAAATGAGATGTACCGAATCTAATCTCATCCATCAAAAATTGGATCTAATAGCTAATTTTTAGTCTCTAGTATATATATATATATAGGGTCTTGTTAGGTTGAGATTTTTTAGCTTAACTGAGAATTGAGATGCATTTTCAGCCACTCATTTTGAAATGTCAACTGCAAGTAGATTATGTCAACTAAGGGGTATTATCGTCATTTCATTTCAATAGCCAGAATATCAAATGTCAACAACTCGTATTAAAATGTCAACAACTAAAAAAAAATTTAATTTTTTTAATTTTTTTAATTTTTTTAATTTTTTTTTAATTTTTTTTAAATTTTTTTTAAATTTTCGCGCGATGTCAACTACTGAGACATTATGTCAACTACGATGTGTAGTCTGCACATCAAATGTCAATAGCTCTGCACATCAAATGTCAACAGCTTATAATTGACATTATATATGTGTAGTTGACATGAATTGTATATGTAGTTGACATTATATGTGTGTAGTTGACATGAATTGTATATGTAGTTGACAAAAAAAAAATAAATAAATAAAATAAATAAAAAAATAAAAAATCAAAAAAAAAATAATTTTTTTAAAAAAATAAAAAAATATTTATTAAATAAAATATATGATGAAATTACAAATATGCCCTTTCACAATTAATTAATATAATAATATTTTCCATGTGGCAAATTCTGGACCACTCATTTAATAAAAATGAGTGGCTTATAATGCATCTCAATTCTCAATTAGGCTAAAAAATCTCAATTGATCACAACCCTATATATATATATATATATATATATATATATAGGGGAGCGTTATTCTCCTATTCATCCCTTAGATCCTTTACTCTTCTTAATATGGGCCGTTAGATCTCATTCATCAACGGTCCAGATGATCTGCATTATTACACTATAATGGTGCATTATTAGTCGGTGTGCATTATTCAACTGAAAATCTGCATTATTACACAATAATGGTGCATTATTAGTCGGTGTGCATTATTCAACTGAAAATCTGCATTATTAAACGACACGTGGCACCAATCTAACCATCGGATGACAAAATCGTGGGGCTGATATTAAAAAGAACAAAGAACAAAATATACAAAAAGGAAATGAATACATCTATATATATATATATATATATATATATATATATATATATATATATATATAGGGGTGCATTATAATGATAACCTTAATTTCCGTAATAACCCTATAACTAAATCTGGACCACACATTTTTAAAATCACGTGGTCTAGATTCAAACTTAGCTTTCCTTCATAAAAAATGCGCAGAGGATAAATATGTCATTTCGCTTATTTAATTTCTGAATTTCGCTCATGATAAAATTTACGTGTCCAAAATTCGCTCATTTAAATACGTAAAATCTTATTTCCCATGATATACGGATGTATGAGGTTCAGTTACACGTATGTATGAGGTTCAATTATACGTAAAATCTTATTTCCTATGATATACAAATTTCACTCATTTAAATACGTAAAATCTTATTTAAGTATCATTTTATCAGTCAGTCAAAAGTATCATTTTATCAACTCAGAGTATCATTCTATCCGGCAAAACTATCATTCTATGCAATAAACCTAACATATATCATTTTATCATTTTATCAGTCAGTCAAAAGTATCATTTTATCAACTCAGAGTATCATTCTATCTGGCAAAACTATCATTCTATGTAGGCATGCACAAACCGGCCCGGCCCGCCGGTTAACTGCCGGTTCGGGCCCGCCGGTTCATGAACCGGAACCGGGCCCGGAACCGGCGGTTTGAACCGGCAGGCGGGTTGAAGGGTCGGAAGGGCCGGTTCAGGTTCGGCAATATATTGAACCGTGAACCGGCGGTTCAAAACAGGCGGTTCGGCAGTTCGAACCGCCGGTTCAAGGGATCGAACAGTGTTTCGTAGGTTAGGGGTTAGTAGGGTTCGCGTAGGGGTTTAGGATAGCCGTTGGAACCGGCGGTTTGCGGGGTAAACCGCCTGGTTGAGGGGTTAACCGGCGGTTTGTCGGGGTAAACCGGCGGTTCAGGAGCCGGTTTCCGACGGTTCCGGCAACTTTTCAGAGGCTAGGTTGTAGGGTCAGTGTTTAGGTCTGCAAAACCGGTCATAAACCGCCGGTTTTCGGTCAGAAACCGGCGGTTTTCTGACGCAAACCGCGGCGGTTTTGGATGAATCAAGAAGTAAGCTCTCGGCGAAAAATATGGAAGCCGTGATGTTACTTGATGATTGGGCCAAAGCTGACGTCCGAGAACAAGAAAATGATTGGAATGATCGTCAAGAGGGATCACAAGATGAATTCACCGGGGATGAAGATTAGGCCAACCGTCAACCGCCGCCGGCCAAGCCAAATAGGTAAGTAAGATAAGAGAACTACGTGGACTTTGATTCCCTAATGCAAATGAGCAATTGGGATACGTAGGCACCTCAACTTAAATTAAAAATTTAAGTTGAGCTCAAGTCCTTTTTCTTTTATTTCTTTTTTTTTCCCATTAATTCCTACTTTAAAAATATGCAAATACAATTACATAATTGTATTTGTATATACTCTAGTCGATGAAGTATATTTCTCTATACGGCTAAATGAGGGAAACTTTTGACAATTCTACTATAATTGTTGATTGTTAGACGAAACTCAACATTTAAAGTTGAATTGCTAAAGGTGTCCTTAATTTAGTTATGTAGAAAGATCTTCTTCGCCGGTTAAGAGTATATATATAATACACTTATACGTTTAAGAACTTCAACGTCGTTTCTTGTCATTTGTAATTAGTTCTTCACTAGTAGTCTCATTTGTATTTAAATTTTGTTTAAGACTTCAAGACCGCCATATGTTTTCAATTTGTAATTGTTGTAACTTGTAACGTGTAATTTGTAAACATGCAATTTCAATAATATTGCAACTTTAGCCGTATTTTTTTCAATTTTATTTACTCACATTTCATACAAAAACAAACTTGAAAAGTGTAATGTAATTTGATTAAAATTGAAAAGTTGAAAAATGCAAAAAAAAAAAAAAAAAAAAAAAATCGTCGAACCGGCCTGGAACCGGCGGTTTTGAACCGCCGCGTAAACCGTCGGTTTTTTGAACCGGAACCGGAACCGCCGGGAGCTAGGCGGGCCGGTTCAGGTTCATGGATTTCTCGACCCTTGACCCGCCGGTTCGGGCTCGGAACCGGCTGTTCCCGACCCTTGTGCATGCCTAATTCTATGCAATAAACCTAACATATATCATTTTATCATTTTACATGATATTTGGCGAAATTCAGAAATTAAATGAGGGAAATGACATATTTACCCCCGCGCTTTTTTTTTATAAAGTAAATCTAAGTTCGAATCTCAACCACACGATTAGAAAATATGTATGATTCAGATTTGGTTATATGGTTATTACGTGATTTAGGGGTTATCATATGATCACAACTCTATATATTGTTTATTTACCAATTGCTTGCCCCCACACACAATACACTTGAAATTGCAATCCAAATTAGTTGTAATGTCACATAATCACATAATTGTACATTCAACACCTCAATAAAATATTTAAGATGAATAATTAAATTTCATAATAATGCACTAAAAGACATTGTTTGCCCAACTTGACAAGAAATCGACAGACGAGATTCTCCTTTTAAGGTAGTGTTTTTCTTTCTCTATATCATTTGTCAAAATTGCTTTTAGACTGAAAAGATTCACGATTAAAACGAGTTACCATATTCGAATATGATTCATAGAAATAATAGATTTTAAATCCTTATACTACTATTGAGCACAAAATTAGAATATCGGGATAAAATGTTTGTGTAACTTAATTTGTAATTTCTAGAATTGGGGATACAAACTTATGCAGGCTCAAAGATGGGACAAGAAAATTAGTAAAAAGGAAACTGAATTAAATATATGCAAACTCTTGGGGTACAAGAAAATTAGTAAAAGCAAACTGGATTAAATATATGCAAACATTACCCAGAATGAGCAGACAAAAGAGTTTTCTTGTATGAATCAACTCTATCGGTGAATATTTGCAATCATATTCGGTAACTATGAGACATGACACCTAATTAAAAATATAATAGAAATTAGAAAAGAATGTAAGGGGCAAAATGACTAATTAATTATGTGTGAAGACATGCATTCAAAAAAGTGAGCATAGTAAATATTTTAATACTATTTTCCATAGGGCAGGTTATACGGTCGGTTCGGTTAGAACCAAACCGACAACACGGTTAACCGAGCATAAAAGTAACCGAGATTGAAGCACTGGAACCGAAACCAAATTGGCCTCGGTTCGGTTCCTAACCGAATAGGGTCGGTTCGGTTCCGGTTAACCGAACCGGAACCGAATTAAAAAAGAAATTATGTCGTTCATAGCATATTTCTCACTGTGCCCCAATAGCACCCGCTGCTTCTCCTCCGTATCAAGCTCGTACAGCACCGATTTCGTCTCCGGCACGTACCCGTGCTCCATCATCTCCTCCGACAGCTTCACCACCAAAGCATGGACCAGCTCAATTTGAGGATTCACCCCCTCCACAGACCTAATCGAGTACACCCTTTTCTTCTCTTCAATCCAGCGGCATCCCGGTACCTTATACAGCCCCTTCTCTTCCAACACCTTCTTCACTCTCTTCACCTCGTCCCACATCTTCGCCTCCGCGTATATCTCAGCAAGAAGCACGTAGTTCCCTGCATTCGTGGGCTCAAGCTCAAACAGCATCCTGCTCTCCCTCTCTGCAAGCTCCACGTTGCAATGAATCATGCACGATCCGAGGAGAGCGCCCCACACCATCGCCCCTGGCTCATCTCGCATATCGGCTATGATCCGAGCCTCTTCCTATAGTCTATTAGCTCTGCCAGGAAGATCCACAATGAAAGCGTAATGCTCCACGCTAGGGCGAATCCCATGCTCTCTCCTCATCGAATCAAACAACGATTTTCCCTCATCAACGAGTCCAGAATGGCTGCAAGCTCCCAACACACTGATTAACGTTACTGGAGCAATTCGGTTCCAATCGGTTAGAACCAGTTGGAACTGAACCGAACCGATAACCGAGTAGACGCCTTAATTTTGGAACCAAACCGAACCGATAACTGAATTTGTCGGTTATCGATTAACTGAGAAGTGTGATATTCGGTTCGGTCATCGGTTAACCGATTAACCGATGACCGAATTACCTGCCCTAATTTTCCACATACACTTTGCATCTCATTATTCAAATAGTAGTTGATATATACCTTTGTTCAAAATCTGATTCACGTGTTATAATTTCAAATAGCAAAACATACGATAGAATAAATATACTATCTTTTTATGCCAATTCAATAATCTCTAAGCCAAAGATGCTTAGCAAGAAATTCACATAAACAGACTGAAGAAAAACATTTCCACATCAAAGTCAATAGCCTCAAACAGCATAACAACAAAAAGCAAGAAGATAACAATACAAAAAATTAGTAAATATTAAATAACACAAGATCCAACAAAAAGTTGTGTCCGGGAAACCATGCTCTCACCACCCAAAATACCACTCTTTCCGTCCCGTAATAGGAGTCCTATTTAATTATGGCACGTATTTTAAGAAAGGTAAAGAGAAGTGGATTGAATTAGTTTTATGAGTGAACTACCCTAATAGTCACTGATCTTGTCGAAAATGCATTAATAGTCTTTAAAAAAAATTATAGCATTTTTGGTGCAATAAGACTAAAATAACCATAGGCACTAAAAATGTAAATTTTTAATGTTTGAGGGCATTTTAGACTTTAAATACTAGTATACTATTTTTGTATTTTTAGTTACTCCATAAATACTAATTTTATATTTCTATTTACTTAAAATAGTTTATTGTGATTATGACAACCTTAAAATAGTTTAATTATACTATATTTATTTTAAAAATTAAAAATTATTTATTATAAAACTCAGTCTATATAAAAAAATCTAATAGTAACTTTTTTTAATAAAAATATTAAAGTGAATTATAGAAATTCTTTTTACATGTGATTTATTTTCACTTAAAAATTTAATTAAATTTTTTTAATTTGAGAAGAAAAAATATTATAGTGAACTATAGTAAAAAAATTATTTAAAAAATGTTACTAACATATTTAAATGTTACTATACCTAAGTAAAAAATAAATATTTTAATTACGTTAATTAAAATATAGTATAGTGAGAAAATATTTTTAAAGAATAATAACTAAAATTTAGGTGAATTATATCTACCGTAAATTAAAGCGAACTCTTGCGAACATTTTTAATAAAAATATTAAATTAAACTAAAGTAACTTTTTTTATTATAAAGCTCAGTCTATGCGTTATTCAAGTAATTATTGAAAACAAATGAGTGAATTATAATTCAAAAGAAAATGTTTTATGTTGTAAAAATATAAATAAACTAGAACAAAAAAAAGTAAATTTTTTTAGCCCGAAAATGTGCTTTTACATATGTCTAAAAAAATTGCAAGAATGAAGAGGTACCAAAAATGTGATTTCCAAAGACCAAAAATACCCTCTATGGCATTTAGGGGATTTTTCAAATGTAGAGGGGTATAAAAGACTGACAGGTACCAAAAATGTGATTTTTAGGGACCAAAAAGGATATAAAATTTTTTAGGGACCATTGATGCATTTTTCGACAAGATCAGAGACTATTAGAGTAGTTCACTCTAGTTTTATAATAAAAATATGAGTGAAATAAGTTGGTGGAATGTGAGATCTACTTACCATTTATGGTAAAAGTGAAATATGACTCTTATTATGGGATGGACTGAAATGGCAAAGCAGAACTCTTATTGTTGGCCGGAGGGAGCATATGTCATTAATTGTTTAGTTATATCCTTTATTCCATGTATATGTCCAAGCTCTAATGTCGCTCCACCCGTTATCAATTTTCTCTTGAGTGAATGGAAAATCAGACATCACCCTCTAATCCTAGTGTCAAATCGCCAAAAAACACGTTTCCTCTCGATATCCCAATCAGGTTCAAACTCTTGGAAGATTGCTTTATTCTGGATATTCCATATGGTCCACGTAATGACATAAAACATAGAGATTCAAAATTTCTTATCAAATCGTTGGAATGAGGTTCCTTTTTCATGCTAGGAAGTATATCTCTGGTTTCTCTATGAAGATATTGTATATCAAAATTTCTCATCGACTATAACAATAACCATAAATCACTAGAATATTTGCAACGAGAATAAGTATATTTTATTCGAGTAGTGATCTAGAGAAACCAATACTTAAATGCATAACTAGAAAACACGAATTTAGTTCACTATAAGAACGATGTAGTTCACTATAAGAGTGATTTAGTTGAACACAAAAGAGTGAACTAAAATGCTATTACAATTAACTAAATCATTCACAGAGTAAATACTTCAATATAATGGTGTTGTGGTTCATTCCTTGTTTTCAAATTCATATTGTGAACTAAAACGCTCATGTAGTGAATTAGATCATTTTGATCTAATTACTAAAATTTATTCTCTAGTTATGCACTTAATATTAATTATACTTTGATCATCTCTCTATTCTCTTTTTTTTTCTACTTTATTTGTAGGTAATTAAACATTAATTATGATATTCATATTCCATCTATAACATAAAATCGTGTATACTCTATCATCTAAGTGTCTCTTGTGCATAAGTTGTTTGAGCCTTTTCTAGGAGTATATGTCCGGTGTAGGTTACTTTAGCGTCGTAGTACATGCCACATGGTATATGAACATCGTTTTGAACCATTTTCTCAAGCTACCTTTTTTACTCTATCCACTAAATAAGCACACTTCACTTTCACTTTTAGATATCTTTCTTCTATACTTTAGCTTCATTTTACACAACTATTTATGAAAAACCAAACATGATCCAACATTAACTAACATAAAAAATAACAAAAGAAAACTATTTTTCACCCACAAAATATATTACTTTACTTTTATTACGTGTTACACAGCGCTAATGATGGTACTATATATAATTAGAAAAATGATTGTCATATTCTCACAAAAATATTAGAATCACACCTACTATTATCGTCGTTAATTACAAAATCAAAATCTTCCAACCTTCACATCTTTGCTGTTTTTTTTTACTGAAGTTCATTTTATTGAGGCACTTAATATTCAGGTGAGCTAAATAAAAGGAGAAAGATTATTCCAATCGCGCCGCATATGAAAAATATCAATATACTATATGGTACTTCGTCCGTCCCTGAAAGTTTGTCCCATTTTTCTATTTCCGTCTGTCCCATAAAATTTGTCTCATTTCACTTTTTACCATCTTTGGTAGTAGATCTCATATTCCCCTAACTCATTTCTACTCTCATTTTATTATAAAACTAATATATAAAAATAGGACCTACGTTCCATTAACTTTATCAATTCACTTTTCATTATATTTCTTAAAACCCATGTCTGGTCAAAGTGGGACAATATATAGGGGACGAAGGGAGTAATTGCTGGACTTTGACCAAATTTTTGCCACTTTAAGTTGATTTGCAATATCAAATACTCTCGTAGAGTCGTAGTATACTTTTTTTATAGACATGCCAAGCTAAAGTGACATCTATATAATTGGCATTCTATTTAACTTCTTAAACACCACTCTATTGAATATATATATATGGGTACATTATAATGATAATCACAATTTCCGTAATAACCCTATAACTAAATCTGGACCACACATTTTTAAAATCAAGTGGTCTAGATTCAAACTTAGATTTACTTCATAAAAAAAAGCGCGGGGGTAAATATGTCATTTCGCTCATGATAAAATTTACGTATCCAAATTTCGCTCATTTAATTTCTGAATTTCGCTCATTTTATCATTTTATCAGTCAGTCAAAAGTATCATTTTATCAACTCAGAGTATCATTCTATCCGGCAAAACTATCATTCTATGCAATAAACCTAACATATATCATTTTATCAGTCAGTCAAAAGTATCATTTTATCAACTCAGAGTATCATTCTATCCGGCAAAACTATCATTCTATGCAATAAACCTATAATTTTATCATTTTATCAGTCAGTCAAAAGTATCATTTTATCAACTCAGAGTATCATTCTATCAAGCAAAACTATCATTCTATTCAATAAACCTAACATATATCATTTTATCATTTTATCAGTCAGTCAAAAGTATCATTTTATCAACTCAGAGTATCATTCTATCCGGCAAAACTATCATTATATGCAATAAACCTAATATAATCAGCACAATACATAATATACAAACCTACAAAGCAGTAAACGTATCATTTTATCAACTCAGAGTATTATTTTTATAAGGTTACTGTCATTTTATCCGCTTAGATTATCATTTTATCAGGTAAAAGTATCATTTTATTAAACAAAAATGTCATTTTATACACCAAAAATACCTATCATTCTATCGGCTGAAAATATCATTCTACCCGGCAAAACTATCATTCTATCGGCTGAAAGTATCATTCTATCCGGCAAAACTATCATTTTATCAGTTTTATGTCATTTTGTCACGTTAAAGTATCATTTTATCAGCTTATATGCAATTTCTTCAACTAAACTATCAATTTTATAAGGTTACTGTCATTTTATCCGGTTAGATTATCATTTTATCAGGTAAAAGTATCATTTTATTAAACAAAAATGTCATTTTATACACCAAAAATAGCTATCATTCTATCGGCTGAAAGTATCATTCTACCCGGCAAAACTATCATTCTATCGGCTGAAAGTATCATTCTATCCGGCAAAACTATCATTTTATCAGTTCTATGTCATTTTATCACGTTAAAGTATCATTTTATCAGCTTATATGCAATATCTTCAGCTAAACTATCATTTTTATAAGGTTACTGTCATTTTATCCGGTTAGATTATCATTTTATCAGGTAAAAGTATCATTTTATTAAACAAATATGTCATATTATACACTAAAAATAACTATCATTCTATCGGCTGAAAGTATCATTCTACCCGGCAAAACTATCATTCTATCGGCTGAAAGTATCATTCTATCCGGCAAAACTATCATTTTATGCAGTAAACCTAACATTTATAAGCTAAAAGTATCATTTTATGAACTCAGAGTATCATTCTATCCGGCAAAACTATCATTCTATGCAATAAACCTATCATTTTATCATTTTATCAGTCAGTCAAAAGTATCATTTTATCAACTCAGAGTATTATTCTATCCGGCAAAACTATCATTATATGCAATAAACCTATCATTTTATCATTTTATCAGTCAGTCAAAAGTATCATTTTATCAACTCAGAGTATCATTCTATCCGGCAAAACTATCATTCTATGCAATAAACCTATCATTTTATCATTTTATCATTTCATCAACTCAGAGTATCATTCTATCCGGCAAAACTATCATTCTATGCAATAAACCTATCATTTTATCATTTTATCATTTTACGTGATATTTGGTGAAATTCAGAAATTAAATGAGGGAAATGACAGTTTTACCCCCCGCTTTTTTTATGAAGTAAATCTAAGTTTGAATCTCAAAACTATCATTCTATGCAATAAACCTATCATTTTATCATTTTATCATTTTACGTGATATTTGGCAAAATTCAGAAATTAAATGAGAGAAATGACAGTTTTACCCCCGGGCTTTTTTTCAGAAGTAAATCTAAGTTTGAATCTCAACCGCATGATTAGAAATATGTGTGGTCCAGATTTGGTTATAGGGTTATTACGATATTTAGGGGTTATCATATGATCACGACTATATATATATATATATACATATGTATATATATATATAGGGGAGCGTTATTCTCCTTTTCACATCTTAGATCCTTTTTCCTTCTTAATATTACGCGTTAGATCTAAGGCATCAACGGATCAGATTGATTCTATAAAACTGGTTCCGTGTTGCATTATAGAAGGTGGTTGTATGCATTACAGGGTTATTATTGACATTTACCGGAAAAGTAACTGCCACATTTTGGTATCTGCGAATAATGCACCACATGGTCACGAGTAATGCATATAATTGACTATATAATGCACAATATGTGAACTGCAATGCATACGAATAAGATGTACCATGTTATGATGTTTGGACACACGTTTCTTGTTTCCCCTAAGGGTTTAATAAGCTTAGGGGCTAGGGTATAGTACGTAGACACGTATGTAATCTTCACATGGTAACGAGTATTGGATATAATTGACTATATAATGCACAATTTGTGAACTGCAATGCATACGAACAAGATGTGATGTGTTATGATGTTTGACACACGTTTCTTGTTTCCCCTAAGGGTTTAATAAGCTTAGGGGCTAGGGTATAGTACGTACACATTAATAACAAATTATAAAACGATACGATTAATTCACCAAATTGTCACGAGGATGTTATTAACTATATAATGCACAATATGTGAACTGCAATGCATACGAATAAGATGTACCATGTTATGATGTTTGACACACGTTTCTTGTTTCCCATAAGGGTTTAATAAGCTTAGGGGCTAGGGTATAGTACGTAGACATTACTAACAAATTGTTGTTATTGGAATATACGTATGTGCATTATTTGGTTTAGGTAGTGCATTATGTAGTTGTTAATTGTCATTATCTCAGTATATTATGCATTATTAGAGGTATTGTGTATATGGGTTAATCAACGGATTGAAGATTACATACGTGCATTTAGTAATGTCTACGTACTATACCATAGCCCCTAAGCTTATTAAACCCTTAGGGGAAACAAGAAACGTGTGTCAAACATCATAACATGGTACATCTTATTTGTATGCATTGCAGTTCACATATTGTGCATTATATAGTTAATAACATTCATTACTCGTGACAATTTGGTGAATTATTCGTATCGTTTTATAATTTGTTATTAATGCGTACGTACTATACCCTAGCCCCTAAGCTTATTAAAGTCTTAGGGGAAACAAGAAACGTGTGTCAAACATCATAACACAGCACATCTTGTTCGTATGCATTGCAGTTCACAAATTGTGAATTATATAGTCAATTATATCCATTACTCGTTACCATGTGAAGATTACATACATGTCTACGTACTATACACTAGCCCCTAAGCTTATTAAACCCTTAGGGGAAACAAGAAACGTGTGTCAAACATCATAACACAGCACATCTTGTTCGTATGCATTGCAGTTCACATATTGTGCATTGTATAGGCAATTATATGCATTACTCGTGACCATGTGGTGCATTATTCGTAGCGGTTTCCAGCCATTATTAGATTACTATTGTACCCTCATAATGCACAAAATAGGATAAATAATGCAACACAGGATTAATTACCCAATGTTGATCTTGACCGTCCATTTCTCTAATCTAATGGCTGGTATTAAGAAGGAAAAATGAGGAAATATAGGAAAAGGAAATGAATACATCCCTATATATATATATATATATATATATAGGGTTCAGGATTAGATGATCAAAATAAAAATGTATTTAAATCCAGAAATGCAGCCCAAATCTTGGCCCTAGGATTAGATGATTTAATGATCAATAATTAACCAAAAATACGGAAGGTCATAATTAAGCAATTTTAGGTCATATTATAATATTTGGGTTTAATGGCATGCTAAAATCATTTTAGGTCATATTTTGTTAGCATGACCTAATAATTAAATAACTATGACCTAAAAGTGCCATACGTATGATATTGTTCTGCGTTTCTATATTTAAATCTAGTTTTACATAGATTAAAACCATATATATATATATATATATATATTTAGGATTGTATTCAATGTCGAACTAATTTTAAAGACCGAACTAGAGAACAAATCTCATCCACCCCTTATTTTAATCTAACGGTTATTTCATTATCAATTAAATCTAATTTTTTTATTTAATTAAACTTACAAAAGGGTTGTTTAGGAACTCTAAAATTGTAGCGGTTATTTGGTTACCTTAATTCATGCAACTTAATCATGGAAAATATATCAGCATCTTTTTTTTGTGATTCACAATTTTTTTGAAATTGAATCTGTTAATATACTCAATCTCAATCTTCAATCAATTCCATTCAATCACAATCTTCAACTATCGTCTCTACTTGTTCTTTTTATTTGTTATACTTTGATTTGGTTGTATGGATTCTTCAGGCACTGTCTCGAGGTCAGTCTCGGGTTGAAATTCACCCGCAACTCGGCCCCAATGTATTGTGCCACCGCCGCCACTGCTATAATGTCGTCGTTCAATCACTTCATCTTATAATTACTGTACTTCATCTTATAATGAAATAACTTCATCCGAGAAATGGAAACATGTCGGTTAAATGAATCAAATTTTAATAGTCCAAAACAAATAACTTCATCTTATGATATAATTTCTTCATCTTTTTAAGAAATGACTTCATCTTATAATGTAATTAATTCACGGTATATAGTTAAAATGAACCATCAAATAAATCGAAACTCAAATATTGAAAATCAACTCACCACAAAATACACTAAAAATGAATCGAAATTAGAAATTAAGGTATGCAATCACTTCATGTGGCGAGTTGAATTTCAAGATTTTGAGTTTCGATTTGTTTGATGGTTCATTTTAACTATATACCGTGAATTAATTACATTATAAGATGAAGTCATTTGGTAAACGGATGAAGAAATTATATCATAAGATGAAGTTATTTGTTTTGGACTGTTAAAATTTGGTTCATTTAACCGACATGTTTCCATTTCTCGGATGAAGTTATTTCATTATAAGATGAAGTACAGTAATTATAAGATGAAGTGATTGAACGGCTAAAGTCAAAAAGGGCTAATATTAATATTCAAGTTTAATATAGACATTTTATCGAACAGTTTATGTCCCCATGGTAATGTTTGTCGATAGAATCACAAAATTACTCAGTAGATAATTAGAATTCATATAATTTTTAATTGGTGTTTGATTCCAAACAAAATCTTGAAACAGATTTGAAGTCAAACTAAGTAAACTATCACGTGCGTGAAATCAAACTAAATAAACTATCCATTGATTTACTCTAAATTCATTTTTACCCAATTACACTCATTTACAGAATGACTAAGATGCCCTTTTGCTGAACAATTTAATTCACGGGATGAATTACGAATTTAAGATGTAGGAGCTCTAATCTCAACCACTAAATTAAAATCCATTGGCTAAAATTTAGTCTCTAGTTCTACACTAAGAATGTGTTGTGGGAATAAGGGGACCCTATATATATATATATATATATATATATATAGAGGATTGTATTCAATGTCGAACTAATTTTAAAGACCGAACCAGAGACCAAATCTTAAACATCCGATATTTAATCTTGTGGATATAATAAATCAACCAAATCTAAATTTTTTTAATGTTAAAAATTGGTTGAAGGGTGTAATTGGAAGACATCTATCCATGCGGTTATTAGTTCCCCTAAATCAAGCCACATAATTATGGAAAACATCTTCAGAATCTTCTTGTCTAATCAATGGTTTTTTTATTCTGCTCCTGATTTACATCGTGAATTATTTTGCGTCTCAATATGATATTACATTGCTAAACTAACGGAGGGAGATTCAAGACAAACAACCATGTAGGAAGATTCTCGATGAACACCATGTTCTAATATTAATTCTTGTATATAAGTGTTTGATTAACGAAGAGCTGCGGCGGCAAGTCGTGCTTGGATGAATTAGGTATTTTGAGCTTGCCGTTTTTAATATTCTTGATTTTTGCCATGAGAGTGTTGGATGTGAGTGGTTAGATCATAGAGAGTTGCTTGATTCACTAGCGAAGAAGTACATAAGCACATTCCTAGAATTTCGCGGACGAATCAGAAGCCACCGCAGTCGTTATCTTCATCTTCTGGCATTGCACCGACGAAGAACTTTATTACGTGTTTAGTTTTTAGTAATGAATTTATTTTCATTTAGGATGAACAGTTTTAATATAGTACTGAACTGTTTCTATTCTTGTTTTTTACAGAAGTTATAAGTATCGTCCTTTTATTGCTATGATTTGGTGTTGTGAATAATGTTATTATTCCTTCTGGTTTAATCTAGTGATGTCAATGGGACTTTTGTTTGGAATGAATCTTTTAGTATATGATGTCTTGATTTATTTTGTCTTTGATCGAAACAATGAACTATTTTCCATTCTAAATGAACTATATACCATCCTGAATGAACTATTTACATAATGAGCTGAAGTTTACCATCGAAACAATTGAAGTTTTGTAAAACCAAATAGATAATAAGTGTGAACTGAATAAAATTTCAAAAAACACATTTAAAATCTTATTCGATTGAGTTAATATACAACGAAAATGGATAGTGTATGCTTGAATTAATTTCTTGTTTTGACTTTTGCCAACAATGCATCAGTTTTTTCCCTTCATATGCAACTATGCGCCTGGCCTTGACATTCCTCTTTGCAATAGTCTTCTTGGCATCACACTTCTGATAACACACATATTAATCAAATATTCAAAATTTAAACCTTACAAAAAAATGTAATAACTTCATATTCTAATTTAAAACTTCCAAAAAGGTAATTTTATAACGTAACAACAATTTCATCTTATACTTTTATTATTTCATCTTATTATTTAATAACTTCATATTCTAATTTATTTTTTTCATAAAAGTAATTCAGATTTGAAGCGAACCAAATTTGAATCAAATCACTTCATATAACAATGTAAAAAACTATATCTTACACTTAAAAGTACTTCATCTTATATTGTAATCACTCATCTCTTTAATAGTTTGCATGAACTCCAAAAATTCAAAACCAAAATAGTAAAAAAAATGTAGACAACAATGGAATCATCCTAGACTGTAATCTAAAGACAACAATTGATTTATCTTACCAGTCGTTTCCTCAATTACGAGCAACAATCTTGGGTCCGGCCTACAGGATTGCCCACCCCCAACCTTTACACATACATCAGTTGTTTTACATGTGTTCAAACAATTGAAATAAACAAAAAAGAAACAATCAGAATTCACCACAAATACACTAAAAATTGAATCAAAATTTAAGTATGAAATCACTTCATCTTATATTCAAATTTATTCATCTTTTAAATGTAATAACTTCACCCGAGAAGTAGAAACATTTTAGTTAAAATAACTTCATCGTATTAGGAAATCACTTCATCTTATGTTGTAACCAATTCACCTTATGCAGTTAAAATGAATCATCCTAGACTGTATTCTAAACACAACAATTGATTTCTCTTACCAGTCGTTTCCTCAATCACGAACGACAATCTCGGGTCCGTCCTACTGGAATGTCCACCCCAAGCTTTACACGGACATCAATTGTTTTACATGTGTTCAACGATTTCATTTCAAAAACTTGTCTAGACTTCACCAGATATCAAATTCCATCTGCATGTTATCTTTACAATTAAAAAAACCCAAAAAAAACAATAAGAATTCACCACATACACTAAAAAATGAATCAAAATTCGAAATTAAAGTATGAAAGTCACTTCTTCTCATAATCATTTAAGTTAAAATGAACCAAATTTCAACAATCCAAAATAAGAAAATATTATCTAGGGCCTTCGAAAAAGGACAAAATCTAAGAACGTGATAACTACCTTTCAATTTCGAAAGTCTTGTTTCGACCATTGTGAATTTCGCCTTCTTCAGATAGGTTTTTGCGTGAATTATAAGTGGTGAAAGTTCAATACAGAATCCCAGCGGCGTGGAGAGAAAATTGGGCGGAGATGAATTGTGTGTTTGAGAGAAAGCTGAATAGATACCACTATAATTAATTCCTGAATTTTAGGGAACTCTATGTTGACCTAATATAGAATTACTAAATAACCCTTGGCTGAAGTAATTTCCCTTTGTGGTGAATGACGGAAGCTAGATGTCCCATATCTAATCTCATCCATAAAAAATATGATCCAATGGCTATATTTTATTCTCTAGTTCTACACTTAGGTGGCCATTTGCATTTAAAGGGACCCTATATATATATATATATATATATATATATATATATATATATATATATATATATATATATATATATAGGGAGATGATCAAAATAAGTATGTGTTTAAATCCAGAAATGCAGACCAAATCTTGGCCCTAGGATTAGATGATCTAATGGTCAATAATTAACCAAAAACACGGAAGGTCATAATTAAGCAATTTTAGGTCATATTATAATATTTGGGTTTAATGTCATGCTAAGATCGTTTTAGGTCATGCTTTGTTAGTATGACCTAAAAATTACCTAATTATGACCTAAAAGTGACCTAATTATGATATTGTTCTGTGTTTCTGTATTTAAATCTAGTTTTGCATAGATCAAAACCCTATATATATATATATATATATATATATATATATATATAGGGTAGTGTTAAAATCCTATATACCACTTAGATTTAAGTTCCGTTTTTATTGGGATCGTTGGATCTTGAGTATGAACGATCTAGATTTAATTCTTATAGTAGCATTCCGTAGTTCATTATTTAGTTTATTTCGTGCATTATGAGGGTGAATTAGTAATTATATGTGCTCAAATCTGGAGAAACCGAGGAGTCGAGATTTTAGAGGGATACACCCACTACTTTCCATGTACTCCACGCCTCATTCATCATCATCCTTAATTACTCCAGCTTCTCTCTCCATTTTTGACTTCTCAAATTCCAGCCAAACCCTAGCCGCCTCCACCACCGTTTTCGCCGATACAAGCTTAAATTCATCCGCTGTTACCTTCGATTTTCAGTCATCCGTTCTGTTCTGAACAATACTCCACCGCCACCATCACCGTTTTCGCCAATAAGAAGAGGTAGGGTTTTCGAATGTGTATGTACTAGTTTAATTTTCGAGTTGCAACAACCCTTTCTCCAAGTTTCGCCTGTAACACACCACAATTCAACTGCATACCACCGACCGGCCGTATTTGTTAATACAGTCTAATTCCCCTTTGTTTCGTTGGATTCCTTCGCAGTTCTTAAAATGACAAAAAGAGGACGACCAACAAATTCACAACAATCCCAGCAAGAGGGTGAGCCTTTGTTTTTCATTTGCAATTCGAATTGATGTTTATTTTTGGATTTTACTCCGACATGGTTTAACATAATTTTGCAATTCGAATTGATATTTTATTTGCAAAATATCTGTTTGTTCTGTACTTGTTAAAATCTCTTCATTATTTGCCAATGTTACTATATTATTTGAATATGTGAATGCATTATGATCATTTCTGTTTTAAATTGTCAGATAACAAATGTAATATTAGTATACTCATTAATTCATATAATCTCTGCATTATGTTCAAATGTGATTGCATTATTTTACTATATCCTTGAATTATGTGTAATGCTGTTTTATACAGTAAAAGAGGAAAGGTATTTAGTGTTACATTCTGTGTATTAAAATTGTATATCTATGCATTATTTACCTATATGATTACATTATGAATGTTGTTGGTGTGGTTATAGATTGCGGAAGAGTAAATTGAAAATCTGCTTGTTCATTAATTTTTAAAATCTCTTCATTATTTGCCAATGTGTCTACATTATTTTAAAATGTGAATGAATAATGGTAATTTCTGTTTTATATTGTCAAATAACAAATCTAAAATTAATATATTCATTAATTCATATAATCTCTGCATTATGTTCATATGTGAATGCATTATTTTCATATATCCTTGAATTATGTGTAATTCTGTGTTATACAGTAAAAGCGGAAGGGTATTTAGTGTTAGATTCTGTGTATTAAAACTGTATATCAATGCATTATTTTCCTATATGATTACATTATTAAAGTTGTTGGTGTGGTTATAGATTGTGAACGAGTACATTGAAAATCTGCTTGTTCATTACTTGTTAAAATTTCTTCATTATTTGCCAATATGACTACATTATTTGAATATGTGAATGCATTATGGTATATTATTTCATTATTTGGATTTGATAGTGCATTATGTAGCCTGTTTTTTTACATTACGTTTGATTTTGATATGCAGAGATGCAATTGTGTATGAGGACAACTAAAAACAAACGGTGCAGAGTGAGTTCCTTTCGTTGGAACTGTTCAAAGCTGTCAGCCCGGTCATTATAGACACTTGGTGCTCTTACTTGAATAACATGGAGAAGCTGAAGGCACCAGATAGTAGTTGTCATTATTTTGATTGTTGTAGGAAATACGAACTATCAACGGGCTGATGAGTACTTCAATGAGTTAACCGCACAGTTATTAGAGTAATTCAGTGTTATAGAATCCAATAACGAACAAAAATTCGGTGCATGTATCAGTTTAAACGTTGTTATTATTGAGTGCGTACTACACCCTAACCCCTACACTTATTAAACCATTAGGGGTAACAAGAAACGTGTGGCAAACATCGAAACACGCCACATCTTATTCGTATACATTGCAGTTCAAATATGGTGCATTATATAGTCAATAAAATCCATTACTCGTTAACATTCGGTGCATTATTCGTATCAGTTCGTTTCCATTCGGTGCATTATTCGTATCGATTTAAACGTTGTTATTAATGAGTACGTACTATACCCTAGCCCCTAGGCTTATTAAACCCTAAGGGGAAACAAGAAACGTGTGCCAAATATCGAAACACGACACATCTTATACGTATACATTGCAGTTCACAAATGGTGCATTATATAGTCCACAATATCCATTACTCGTTACCATTCGGTGCATTATACGTTTATGTTTAAACATTGTTATTAATGAGTACGTACTATACCCTAGCCCCTAGGCTTATTAAACCCTTAGGGGAAACAAGAAACATGTGTCAATCATCGAAACACGACACATCTTAATTGTATACATTGCAGTTCATATATGGTGCATTATATAATCAATAATATCCATTATTCGTAACCATTCGATGCATTATTTGTATCAGTTTAAACGTTGTTATTTATGTGTACGTACTATACCCTAGCCCCTAGACTTATTAAACCCTAAGGGGAAACAAGAAACGTGTGCCAAACATCGAAACACGACACATCTTATTCGTATACATTGCAGTTCACATATGGTCCATTATATAGCCAATAATATCCATTGTTCGTTAACATTCAGAGCATTATTTGTATGTTCATTACTTGACTGATTCTGAACATTATTTGGCTATTTGAATGCATTATTTATCTTGTTTTATGCATCACGTGGTTGCTGTTGTACGTACTAGACCCTAGCCCCTAGGCTTGTTAAACCCTTAGGGAAAACAAGGAACGTGCACCAAACATCGAAACACGGCACACCTTAAATGAAACGGGGCTGGATAAATGTTCATTACATATCACAAATAATGCATTACAGAAACTAAAACCACGCATTACACTACATAATATGTACATTATGTATATCTGTTTTAAAAAATGCCTACGCGCTATGCATGTGCAACCCCGAGGAATTACTGCAGCTCGTGTATTTGGACAACGTTTTTTAGACTTAGAACATACTACACCCTAGCCCCTAGGCTTGTTAAACTCCTTAGGGAAAACAAGAAACGTGGGTAAAACATCGAATTACGGCACAACCTAAACTAGGGGCTAGGATAAATGTTCATTACATACCACAAACAATGTTCATTATAGAACCTAAACTAAACGGGTAAGGATAAATGTTCATTACATACCACAAACAATGCGTTACAGAAACTAAACTACGCATTATACTACACAATATGTACATTATGTATATGTGTTTTAAAATATACCCACACGTTATGCATGTGCAACCCCAGACGAATTACTCCAGCTCGTGTATTTGGACAACATTTTTTAGACTTAGAACATACTACACCCTAGCCCCTAGGCTTGTCAAACCCTTAGGGCAAACAAGAAACGTTCGCCAAACAACGACACACGGCACAACTTAAATTATAATATTGTCAAGGAGTTGATCGAATATTTGTTTGTTCATTACTTGGTATAAGCTGTTCATTATTAGGCGATGTGATTACATTATTTGCCTATGTGCATGCATTATGTTCATTTCTGTTTTTAATTGTCAACAGCCAAATGGAATATTTGTTTATTCATTACCTCATATAATCTCTGCATTACGTTCATATGTTAATGAATTATTTTCATATATGCATGAATTGCCGTTGGTCATTGTTGAAATAGCTTATGCTCATTAAGTAAATGATTATGTTCATTAATGTGTATATTTGTATTCATTATATGTCATGTATCATGCATCATGTCAAAGTTTTTTTATATTGTCAAGGATTTGATCGAATATTTGTTTGTTCATTACTCGGTATAAGCTCTTCATTATTAGTTGATGTGCTTACATTATTTGCCTATGTGCCTGCATTATGTTCATTTCTGTTTTTATATGTCAACATGCCTCCTTCGAAGCTAAATATGGCTGAGATTAAAAATTAAACGAAATCTGCATAAAATAATATGAAAATCTGCACAAATACTTAGTGGGAAATCTGCATAAAATAATACGGCTAAAATTATGGAGCATTCCATAACTAACTACAAATGTTAATCTCTATTATGCCCTTTAAACGTTTAAAATTTAAGAAATTAACTAATTATATGTCAATGTTTTAACCATCCGATCACAACAAATCCACGGCTGAGATTAAAAAGGAGATTGGATTAATAGTGGAAAAAGGATTTGAATACAATCCTATATATATATATATATATATATATATATAGGGTAGTGATCAATGTATAACTAATCTTAAGTGTATAACTAGAGAATAAATCTCAGCCACACAAATAAAGGCAACAAATATTATTTATTTTAATAATGTAAAATAGGCGAAGGTTATTTTTGGAAATCTCTTTATGAAATTCATAAGCTCATACGCTAGATTCATTTCCTTCCAGATTGAGATTGTCGATGTTCTGCTCCAAAACAGAAAAAACGAGTTGCTGAGATCGTTCTTCTTCATCTTCTCCGCGGCGCCGAAGTGGAGGCATTTCACGGCGGTGATCACGCACCAGATTTTCAAACTGTAGTTCGAAATTAAGTTGATAAATGTGAATATGATGGAGAAATTCGATTCCGAGAATTCCAAACACCAGAGTTTTGAATTGAATTTTGTAATTAAGTTGATAAGTGTTAATACGATGAAGAAATTCGAATTCCAGAATTCTAAACACCAAATTTTCAAATTGAAGTTCATAATTAAGTTGATAAATGTAAATATGATGGAGAAATTTGAAGAGGAGAATTCCAAACGCAGCTTTTCAAATTGAATCACATAATTAAGTTGATAAATGTGAATAGGATAAGAAATTCGAATTAGAAAATTCTGAACACCAAATTCTCAAATTGAAGTTCATAACTAAGTTGATAAACATGAATCGGATAAAGATATCGGAGAATTCGAGAATTCTAAACACCAGATTTGGAAATTGAAGTTGAATCACTCTCACTCTAACCCTGGACACATGATTATAACCATATTTTTACTTCACCGAGGTTAACAAAATACATCACTATACCCATGATTTTACTTCACTCTTGTTTACAAAACACATCACTCTTATTCTGATTTTACTTCACTCTTGTTTACAAAACACATCACTCTTATTCTGATTTTAATTCACTCTTGTTTACAAAACACATCACTCTTATTCTGATTTTACTTCACTCTTGTTTACAAAACACATCACTTTTATTCTTATTTTACTTCACTCTTGTTTATAAAACACATCACTCTTAGCATGATTTTACTTCACTCTAGTTTACAAAACACAACACTCTTAGCATGATTTTACTTTACTCTTGTTTACAAAACACATCACTCTTATTATGATTTTACTTCACTCTTGTTTAAAAAACACATCACTCTTATTATGATTTTACTTTACTCTTGTTTACAAAACACATCACTCTTATCATGATTTTACTTCACTCTTGTTTACAAAACACATCACTCTTATTATGATTTTACTTCACTCTTGTTTACAAAACACATCACTCTTAGCATGATTTTACTTCACTCTTGTTAACAAAACACATCACTATTAGCATGATTATATTGCAATTTGAGGCTTCAAAAGCGATTGTGATGCAGATGAACAGCAGAGTAACGGAATCCGTAATCATGCTCTTCCAGTTGAAACTGTAATCAATCGTGAATGAGCGGTGTTGCTGATTCAATTTCGTTGAAATTAAGCATTGTTGCTGAGGAAGCGCAGCTCAATTTTGATAATCAACACAAGTATTATTTAAATTGTCGTTGTTGCTCCGATCATTCTCACCTCTTTCCCGACGCCAATTCGCTCAATCACGCTGCTAACAATTAGATTATTTACTTTTCACGGCATGGATAATAAAATCTAATTAAACCATACAAATAATTAAAGATGAAGAAGTCTTCCAAATCCCAGAAATTAAAGATAATTAAAAGATAGCAAAACTCATCAAAGCCTCAAAGACAAATCAAAGACTCCTCCGACGCGGTATAGTACGACGACGAGGAGGAGGAAGAAGGAGACGAGGCGGAGGACGACGAGTAATCATAGTCGATATTCTTCCTCGCATTGCGGCGCTCGAGCCTCGGCTTCGAGCTGGCTGCACGGTGGCTCGAGCTGGAGCTGCCGCCGGTGACGGATTCAGAGTCACTTTTGCGGCGTTCGGCGAAGATTTTGGGAAGGCGATGCATTGTTGCGATTGCACGGAGCAAAATCCATCAATCGGGAAGCTGGTGAGCTTCCTTCGGTGGAGAAACTACAGTTTGCAATGACGTAACCTAATTTTGGCTATGCAATGACCATTATACCCCTGCCTTGTTATTGTGGAGTAAATTTGTGATTGGGGGAACTAATTCCTCTTTAAATTAGAAAATTACATGTATTAATACTAGCCCTTGATTTTCTTGATCTTGTGGCTGTGATTTGTTCTCTAGTTATTTGGTTAAGGGGTGTTTGCCATAGATCACTACCCTATATATATATATATATATATAGAGTCGTGATCATATGATAACCCCTAAATATCGTAATAACCCTATAACCAAATCTGGACCACACATATTTCTAATCATGCGGTTGAGATTCAAACTTAGATTTACTTCATAAAAAAAACGCGGGGTAAAACTGTCATTTCTCTCATTTAATTTCTGAATTTTGCCAAATATCACGTAAAATGATAAAATGATAGGTTTATTGCATAGAATGATAGTTTTGAGATTCAAACTTAGATTTACTTCATAAAAAAAAGCGTGGGGGTAAAATTGTCATTTCCCTCATTTAATTTTTGAATTTCGCCAAATATCACGTAAAATGATAAAATGATAAAACGATAGGTTTATTGCATAGAATGATAGTTTTGCCGGATAGAATGATACTCTGAGTTGATAAAATGATACTTTTGACTGACTGATAAAATGATAGGTTTATTGCATAGAATGATAGTTTTGCCCGATAGAATGATACTTTGAGTTGATAAAATGATACTTTTAGCTTATAAATGTTAGGTTTACTGCATAAAATGATAGTTTTGCCGGATAGAATGATACTTTCAGCCGATAGAATGATAGTTTTGTCGGGTAGAATGATACTTTCAGCCGATAGAATGATAGGTATTTTTGGTGTATAAAATGATATTTTTTTTAATAAAATGATACTTTTACCTGATAAAATGATAATCTAAGCGGATAAAATTACAGAAACCTTATAAAAATGATAGTTTTTCCGGATAGAATGATACTCTGAGTTGATAAAATGATACTTTTAGCTTATAAATGTTAGGTTTACTGCATAAAATGATACTTTTGCCGGATAGAATGATACTTTCAGCCGACGGAATGATAGTTTTGCCGGGTAGAATGATACTTCAGCCGATAGAATGATATGTATTTTTGGTGTATAAAATGACATTTTTGTTTAATAAAATGATACTTTTACCTGATAAAATGATAATCTAAGCCGATAAAATGACAGTAACCTTATAAAAATGATACTCTGAGTTGATAAAATGATACGTTTACTGCTTTGTAGGTTTGTATATTATGTATTGTGCCGATTATATTAGGATTATTGCATAGAATGATAGTTTTGCCGGATAGAATGATACTCTGAGTTGACAAAATGATACTTTTGACTGACTGATAAAATGATATATGTTAGGTTTATAGCATAGAATGATAGTTTTGCCAGATAGAATGATACTCTGAGTTGATAAAATGATACTTTTGACTGACTGATAAAATGATAGGTTTATTGCATAGAATGATAGTTTTGCCTGATAGAATGATACTCTAAGTTGATAAAATGATATTTTTGACTGACTGATAAAATGATAAAATGATATATGTTAGGTTTATTGCATAGAATGATAGTTTTGCCGGATAGAATGGTACTCTGAGTTGATAAAATGATACTTTTGACTGACTGATAAAATGATAAAATGATATATGTTAGGTTTATTGCATAAAATTATAGTTTTGCCGGATAGAATGATACTCTGAGTTGATAAAACGATACTTTTGACTGATAGATAAAATGATAAAATGAGCGAAATTCAGAAATTAAATGAGCGAAATTTGGATACGTAAATTTTATCATGAGCGAAATGACATATTTACCCCCACGCTTTTTTTTATGAAGTAAATCTAAGTTTGAATCTAGACCACGTGATTTTAAAAATGTGTGGTCCAGATTTAGTTATAGGGTTATTACGGAAATTGGGGTTATCATTTTAATGCACCCCATATATATATATATATATATATATATATATATATATATATATAGAGTCCCATTATTCACAAATCCACTCTTAAAGACCGAACCACCGAATCATACCAAATTAGGGTTTTTTGATCTAGTTTTTTATGGATGAGAGGCACAAATTTATAATTTATTTTCACCTTCATCACGAGCCTATTTTAATTCATCCGAAGGTAAATAAGTCATACAAACATGTTACAAAGATTTAAATTCATTCCAGTAGGTTTTTACTTCATTCCAGTAAAAACCTTATCCAATGAAGTAATAACGTTTCTGAATGAAGTAATAAACGCACTTGAATAAATTGCATTTTTTAATGTAAATAAAGTAAAAACTCAGGTCAATGAATTCAAATGAAACATATGTTGAATCATTTCAAAATCTACTGGAAGAAAGTAAAAACATGTTATAGTTTCAAGGTATTACGTACGGAATGAAGTAATAAATCTATACAATGAAGTAAAATGGGCTTGTAATGAAGACCGAAAAATTTACACAGCAGCACATCTCATCAAAAAAACTAGATCTAATGGCCCAGATTTGGTCTCTAGTTCGGTCTTTAAAATTGGTTCGACATTGATCACAACCCTATATATATATATATATATATATATATATATATATATATATATATATATATATATATATATATATATATACTATGCGATTTTAGTCTAACAAATCATCTACTACTTGTATTTTTATATTTTTTATGAGTTTGTAAATACATTAGGGAATATTATATTTTTAAAATATACTATAACTTTTTAATATTATGTATATTAAATTTGGGATGATTCCATAGGAGTACTTTATTTTATGGATAACTATTGTCTCATCTCTATATTAAATTTTGTAAGAGGCATCGTTGACTTGAACAAATGAGGAGTCGCATTAAATGAATGTGTATTATACTTCTTTCCCTCAAATAAAAATAGACACTCTTTTTATTTTGGTATATTTTATAAAAGAAGTTTATTTTTATTTATTGTAATTTTCCTTCTTCTAACAATAAGATAAGTACTATTGTCCACTAATAATACCTAAATCACTTTATCTTTCTACGCATAAACTATCAATTGTGCATTAAAATCTGTGTCATCACAAAAGTGTCTCTCTATGAAACGGGTAGAATACAATTTTAAATATTATGAGCTTTCATTAAATATTACTAAATCGCTTCAAGTCAATTGCTTTTTAACGAGCGTCGTTAATACCATGCATTGAAGAGGACTTGAACCGCTCTTTTGCATGAGCATTCGACTCTTGCTTTACGTATCTATTGATAAACTTCATTTTATATTGTTTTCTACTATCAATTGCTCGGACTTCAAGACTCCAAATCATTGTAATTATCTATAATTATTGTAAATTCAAAATCTTGGACATGCCACTGGATCCCAACTATGCCAAGCTAACTACATCCTCATTTTTTTTAAAAATTTGGGTAGAATCCAATCTGATAAGCAAAATTAGATGAAAGTAAAAGTAAGTAATTACCTAGAATTTTGACAGTAATTTGTGTGTGTCCGTACTCTGTGAGAAGGAATGTCGTTTAAGAGCAGAGACAACTACATTTATTATGTATGTATATAAGAGAATCCCTCCAAAATCTCTTGGTTACAGCTCACAAGCCCACTGCCCCATTTCTCAACCAACGCCTTGAGAGACCCCTTTTTTTTCTCCTCTCTGCAAGATTTCATTCGCGCAAACAGGAAAGAAAGAGGGGACCCTTTTTTCATTTTTTACTTCTTAATTCTGATCCCCGAGAAAAAAGTTTGATCTTTTTTCGAGAAATGTATCACTGGTCTTCATCAGTCAGAGTTGATGACGAGTTCCAGAAGCTTGTTTCTAGAATCAACCCGCCGAGGTAGCATAACAATCTCTCTTTTTTCATTCAATTCTCTTAAACAATTCGCAATTGTGCATGCTGGACTGTTTTTGTTTCGATCAAAATTCGATTTGAAGGGTGTTGATTCGAGAATCTTTTTCTTGATTTGGAACTCTTGTAGGGTGACTATTGACAATGCATTTGATGACAAGGCGACGCTGATAAAGGTAACCTCGAATTTGCTCTGTCACTGTTTGATTTGAGAGGAATTAGGTTTATTAATTATTAGGATGTGAAATTTTGCAGGTTGACAGTGCTAATAAGAGGGGGAGTCTGTTGGAGGTGGTGCAAGTTCTTACTGATCTCAATCTGCAAATCAAGAGGGCTTACATTTCTTCTGATGGAGGATGGTTTATGGATGGTCATTTTTCCTCTCTTTTTATTTATTTATTTATTTATTTATTTATTTATTTTTGCATTTTGTGTTGATTGGGAATCTGGTGATTTTCTTCATGTTGATGGCTATTTTCTTCTGAAATGCAGTTTTTCATGTCACGGATGAATTTGGAAATAAGGTCTATGATGATAACATTTCTGAGAAAGTTCAACAGGTATACTCATATAACCACTTTTTTATGAAAAAAAAGTAAGTAAATCGTTAATTTGTATAATTACTATAGATTGTAAAGTTGGTGAGACTTTAGGGAATGCTGAAAACCAGTTAATCTTTAAATTCAGTTTTTGTTTAATAGTGAGAGTATGTTCTTGAATGCTTATGAAACACAGTTTTTTCTTGTTAGTTCTTATAATTAGTAGTACATCAGTTCAGAAGTAGAAAATTTGGTGAAAAGTAAGATTGTGCACAAGATGAATGGCACAGGAAAATGGAATCTAATTAGATCTGAACAGTTACTGTGATGCAATACAGACAGTGGCATAATTAGATCTGAGCAACCCGTGTTTGCTGCTTGATTATTTTCAATTGTATGATCTTCATGTTGAAACAACTGTTTTACTATATTACAGTCCCTGGGACCAAGAGGGTGCAGCTTCCGAGCGCTGGAGAGGTCCGTTGGTGTGCAGTCCGCTGCAGAGCATACAATGATTGAGTTATCTGGTCCAGACAGACCAGGATTGCTATCAGAGATCTTTGCCGTTCTTGCTGATCGTAAGTGCAATATAGTTGCTGCAGAAGTATGGACCCACAACTCGAGAATGGCTTCTGTTGTTTACATCACTGATGAAGCAAATGGATTGCCGATAGATGATCCTGATCGGCTTAATAACATCAAGCAGCTTCTTCTCTATGTTTTAAAAGGCAGCAAAGAATGGCAAAGTGCCAATACAGCTGTCTCCGTTGGTTCTACTCAAACTCAGAGAAGGCTGCATCAAATAATGTATGCTGACCGTGATTATGACAATCTTAATGTTGGTAGCATGACAGATGAACGGATGAAGCCCCTCGTGGCTGTTGAAAACTGTGTAGAAAAGGGGTACAGCATCGTGAACATGAGCTGTCCGGATCGACCTAAGCTGCTCTTTGATACAGTATGCACCATAACCGATATGCAATACGTGATTTTCCATGGAACTATAAACGCTGAAGGCCCGGAGGCTCAACAGGTAACAATTTGCTGTATATGCAGAGGAGTCAAATGCATTGAATTATTTGAATATGCAATTAATACTCCAGCAAAGCTTTATTTGGTTCTTGGCTTTCATCCTTGTCGGTCTTACTGCCACTTTCTGTCATATGCTTCGCTTCGCTAGGAATATTTCATTCGGCATACGGACGGATACCCCATTAATTCAGAAGCGGAAAGACAGCGCGTAATTAATTGCCTCGAAGCAGCAATTAAGAGGAGATCATCTGAGGTGCAACTAAAAAAAATATTCGCATTAAAAATTTTACTTGCTCGTATTGTAAAAGTGCCCCACATGACTTAACATATGTTTAATGCAGGGAATAAAACTGGAATTATGCAGTGATGACAGGGTTGGCCTTTTGTCGGATTGCACCCGTATATTCAGGGAAAATGGTCTCTCAGTCATCCGAGCTGAGGTCACAACGAGGGGCACGCAGGCAGTGAACATTTTCTACGTGACTGATGCGTCCGGAAACACTGTCAAAAGTGAGACCATCGAGGCAGTAAGGAAAGAAATCGGGCTGACCATACTGCACGTGAAGGAGGATGCATACCCCACCTCACTGTCTCAGCAAGGTGGCAGATTCTCTCTAGGTAGCATCTTTCGCACAAGATCTGAAAAATTCCTTTACAACTTAGGCCTTCTAAAATCATGCTCCTGAAAAGTTAGCCATTGTGGTAAATTTTAGTTGGCTTAAACATATACCTTAGTGCAGCTCGAAGAGCTAGCAAGGTCGTTGTCTTCTTAAAAAACGGTTCGGTTAGGGCTAAATGCAGTGACAGTAGTATATTACTAACCCTGTAAAGCTTATAACTGTATACTTCAGTTCAGTGTTTTTTTCCCTTATTTGTTGTAAATTACATTAATATTCTTGTGCTAGTTTAGCAAATTTAGCAAAATACCTTAAAAGGGGTCAAAGATTTATGTTTGCCTGATAATACTGATTATGTTTGGACAGATAGATAATCAGTGAATGTAGATTTAGATCCCTATATAAAGAAACAAGAGGCATTGAATTTGGATGAATGATGGTAATGGAATTGTTGTGCCACAGGGAATGTGATGCAAATAGGCCAACCATGCTGAAAATGATGACTTGTGCATAAATATGGAAAACAAATACCCCTATATACTATTGCCATATTATGTGTGTGTGTGTGTGTGTAAATTTAGTATACATATAGGTATGGTGCTTTATTGATTATTGTTATGACAGTGTTAGAGCAGTCACTTGTTATTTTCTTGGCCTTGTGGAAATGTGTAATCTACTTGCGCTGGTCCCGCAGACAAAAATTCTGAAAAGTATAGTCATAATAAATTGTCTCTAAAGAGTAAGGAATTTATTGCTCTCTCTGAACATTTTTTAAAACTATTCAAATTTATTATATTATTTGAAAATATAATGCTTATTTTTTAAAGTGAACTTTGAAATTAGTCATCGGAAAATGCTTAAAACTTCTTAGGTCTTTAAATTAAAAAATAAAAATAAAAATATCGGTATAACTGTACAAGTACAAATAGATCCTTATTTTCTAATTTTACCTTGAGCAGTAGAAAATGCAAAAAAGACATTGTTTCCCTAAAGCTTGGTTTAGGAAAATAAAACGGCCAAAAATTGAATGAGGATTTACGCCATGTCTATAGGTACAAGTGAACAATGTCTTAGTAAGGATTTACATATGATGTTTCTAATGCACTTATTATTAGCACTAAAATAATATATTAATAAGTGAACAATGTTATTCTAATGTAGCTACAGGTATGTATACAATTCAAATCTCATGCAGTATTTATGCCACATAGTTGAAGGTTGTTTTAACTAATTAAAGCAAAAATAAACAATGATAAATAACATATAGAAAACTGTGCTTTAGACGAGAAGGAAATTGATTTCATTGACTCTTTTTAATTAATATAAATCCAACATCCAATCGTGACTCAAAATATACTAAGACGATCACAAATATAATCATAAACACGTACGTACAATTTCGTACCATGAACTTGTACTAACTTATAACAGTTCCTATGATTTATTGTCTTCACAGCTAGTCTCAAACATCCTTAATTATTTAGACTTGAGTATTGCTAAAACACAGCCGAATATTTAATTATTTGTTAAAATAATCAAATCATTATGAATATGAATGATTTAAAGTAAAATAAAGTTTGAATATTGGATAAAGAATTAGAATAACATCAAAGTCGACTACTCTTAAAACTTGAAATTTTAAGAGTCTGGCTACTCATAAACAAATAAACTAAATTAATTACATGGTAAACATACTAACAAGCTAGATAAACTCTTTTGGAGTATTGTTTTGCTAGATCAAACCCAGATGATGTATGGATTTGCAAAAAGTGTAAAGGTATTGTGTGTCCAAAAACTAAGCCGTAATAAATTCGCATTTTACGAAAAAAGTGGGAGACTGTCGGTTCAATATGGAACCAACTCAGTTGCTCATCGCCCTTGTTCGTCGGATTGGTCGTATGGGCATGTCACCTGACCTACCTATATGGCTCCGCCGGGCTGGTGTACGCGGATTTGCGGTTCCTACTTCAATTTCTGTAGCATTACTTTCTTAAGTTGTTAAAATATTAAAAATGTAGATGACAAATCCCAATACCCAAAAGCATTGCAAGTTACCACTACTTGTTTCCTCACCTTCCCATGTTTGATTCAATGAGGAACGATCAAAGAAATGGGAAATTATACACTAATTAGGGTGGAGTGAAATAAGGTAACAAATAAAGGCGAAAATAAAATACTCCTAGGAGTGGACAGCAGCAGCATATGGATCAATTATTTCAATACGGTTAAGGGGAATTTATTCAACATGCAACCATCTCAAAACAAGTACAATTCCCTCAAACCTGGATTATCGCAAAAAAAGCCTCTTGATTGCTCTAAATCACTTTACTCCACCCTTACGCCACTGGAACTTCACCACAGTCACTTATCACAACCCTGAGCCTCGGGCAATCACCTCTATCAGTTTCTTGTGATTCAATCAACCTAACAACATCCATACCCTCCAGAACTTGTCCAAATACGACGTGCTTCTTGTCCAGCCATGCTGTCTGTGATGAAATACAAAACAAAATGTCAAAACCACTTTTTGATTACAACCATCAGTTTAGCTGAGATTGTGATCAACTGAACCGGTATGCCAGTATTTATTAGTATTATGGAATAATTTTCGTCGGAAATGTGTTTTACACGGTCTTTCTCACAGTTTAGGGGCACAATCTCACATGTGATCATGGAAAAATCAGGAAAGCTTCTAGGATAGAACAGAGTCAAAAAGGTTGATGAATGGCAGTATCATGTTCAAGGAAGGAGAGAAAGATGCCAGCAGAGTGACTCAAAGACTTCTACTCTAATGAAGTTATTCTAAATGATCAGAAAAAAATTCTTCAGACTAAAAAACACCAGGTAGAGTAGTTCATGTCAACATATATTTGTGGACTTGTATATTTTCTTGTCTACTGGAAAAGTAAAGATATCTCAAATTAAAGTATTTTCCATTTAAGATGTATAAGAAAAAAAATTGGAGTTGCAGCAGGTCCAAGAGCAAATTGTTGTTTGTTCTTCTAAGCACAAGAACTGACCATATATATGGATAGCCTTTTAAGCTTGCATTTTAGTAGTTGCAAACTTTGTTTAGGTTCTGTGAAAGTAAGTAAGTTTAAACCAGAATGCAGTATACCTTGACAGTACAAATGAAGAATTGGCTTCCATTGGTATTGGGACCAGCATTTGCCATGCTAAGAACTCCAGGTCCAGAATGAACCACTACAGAAATAGAAGAGTACTCGCTTACAAATCAACAACAAAAATAATAAAAAAAAAGCTCCAGTAAACTCTATATTAGAAGGAAGGTTTAAACTCACAGTTAAAGTTCTCATCTTTGAATGTACGTCCATAAATGCTCTTTCCACCAGTGCCCTAAGAACATAATACATAAATAAACAACACAGTCATAATTAATACAACACTCCAGACTTTACATCTTACAAATTTATTTCAACATGAAAGGAGAAACAAAAATAAACACTGAAAACAGAGCCAAAGCTAGCAGGATATGGAGGAGAAAAATACAAGCTTCGATTAGATTGGAAAAAGCTGGACGCAGAGGATTAACGATGGCAAGATGTTTGGTGAATTCAGGCTGCTCCAGTTATGAAATTAAAGCCTACCCTACTAGTTAAGACATAAGTTCCTTACAGTATTGCCATAATGCCATATTCACTAAAGCTCACAGAGGTTTGGATCCAATAAGGCATGCTTAGGAACTAATATCTTGTTGCGACTACTTCAAATACAAGATATGTGTTTAAACTTTCCTTCCTATCCCAAATATAATGTAAAAGCATTCCAACTTTGAAGGCTTGAGAACAGTAGCAAAAAGAATGCGACATCAGAAAGGGAAATGTGACAGATAAAATAACAGCTTACATTTCCTTTGTCAAAATCTCCTCCCTGAATCATGAAATCCTTGATAACACGGTGGAATGACGAACCTTTGTAACCAAATCCCTTCTCCCCTATTCAATAAAATATCCACAGAGCATAAAGCAAAAATCAATGTAGTTAAATAATAAAATGTTATAGACTCTAGAGTGTGAGTCAGCATAGGTACCTGTGCATAGAGCACGGAAATTTTCTGCAGTTTGTGGCACATCATCACCGTACAAACCTATAACAACCCTTCCCACAGACTTTCCTACTGGATTTCCAATGCTTATATCGAGGAAAACTTTGTTTGTCACTTTCGCTTGCAATGTAGCTTCCTGAATGAAGAATGAAAGTTAATAGCTATGACAAAAATGTCATATGGGATAAGACAACATATGTGATCAGCATAAAGGATTGGATGTTGTTTCCTATTCCTTGTACGTAGGGTCAAAAAGGACTTAAAAAGCATTATAGTTTCATTACTTGACCTGATTACTAGTAAGAAAGTATAATGTATGTGTGCAATAATGTAGCACAAAGATAAACCCAAACTTCTCTGGAAAAATGTCTCAATAACCAAATTCAAACTTCTGGCAGGTTGGTTGAAACAGAAAGCTTTTAAGAACAAACTCTCTCCGTCCCACAAAGATTGTCCCATTTTCCATTTTCGTCCGTCCCATAAAATTTGTCCCATTTCACTTTTTACCATTTTTTGTAGTGGACCTCATATTCCACTAATTCATTCCTACTCACATTTTATTATAAAACTAATACTATATAAAAGTAGGACCCATATTCCACTAACTTTTTCAACTCACTTTTCATTACATTTCTTAAAACTCGTGTCCGGTCAAAGTGAGAAAATCTTTGTGGGATGGAGGGAGTAATAAACGCTAAGAAAAAAGCTACACATGAAAGACATAGTTGATCTACCTTTTACTGGTTACATATCAGATTCCTCAAAAACTGATTGGTTGCTAATTTTCAACATAAGTAAGAACAGACACTATACAAATAATTTAAACCTCACAATCAGATAATATAACACATCCCAAAAGTTCACAAGGATATGGCAATTTTTCGTGTACTCTTACGTTCCTTCCAATTTTAAACAGGAAAAACAATCACTAAACATTCAACAAAACAATTCATAACTACAAAATGCTAGAACACAAGAATCTAAATATCCCAAACAAATTCGCATTTCTCCTAAACAACATAAAAATGATCACTGAGCAAACAATTAGTGAAAAATCCAAAATGAGCAAACCTCAGCCACAGCTCGGACTCTGAAAGGCATGGAACCGATTCTACTCCTAGTCATACAAACCAATCGCGGCAACGTCAGACCGGAGAAATAGGTAGATGATGAGAATGAAGAAAATGCACATTTTGGAGCGAAAGAGCAGACTGAGGTCGTAACTTTGACAGGTGAGACACTTGGTGTGGTTGAAACCGAGCTAATATTCGACTGAAAAGTAAAACGAATGTAGACCTTGAGCGCCATAAAAAGAAGAAATGTGCGAATATGAGGATTTGGAGGATATAGCCTTACCAGAGATACATATGACGCTGCCATTCTTAGTACTTCTCTCCGATGAAGTGACTGTTTGTGCGTGTAGAGAGAGAGAGAGAGAGAGAGAGAGAGAGAGAGAGGATTAGGAGGAATTTGCAATGCGGTGGCTAGCTGTAGTTGAAAAGGGTTCGAGGGAAGGAGTAACGGGGGTGACGATATTTCCAATGACAGGAAGGGTATTGTATCTTTTGGTAATGACAAGTATGTCCTCTCTCAATATTCCCCATTCCCCAACCGCAAAGAAGGCGTCGTTAGCCTTGCTCACGAGGTTCATCTCGCTATATCCGCTCGACCACATCCTCACCGCATTGGTGTACTTCCGCTATGTCCTTTTGAACTCGGGCCCAGCGCTTCCAAAGCATCTCGTACTCATACTCGGTTCTGCCCTTTGGCCGTTGAGGGTTGTAATTTTTGGTGGCCCGATCCCAGAATAGTCAGTACTTTTGGGAGTTGCCGATATTGGGGTCCTTGGAGACATCTATATCGGTTGTCGCCAAAAACATCTCCTCGAGACTATACTTTCGAGACTCAGTGCCATCAGTCACTGCCTTCTTGTCCTTGCCCTTCTGAGGGTCGGTGGTCTCCATCTCACTGATGTCATAATCATCCGGCGACAAATCGTTAAACTCACCGGTGTTGGAACACGTAGTTGAACTAGGAACAATTGAGTTGGCTGACATTTGCAATTTTTGTAAAAATCATGGATTAAATATGCCCGGTCAATGGATTTTGACCAAATAATAAATGTGACGAGACATTTAATTTTGTGAAATTAAATGACATAGCGTCGATCTACATTTTACGTAGATAAATGTAGTATATTCACTTTCTTAAATCCGATTTCCGGTGAGTGAGAAATAGTGGATTAAAGTTGGGCATAATTAGCTTTTAATTAAAGCTTGGAGTTGGAGCTTAGGGAATAATTAACTAGTGTTAATTATCCCACATTGGAGGATTAACACAAATTTTAATGTGTTTAAATTAAGTGACTTTATGTTACTTAATAATTATAGTGGACCAAGATGGGTGAAAGAGCCCACACGCGCGCACACGCGCGCGCCGCTGCCGCCGCCTGCCCGCCCGAGCCCGTGCTCGTGCTCGCGGGCCCGGGCCCGAGCCCGATCCCGATCCCGATCTTGATCTTGGTCTTTGGGTGGTCTTTGGGCTTGGTGCTTGGCCCAAACTAATCTTTTTAGACCACCGCCGAGTCAGCAGTCCAAGTGGCTTGACACATCGTCAAGCGAGGCACAGTCACGGCTGCCACATAAGAAATCCACACACTCCACACGCGAAAGGCACACTCCTGCCACACGCCTGTAACCGACGACGGTTACGAATCTGCCATGATGAGCCTTCAATAGCCATACCACTGCATTACTACACACAAACAAGCATTCTCTGCATTCATAAGCTCTCTCCCTCTCTCTGCATTGTTTTCCTGTCGAAAGCTCTGCCCTCTCCTCCATCCAGTTCGCCGGAGCTCTGTTGATTGCGGTGCTGCTTCACCAGAGACGTAGGCGTTTTACCTTTGGGGACGACACGCCAAACCGAGAGCACTACCGGGGCGTATCTCGTCTTGCGGGAAGAGGCCTCCTCGACTCGGCTAATTCACGGTTTAGTTGTTTCGATTTTCCGTTGTAATTTTAAGTTCAGTTTCTCCTTTTGTATTCTTTCTTTTGGGTTGTATTACGCCCGGTTGTATCTCTTGTAATCCCCAGAAACCAACAATCGCAAGACGAGATATAACTTGTTTCTGAAGGAATTTGGACACTAAACTGAACCTAAAAACTTTCGAAACATTTAACACCTTTGCTGGAGATGTCGACTGAATTCAACACCGCTGCTACCACCACCACCGCCGCCATTTCCTCCACCATGGCGACCACTGAATTGGTCAACACTTCATCGATCCCCTCGATGATGCCAACCCCCGGCTTCCCAGCCGCCTCTTCAACTGTCCCATGGGTTTGGGACAACCCTTTCGGGGCGTCCACTGGTTCCACCTTTGGTGGTTCGGTTGGTTCCACTTTTAGTGGTTCCTTCGGATCCTTTAATGGATCGAGTGCTGGGGCCTTCGGGTCTCACACGAATGCTGGGGCCTTCGGGTCTCATGCGGGTGCTAGTCCCTTCGGGGCTGGTACGACCATGGCGGGCTCTATGCCCAACATGAATGGTGGGGGCTCTATGCCTAACCATGTTGTTGGCTCCTTCGGGGGCAACGGAATTGGTTTCTTCCATGGACCAAGTGCGGCACCTTTGGCACCAAGAATGATGCCACCTGCCGAGAAACCACCAAAGTTTGGAGGATCTGACTTCAAGTGGTGGTACCAAAAGATGTTGTTCTACTTGACAACATTGGGCGTCGCCAACTTCCTCACGGAAAACGAGCCGCCTGCGCCAAGCGACCAAGAGACTAGGCTCGAAGTCATGGCGGACTATGAAGCTTGGAGAAAAGGGGATTATCTATGTAAAATTTTATTTTAAGTGCATTAGATGATAGGCTCTACAATGTATACTCCAATGTAACCACATCTAAACAAATGTGGGAAAATAATGCTGCAGGGACTGAACAAGTTGTAGCTTCCAAATTTATGGACTACAAGATGGTCGATTCTCGACCTGTCATGGAGCAAGTCCAAGAGCTCCAAATGATCATCCACGCACTAGTGGCTGAAGGGATGACCTTGCCCGATAAATTCCTAAGGTGCACGATCATTGACAAGCTTCCTCCCAGCTGGAAGGACTTCAAGAGCTATCTCAAGCACAAGCGAAAGCAGATGAACCTTGAAGACTTGATCGTGAAGTTGCGCATTGAGGCTGATGTGCGCAAAAGCGACCAAAAGGCTAAGGGCTTCACCCCAAATAAAGCCAAAGCCAATCTGTTGGAGCGGGGCGGTCCCTCCAACAAACACCCTCGCCCAAACCGTCCAAATGACAAAGGGAAGGGAAAGCAGCCTTCAAAGAAGTTTGAAGGGGACTGCTACAAATGTGGCAAACCAGGGCACTTTGCAAAGGACTGCCGCAGCTAGAAGAAGAAGTCGGCTGCCCACGTCGTTGAGAAGGAGTTCAAGGACTGGGATGAAAATGACCTCATTGCTGTGGTCACTGAAGAGGTTAACCTTGTTGATAACAAGGGTGGCTGGTACATCGACACCGGCGCTACTGCTCATGTCTGCTCAGATAGGAGCAAGTTTGCCTCCTACACGGCTGTTGAAGGGAAGAAAATCAACATGGGGAATCAAGCATCGTCTGAAATCCTCGGCGTTGGCAACGTGATTCTCATGATGACGTCTGGCGTCACAATCACTTTGAAGGATGTGCTGCATGTCTCGGAACCTAGTGTCAGGATCAATACTAGTTCATAAGGGGTTTAAACTTGTATTTGAGTCTGATAGGTTTGCTTTGTATAAGTTTGGAAAATCCCTCGGAAAAGGTTATGTAACCGATGGGCTTTTCAAGCTTAGTGTGGCAACTCGCAGTGTTGCAAAGCCATTGGCGAATAATAATAAAGCATCTACTTCCTCTTATTTGACCGAGTCTTCAAATTTATGGCATTGTAGATTGGGACATGTAAATTCAAAAGCCATTAAAAGATTAGTGAATTTAGATTTACTAAAGGCTAATGAAGTGGATACCCAAGATGAATGTGAAATTTGTCTTGAAGCAAAAATGACTAAGTTGCCATTTCACTCAGTTGAACGAAGCACAAAACCCCTTGAATTAATTCACACGGATGTATGTGATTTAAAGATGGTGCAAACTAGAGGTGGTAAAAAGTACTTTATCAATTTCATAGATGATTGCACAAGGTATTGCTACATTTATCTTTTAAGAAGTAAAGATGAAGCAATAGAAGCGTTCAAAAATTATAAGAACGAAGTTGAGAATCAACTTGGTTGTAAAATCAAAACGATTCGAAGCGATAGAGGAGGCGAATATGTAGCCCCGTTTGAGGAGTTATGCAACGCAAGTGGTATAATTCATCAAACAACTGCTCCATATTCACCACAATCTAACGGTGTTGCAGAACTCAAAAATCGAACTCTAAAAAAGATGATTAATGCACTGCTTCTGACTTCAGGATTACCACATAACATGTGGGGGGAAGCTGTTTTGACAGCCAACTATATCTTGAATAAGATTCCTCTCAAAGGAAAAGATGTTACTCTTTATGAGCTGTGGAAGGGAAGGAAGTCATCCTATAAATACCTCAAAGTGTGGGGGTGTTTGGCAAAGATGATGGTTCCTCAGCCCAAAGAAGTTGCAATCGGACCTAAAACGGTTGATTGCATCTTCATTGGATATGCACTTAACAGTAGTGCACATCGATTTGTTGTTCACAAGTCTGAAATATCGACTATCACAGTAGGAACAACAATTGAGTCGAGGAATGCAGTATTTCTCGAAAATACATTTCCTTGTAAAGACAAGAAAAAAATCTCAACCAATTCTGAGACAAGAATTGAAGAAGCCACTAGTTCTAAACCAGTGGAAGAAGAAGCCACTAGTTCTAAATCAGCGGATGAGGAACCTGAATCGCGCAAGCGTGCAAGGCCCGATCCAAAGGATACAGTACTAAGACGTGGTAATAGAGTCAGAACACCAAAAACATTTGGTCCTGACTACATTGCTTTTATGTTAGATGAAGAACCGACATCTATAAAAGTAGCATTCGATGGCCCAGACGGGTTACATTGGAGAGAAGCTGTTCAAAGCGAAATTGATTCAATTTTGCTAAACCACACGTGGGTGTTGGTTGATTTGCCCGAAGGTGCTAAACCCTTAGGATGCAAATAGATCCTTAAAAGAAAGTTTAAGGCCGATGGAACAGTTGATAAGTATAAAGCCCGATTAGTAGTAAAGGGTTTTAAACAAAAGGAAGGACATGACTTCTTCCATACATATTCACCTGTAACAAGGATTACATCTATCCGAGTGCTTCTCGCTATTGCTGCATTGCACAATCTTGAGATTCATCAAATGGATGTAAAGACCACGTTTCTAAATGGTGAATTAGAAGATGAAATATATATGGAGCAACCCGAAGGGTTTGTAGTACCTGGACAAGAGAAAAAGGTATGCAAGCTCGTAAAGTCTCTATATGGATTAAAACAAGCGTCATTGCAATGCACTTGAAGTTTGATAATGTGATGTTATCAAATGGGTTTAAAATCAACGAGTGCGACAAATATGTCTACATCAAGAGCACTAATAACTGTCATATTATAGTGTGTCTATACGTTGACGATATGTTAATCGTGGGTAGCAACACTCAAGTAATTAACGATACAAAGCTCATGTTAAAGAGAAACTTTGACATGAAAGACACGGGTCTAGCCGATGTAATTCTTGGAATGAAGATTCTAAGAACGTCTGATGGAATCATCTTAACACAATCACATTATGTTGAGAAGATATTGAATAAATTCAAGGCCTATGATGGCGCGCCGGTTAAGACTCCAATTGAACTCGACGTTCACTTGAGCAAAAACAAAGGCGAGCCCGTTGCACAAGAAGAGTATGCACGGGTCATCGGGTGCATTATGTACTTGACTAATTGCACTCGACCTGACATTGCTTGTGCCGTGAACAAGTTGAGTCGTTACACGAGCAATCCTAGCAAAGAGCATTGGAGAGCTCTTGTGAGGGTTTTGAGATATTTAAAACATACTCAAAATCATGGGCTACACTTCTAGAGATACCCCCGGTACTTGAAGGGTACTGTGATGCGAACTGGATATCCGAAATAGAGACTCACTTTCAACAAGTGGATACGTCTTTACTATTGGGGGTGGTGCTGTATCGTGGAAATCCACAAAACAGACATGTATAGCCCGATCAACAATGGAATCGGAGTCCATTGCCTTAGATAAGGCTGGTGAGGAAGCCGAGTGGCTTAAGAACTTCCTTGAAGATATTCCATGTTGGTCTAAGCCAGTGCCACCAGTGCTGATCCACTGCGATAACCAAGCGGCTATTGGAAGGGCAAACAATGGTTTCTATAACGGTAAGTCTCGACATATACGTCGACGACATAACACCGTGAGACATTTGATCACAACAGGGGTGATTACAATTGACTATGTGAAGTCAATAGATAATCTAGCGGATCCGCTAACCAAAGGGTTAAACCGTGATCAAATGAATAAGTTGCTAGAGAGAATGGGTTTGAAATCCACAAACTAAAGAATTATCATTGTGGTAACCCAACTATGATGACTGGAGATCCAAGAACTTAGTTCAAAGGGACAACTAAGCTATGAGAGTTCATGAGAAACACTCAACTATATCTATTCCCTAGAGAGCAATAGAGTGTTGGAGAACTTGCCTAGTGGTACAGGCTAAGTCTATGACTTTTAATGGTTCTTAAATATCTCAAAGAGATGGACTTCTCAAAGAGACCAAGTACGGCAAGGTACTTGACTAAGAATCACCTATGTAAGTGCGAAGTGTGGTCGCTTCATAAAAACGCACTTATGAATCCAAAGTGGGGTCCAAGACCGTAACGGACACAAAACGTGAGAACGGATGAGGTTGAGGTGTTTAAGCGTTAACACCATTGGCTCGGTGCACGCCGTGGGGGATTAGTTCAAAGCATCGTGCTACTAAGCCGCCTGTGTATCCGATGGTGTCGACTATGGAAGGTTCAAAGCCAACAACTACCTATCCTTATGCTTATATACCTCTCGAGGGTTGAGCTTGTGTTTGCATGCATATGCATTCGGCTATTTCCACTCATGTGGGGGATTGTAAAAATCATGGATTAAATATGCCCGGTCAATGGATTTTGACCAAATAGTAAATGTGACGAGACATTTAATTTTGTGAAATTAAATGACATAGCAACGATCTACATTTTACGTAGATAAATGTAGTATATTCACTTTCTCAAATCCGATTTCCGGTGAGTGAGAAATAGTGGATTAAAGTTGGGCATAATTAGCTTTTAATTAAAGCTTGGAGTTGGAGCTTAGGGAATAATTAACTAGTGTTAATTATCCCACATTGGAGGATTAACACATATTTTAATGTGTTTAAATTAAGTGACTTTATGTTACTTAATAATTATAGTGGACCAAGATGGGTGAAAGAGCCCACACGCGCGCACACGAGAGCACATGCGCGCGCCGCCCGCCCGCCCGCCCGAGCCCGAGCCCGTGCTCGTGCTCGCAGGCCCGGGCCCGGGCCCGATCCCGATCCCGATCCCGATCTTGATCTTGATCTTGGTCTTTGGGTGGTCTTTGGGCTTGGTGCTTGGCCCAAACTAATCTTTTTAGACCACCGCCGAGTCAGCAGTCCAAGTGGCTTGACACATCGTCAAGCGAGGCACAGTCACGGCTGCCACATAAGAAATCCACGCGCTCCACACGCGAAAGGCACACTCCTGCCACACGCCTGTAACCGACGACGGTTACGAATCTGCCATGATGAGCCTTCAATGGCTTGGTTGACTCTGCATGGTGGCGTGGCCTATAAATAGGCTAGCCATACCACTGCATTACTACACACAAACAAGCATTCTCTGCATTCATAAGCTCTCTCCCTCTCTCTGCATTGTTTTTATGTTGAAAGCTCTGCCCTCTCCTCCATCCAGTTCGCCGGAGCTCTGTTGATTGCGGTGATGCTTCACCAGAGACGTAGCCGTTTTACCTTTGAGGACGGCACGCCAAACCGAGAGCACTACCGGGGCGTATCTCGTCTTGCGGGAAGAGGCCTCCTCGACTCGGCTAATTCACAGTTTAGTTGTTTCGATTTTCCGTTGTAATTTTAAGTTCAGTTTCTCCTTTTGTATTCTTTCTTTTGGGTTGTATTACGCCCGATTGTATCTCTTGTAATCCCCAGAAACCAACAATTTTTGCATGCTCGCAAACTCATCCATCTCCTCTCACGGGTCGTGGTTGAAGAAATCCATTGAAGAGGAATTAATTTCGAGTTTGGAGTTGCATAAAAGAAAAAGGGTGAGAAGAGATATATTTATAACAAATTCTTGGAATTAAAAAGAAAAAAGAGAAACAAAGGGTACGGCGCATCCCAGACACCCACACCCCGTGCGGCCTCGGACGTCACACCTCATGGACGCCCATCGCCCCTCCACACCGTCGGCCTCCCTCCGTCCCCCACTGAGTGCTGGCCACAACAACCCACGGCCTATCGCGCTCCGCCCTATCCACGTCGCGGCACCATAAGTCCACCTCCCACTCACAAATTCCTCAACATTATTATTTCTTGTCCCTACATTAAGTATTCAATCCAGGAAGAATCGTATTTATCTGTATTTTTTTAAATGAAATGTTTTGATATGTTTATTAGCTTATTAAAGTTATTCATGTATTAACATGTAAGCTAAAAGTACTAATTTGAATATAAGGTGACAAAACTGCATTGTTTTATGTTTTATACATCCATAGATTATTGCCATTTCTATGAAAAATGTATAGTCATCTACTATTCCAATTGACCTCTAAAGGGCCAAGAGCTTCACACTAACCTACAAGAGGCCGCCAAAATAAAATAAAGAATTAGCCTCTATAAAAACTCTATACAAAACCCTAATCATGTACAATAATTGTGAACAAGATCATTACAACACATTTTCTATTTAATCTTCTACCCGCTGAATTTCACCCATCATGATCCGATTGCTAGTGACTTTGAAACCAAGGAGTGCAGGATCAATCTGTCTACCTTTCTTACCCTTCTTTTTGTTCCGAGCCCCCAACGCCCCATCTAGGGGCTCTGGAGTTGCTGCTGAAGCATGAGTTTCATGAGGTGTTGGCTTCTTAGTGCTGCTTTTAAGCATATCACTGAATGATGTTTCCAATACATCAGCATCATTACAGGATGATGTTCGTCGGAACTGTACATCTCTTCTGCTAGCCGCCTCTACATTTCCTACAGTGGTAGCTCCTGCCTCCCGTCTCACTCCTGCAACCAAGTAGACAAGGAGAATAGTAAGTAGGTGACCGATAACACTCGCATTCATGCCCCACATGGCCAATAACAGGAACAGGGGGAAATGCAGAACAGAAAAGTCAGTACCAGTTGATGCAATAATTGATGAGATCATATAGATTAGCTCCATCAAAGGGAGTCCATTTTTAGTCATAGATTAGACTGACAATGCATGTGATTGCATAGTTGATAGCATGCATGATAACCAATCTCTAAATTCTTCTATCCGTCAAAGCATGTGGTGATTTAGCCAACATTATTGTTATCTAAACTATCACACAAATAGCCACCTCAGTGTTTGCTCAAAAATTCTATAAAGTTGCTCTTAATCTTACCATCCGAAGTTACAGTACTTGAGACACTTTTCCCTCTGACTGTGTCAACATGCAGGTCCGACAGTGATTCCTGAGAAGATGCAGCTCGTGATACAGGTGGACGCCTCAGCAATACATTCTCTGGTCCTTTAGAACTGGAAGATCGCAACCTAGTCACAACAACACACGTGAGAAAGGAAGATCTAAAAAGTTTCCTGGAGCAAAGTCAGGCAAGCCATAGCATAAAATATAGGCTCGCATATTTTCTAGCAATACAGCAAGACTTGAAAGCTTATGTACATTAAACAAGATGAAGTACTCATCTCTGGAAAAGAAAAGCCACATAAAGTTGATATCACTAAATTCTGTTTCTCCTGTCAACCCAACATAAACCATACTTCCATATATATAAAACTTGGCTACCTTATACAAGTATATGAATGATAAAATAAAAGTTTTGTTTCCAGAGAGCATTAATGCAATTGCAAATATCCATTTCAATGCAAAAAAAATTCTAGCTTAACCCTTCAGCTCTTTTAAACAAACTACTCCTAACATTATTGGAAATTCAAAAGGAGATAGAATAAAAAATCCCCGAATCATCTTTCAACCTAACTAAAAATGCAACTTGAATCCCTAGCAACATCTATCACAAAATGCCTCAAAGCATTATAATTACAGGCACGCCAAGCAACTCTAAACTCAACTATACCTCAAATCAAACCTCTTCTATAATATGATTAGAATATTATTTAACCTATCCCTTCAGCTTCACTTGAGCCTTCGGCTTCCGCAACATTTCCATACGTCAAAATCTTTTGAATCACATATAGTAGCTAAAATATGAGTAACAAATGAAAGGCTAGCATATTTCTATAAAGCAGAAAAGCCAATAAACCAATTTAACCTTTATGAATGCAGCCCAAGAAAGCAAGCAGCCAATCTTACCTATCCTTAGCAGCATTCTCCGAAACGGAATCATCTGATCCAATCTTGATGTTCTGAAAACCTGACCATTTTATCCATATCAAGTTTTTTTGAATGGAAGGTTATGAGGGAGGAAACATAAACTATATACAGAAAACTAAAATAACTTCAGACATTACCAGCAGAGCCAAGTGACTTATTTCTGCTTAGGAAATTGACTGGCATTTCCACTCTGTCAGCAAATGTCAAACCAGCCTGCTCACTTATGTCTTCTTGAACATCGGAAATTATTCCCTGAACATTGCCTTAACTAGTGAGCACTTTTGTTTGTTCTACATTGGAAAATGCTAATATAACAGCCGCAAGGTTTTTACTAAAATTTTCACTGCTTACCTGAGAGTTCTCATCAATAGCAGTAGCAACCATTCCTCCACCTTTATAAGGTAATCCACTAATTTCCAGGACATTGCTTATCCCCTCCAATGGTCGACTATGGGGTGGCACACCTGAATCAGAACCATAAGAACCAATAGGGGATGAGTTACCAATACCAGATTCTTGTTCTGAAATAGCGACGAATGACTGGTTTGACATGCTCCCAGAATGATGACCTGAAGGTGGCCTTCGGTCATTTGGTAATCCATTAATCATATCAAAGTGTTCACTTGATGTTTGACCAGTTTTCTGCTGTAGTAGCTCCATAAGCAAACGCTTTGAACTGTCATCATTTGTTCCAGCTGACATCCACAAACTAGGGTCTTCAGTATTTCTCTTGACATCTAATTCTCTCCTCTGTCTTTCATTATGAAGGTGTTGTTGAACTCTCGACTCTATCCAATCATTTGGAAACTGACCATTATTCTCAGACCAATGGCCCTCGGTTGCATCCATTCGTGAATCATGAAATTGATTGGGATGCAATGGGTGGTTTGTATGATGAGAAAACATGCCAGACGAGAATCCTCCACCTTGATCATTAGACTGCATTCGTAAAATCTGCTCCTGCATTTCTAGGCCTTGCGCACGAGCCAATGAATTCACAATATCACGATTTACCCCAGCAGGACCTACAGGCAATGACATTGACCGCTCAAAAGGCAACATTCCAGGTTCATAAAGACCATGTTGGAGTCGCTCCTGTACGGAAAGGTCCGTGTCAAGAAGGCTAAGATGCTCCTCAGGCGGAGGAATTTGTTGGGAAAATAAGTCCAATGGGCCAAAACCAGTAGTGATAGCTCTATTAGAGGTAGCAGGATTTCTGTGGAACTGACTAGCTTCATCAAGCGACCAACCAGGGTTGATTGTCCTTTCTTCCATTTCCAATCGCTGCCTTAGCCCCAAAGTCAACTGCCTCCCATGAAGCTGATCATGCTGAATGATATGTTGATCCAGGGGGTGAATCTGCCCATGCCTTCCGCGCGACAAAAGCTCCATTAAATCATTTTGATTCCCTTGATGAGACACTTGACCAAATTTTGCTTGAATAAGCTGCTCAAGGGATGGATCTGAATGCCTTGAAGGAAATTGGGAGCGTTGCCGATCATTAAGAATCTGCTGCTTCATCAAAGCCTGTTCAAGAGCAGCATTGGGTCGAAGAGAATCAATACGTGGCTGTCCTCGACCTGACTCACGCATTTGACTCTGCAGCAAATGTTCAAGAAGAGCCTGTCTGGCCTGAGACTGCTGTTGCTCTTTCAACAACATTTGCTGTTGATGGAACTGCTCTTGTTGCTGCATCTGCTGCTGTTGTTGAAGTTGGAGCTGCCTCTGCTGCTGCTGAAGGGCCAATATATGTTCCAAATCTTGGCCCATTTGATTAGCAAGCTGTTTGTGGTGCATCAACTTAAAAGCAGGGCCCCCTTCTAGCATTAAATCATTCATGTGAGTATTATGTGAAGGCATCACGTCATGTGGCTGAAGATGCTGTGGCAATAGCTTCTCTGCTAAATCAAATTGATTATATTCTTTCTCCATTCTAGAAGAACGACGACCATCCACGACATCTTGATACAAGTTGGAATAAGACCGTGAGCTGCTGCCATGAGCATCATTCCATGCTTCTGGGTTGTGCACCTGATTAACTATGCTACTGAAAGGAGAAAGTCTACCAGGTCCTGCACTTGCAAGTTTCTCCTGCACACCGCCACTGAACGGAGGTGCCTGTTCACTACTTGTCTGTGTACTTTCAAGTTCAGACCATAACAAACTAAACTGATTCATCTTATTGTCATTCTGATTTGACACACCAGAGTCTGTCATTTCATTAAGAAGATAAGACTGGTTCCCACTATTTGTCGTGGGTTCACCATATCCTCTTGATATCTTCCCTATAGCACCACCACCACTACCAGGTCTCCCAGGAAACACAATTTCTGTTTGAAAACAAGGATAAAAGAATTAGAACTAGATTCAATTTAGTTGGTAAAGAAAGACTAATAAGAAACAGTATCAATGAAGCCACCTTCATCTTGGGCACAAAAATCACTGAAATCTTTTCCCTGAGAGTACATGTGTTGTGACAGATGACGATGACTCTCAGGTACATTTGACTGCCCATGATGTGCAGGAATTTTATCAAAATCATGTAACTGCCAGCTGGGTCCATCCACTACAGTGGAAGAAATAGATTCAGGAACTGGAACACCAGATTGTACACATGTTTCAGATGCACCCTCCATTACAGCTGAATTTTCTAAATTGGAGCCCAATTCAGTTCCACTACCATACTCATGTCCAAATTTTAAATGAGGCATAACATCTCCCAATTCCAGGAAGGGCAATTCATCAGGTGCATCTTCAAAACGAACAGGTAAATCAGCCCCAAAAAACCCTTGCTCAAACCATGAAATTATGTCCACCCCAAGAAAAGGTCCCTGTATTTCCCCTTGCGGATCCCGGTAATACAAACTCAATTCCTCTGGAGGGATTCCTCTATCCAGCTGATACTCATTGGGCTTGCTACCAGTCTTGTGCAGCCCGCCATCCCAGAATCGCTCTGGTGTTTGAACATGCAAAAGGGAGTTTGATTCACGGAGTTCATCGTTTACATCAAACGGTGAGGCAGATTGGATAATGTCAAACGAAGGATGCTGGTTGACAGCAGGACCTGCAACCTTAAGATGCAATTCACCAAATTGAGCACCATTTTGAGCTTGCAGGTGGCCAATATCCAGCTCTTTCCCATTCATAGTCTCTGAAAAATCATATTGTTCTTCATGATCAGCAGTTTTCGCTGTATAAAGGTTACAAAGATATTAACTGAGTAAAAACTGGAGATTCTTTCATATAATATTCAAACTGCAGTCTAGTTCTCATCATTTGACAGACCTGCTTTCGATGAAGTGCTGAAGAATATGCTGCCAGCACTAGCTTCATGAATATCAGATGATTTTTTCTCAAAGTTATCTGGTACATCTTCAGTGACATCAGCAGAGAAGGAAACCTGTCTTCCATTGGAGAATTCAATGTCTGCCACTTCTATAAGAAACAGGAAGAAATATTAGAAATATAACCAAAAGAAATAGAGAACTCAACTCACAAGGCAAGAAATATTAGTGATATAACCAAAACAAAATAAGTGGATGTGAAAAAGGTATAGTAAAACGGAATGCACACCGACTATGTTTAAAATACCTGAAAAGCTATCACCAGAGCTGCCTTTCTTAAATGCGCTGTATGAGGCTCCACTGCTAGTTATTTTACCCTTCCATATGTCACTCAGTACAGCCTGTAACAGAAAGAATAGTTCGTCAAATTTCTGTAAACATCCAGACTAAGAGTATCAACCATTTCAGTTACAGTAGAAAACTTATGAAGAAATATATCAGGAATTGTACGCCTAACCTCCTCCTCAGCATCCGGTGCAACAAACGCTAAAGGTTCCACAGCCTCTGATTGAGATATTGGGGGTACTTCCTCAAAATTGTCCGGCACAAGGGCAAGAGATGTCTCCAGCTTTTGCCTACGATATATGTCAAGTAGTTTGCCTCTAGGGTAAACAAATTCTCCATTTTTGTCATACTGAGCAGCACCAATTGGAGAAGCAGACGATGGTCTTCCAGTGGAAGCAGAGGACCTACCGCGCCCTACAGTAAAGCCCACATTTGAACCATCAACTCTTCCCCTTTCAGGTCCAAATCCAGGCGCAGACCGTTGACCAGATCCAGCAGGATTCCCCTCCATCCTGTGCCGAGGTCTCCACTTATCACGAGAATCTGTTTCACGCTCAGGACCAGAACGACTATTTGAGACAAATGATTGATTTTCATTCTGGGACTCTTCCTTATCCATATCTGTCCTTTTCTCCACTCGAGAATCCTTTTCTTTGTCATCAGGACCCCACCTCAAAGACCATTTGCTATCACGCCTTGTTTCATGGCCAGCACTGCGATTATTAGCTTCATGCCACCTGTCAGTTGCAGGCAAAGATCTGTTATCAGTAGGTTCTCTGCCCGGAGCAATGTCAGTCCTTCTATCTATCTTCCTGCGCTCCCTTCGCCCAACCCCAAGCAGTCCAGTTTCCCTTTCTTCTTCGCGCCAGCGGCGACCACTGTCGGGTTCAGGAGCAATCCTTCTCCAATCTTTTTTGTCCTCAGGGGCATCTGAGCGCCAAACCTCTTTTTGGTTCAAATCAGCAGAGCTGCCAAGGGACAGAGAACTTGGGCCACGGGCTTCCTGCTGAGAAGAAATATGTGATTATTTGAATGCAAAAGAAAAACTACAAATGTAGCTAAGAATTCAGTGTAAAGTTCTTCACGATCAAAACCATTATCTTAACATAAAAAAATTCGAGCAGGGTAATAGTATTACATAACATTATAAGTTGTCTTTTCTTTTGGCAGAATTTGCAAAGCCATAATGTATGTTAAAAAATTAAACAGTATCTCAATAGAAGACCAGACCAAGAATATCAAGAAGACCAGACAGAAGACTTAAGAAAGGTATCAAGAAAGACAAATGGCTAGATTTACATAAATGCACATAATATTATTGAAGGATGTTGAGTATCAGTATGTGGTTGTCACTCCAAAGTCCTAAGCCATTAGCCTTGATACAGTGCATGAATGCCTTCAACAATCTAGAGATGACATATTATGTTAAACTTATATATCCAGCTTATCAAACAAATATATACATATAAAACGTATCTATTGATTTAGTCATGAATCAAGGCTGAAAACTAGGAAAAATATGAAACATCCAACTAAATCCTCTAACACAGTTCATCAATGAGTTAATTTCAGAAATCAAGTGACAAATGCTATCAGGCTGGAGTGCAGGTATAGAGTAGTAGATTTACCATCTTTAGTTCATTTGGCTTTGCATACAACCACTGTGGAGACAGCGGAATGCTCTCAGAAGCTACTTGGTCTGCAGAAAGCACATATAGAGTAAAGGCAATAAGTTTTAAGGATGCAGAAGATAAAAAAAATGAAGCAGAAGGCGCCTAATAGAATAAATTAGCAAGGAAAACAGTTGTTACCCTTTGACTCATCCAGTAATCCCACCAACCCTTTGTCCTCATCATTTCCAGTGGAGGCTTCAGTGCCCAAAAATAATACCAGAACATCAGTTACAGAGGGGGGAAATTAAGCATGAAAAAGGTGCATACATGAGAAGCTAAAAGCCTAAAACCTTACGCATCCATTTAAAACATGAAGGGAATGACAAAAAGGACTTGAAACCACAGTCCAAGAGCAATTGCAATGAAATCTATTCACATCAATCGGAGTTCATAATTTAAAAAAAACATTTTTTTTTAAAAGCAACCACAACATGGACTAAACTATACCCAATCCCAAAAGAACCAATCATTCTTCAGAACTCACTCGATAAGTTAGTACTTAATCAGAAGTGAAGAATCTGATTTGAAACCCTAGGATATAGATTAGAAGCTACATTGTAAAAACGGATCAATATAACAAGTAGGGCTCGCCGCATGATACAGTCATATCCAAACAAATACAGGCACCAATAAATAAGAAGTCAGAATAACATCAGATTACCTTTCGAAATCCACGATTGATCGGACGGCCTCGAACCGATGAGATCCTCAGGAAGATCTAGCTTACTTTCCGCCATCAACAGAATGATATTTCAGAGAGCTTCGGGTAACAATAAAAAAGACCTCGAACGGAGAATCAAACACAAAACACAAAAATAGTGAGAGCAAGATTGAGAGATAAGTGAATCGGCGACTGGCGATACAGAAATATCAGAGTGAGACAAACTCCAGATGCAAATCGAGGGGTGAATACATATGTGTTATGTATAGGTAGAGCGAGAATTAGGGTTTGTGAGAGCAATTGGAAATCTAGAGAGAGAACGTGATTGAAGAGGAAAAACAGAGCGAGAGAGAGGGTTTGGGTGGTCAGAAGAGCCAAATCAACTGATCGGGAATTATTTTACTTTATAATTTCGAAAAAATGTTACTAATATTTGTAAAATGATCCCTTTTGAGGTTTTCCCCACAATGGAGTAGCCAAACTATTTGATCATTGAGGCTAAATATTCATAATTTTGCCTCCATTTGACCATTTTGTAGAAACAATTTGTAGGAGTTATAATAATGTGTTCGAAACAGAAATGGTTATATATTAAGAAATTTAATAAAAAATAAAAATCAATAACAAAAATTGGACTAATCATAAAAGTTCAATAAAATTAAATGCAAAATTAACTAAAATCAAATTAAAAAATTGGATGTGGTTGCCGATGACTTTGAATTGGTGCCGCATCTCTGTCAGAAATCCATCTCTTTGCCGGTTCAAATCACAAATGTCACTGAAAATTAATCACCCAAAATTACTTTTCAATTGTTCTATTTATAACATCGTAAGTCCACAAGTGTGCAAAATTTGTCTTAAGAATGAGGGTTCTTAGATTTATACGATAAAAATATGTTCCTTAATTTTCGTACCCAAAATCATTTTATTAGTAGAACAGAGTGTTGCGAATTTTACGGATTTTATTATTTAAAGAATTGTTTGGTTGGTGATATAGGAGATGGTTAATGAATTAAAAATCCACATACTCGCCGTTCACTTAGGTGGTGTTCGACTTTTTAGATAAATAGTAGAAAAATATAATTTAGGATTAAGTTGTGAGATTATTTAGTAGGGGGAGTTGGCTATGACTATTCATCTAAGATTAAGTCATGAGATTCAACCTCACGAACAAAACATATTACAAATTTAATAATAAGATATAATCTTGTAATTAACCAAACACCACTTTAAATTTATTTTGTTTAGTTCATGACTAGATATTCGGTTAGTTAGGATATAATCGAACAAAAAATGTCAGTTAATTTAATAAAAAAATCTGAAAACAATTACCCAAAACTAGCCATATAATTCAATTATACAAATAATCGATTCATTGCTTGGTTAAGCGAGTATCATTAAATAAACTTTAAAAAGTTACCTTCAGACGTGGGAAATGGACCAATCAATATAAAGCCCACGATTTACCAGAAGCCCAGGTAAGTAAACCCCTATTTTATTAAATGGGCCAATATAAGGCCCACAATTTCATTTGTCTACCCTAGTGATTTCTTTTTTTTCCTCTACCATCATGATTTCATCTCTACTTTCCATGGGGTGAATAAAGAACTAGAATTTTAGAACTTGAGAATAATTCTTTAAATTTTTTTAATTATAATTTTTTTTATATTCAATGGAGTACTTAATTTACTTTATTCAATTATGTTGAATAATACTTCTGATTGTTTGACAATTAATTTATACTATATTATTTAATGGTGTATGGTGGTATCAAGAGATAGTCATACAGTAGATTAAGATTAACAATAGTACTAGAGTGAATATCCAAAAACTTGGAAATAGTGAATTGCCACTTGAAAATAAAGCAACGATCCAATAAATATTCATAGTTCTTCCCAAACTTTTCACTTCTCCCATAAATCGCAAAAACAAAAAAATCTTTTCATTTCCCAAAGTTTATTACCTTCATCTAAAACTTTCTAAAACTTTTCCACTTCTATTTCCCTCAATTATTATAAAAACAATAAAAACCTCTTCAATTTATAACTTTAATAAAATATTCAAATGGCATTTTTATTATTATCTTCAAAACTTTATTTTTATATATGTATAGATAGATATAGATTTAGTTAATTTTGGATTTCCCACCTTTTTAAATTATTCGTATGACCAAAATAAGGGAATAACTTTTCTCAGAGCTCAAATGAGAAGAACTGAAGAATACTAGAAAATAGTAGAAGAATCGTTTTTGGAAGGAAACAACACTATCACCTTTTTATGCTTCTCAAATATATTTATAACGTTACAAAATATAATACTCCTTGAGAAACACTTGTCAATTCCATATGAATTATTGCATTCAATAGTAGATTACTTTTGTTAAATAACACGAGGATGCATGGATTAGTTACTCTGGCCTAGGATGGTAATAACAAACCATTCAATTGAGCTCTTAAAAGCATTAATTGTATCCATATATTAGAACATGTACAATAATGTAGATTATCTTTTATTTATCTTTTTTTTAGTACTCCGTGGAAGAAGAAGAAGAAGAGTAGCGTTAATCGGGTTTTTTTTATTTTTAGGGTTTCTTTATTTAATTCTTCAATTTTAAAAATTGTATTCCTTAATTAATAGTAATTTCTTTGATTAATGTAAATTGGTTTCCTTAGTTAATAGTTTCTTTAATTAATTTCTTAATTAATGAAAAATGTTTTCCTTGATTAATAGTTTCTTTAATTAATTTCAATAAAAATTGGTGGAATTTCTTTAATAATGATTTTTTCATGTAAGTATTTCTATTTTTTTAGTAAAATTGTTTTAATGAAGCATTTTTGTGTTATATATTGTCTCTTATGTATTTCAATTTTAGAAGTAAAAACAATGAATAGTGTAAGTTTAGTGTTCTAAGGAAAGGGCGTACATTGTAGGGAATATTTGACGTGATAAAAAAATGAAGGAGAAGAATGATGAAGTGGGAGGAGACCTCCCATTGCATATGCCCTTAAAGAACGTGGAAATCTGACTTGGATATCCATTGTATTATGTCTTAAAATTAGGTGGGTGGGTGAAACATTAACATAGTATGTTTTCAAACTTGCGTTTATTGGTGAAAGCAGCAGCTCAATAATAGTATGTAGATAAAGAGTTGTCGATTGCGCAGCCAGCAAATTAAGCAAAATTAACTGCCCTAGACTTGCATTCTATGCATGCTATTATAATCATAAAAATACAAACAGTCATCAAGCTAATCGCAACTTATCTACAATTCTACAAATTAAAGCCGACTCGATTAATAATCAGAAAATGATGTTCTTGAAAAAGGGGTTTTGAAGTAACAGAATTAAAGCCGACTCGATTAATAATCAGACAAGGTTATTGGATAGTAACAGACGAGACATTAAAGTGATAAGATAGGTTAATTCAGCGGCGATAAATTCTTTGTGGGGTAAGAAACTGGTAAGAGTAGTTATTCCTAGCAGCAAAATTGCAGCCGATTTGTTTATCAAAGCAATTATCCATCTCCATCAACACATTTACAAAGTGATCGACTTCGCATGGCAGCATCAAGATGCCCTTGTGACAATATCCGTACTCAGATTCAGCTTCAGCTTCTTCTAGTAGAATCTTGAATAGCCGGTGATTAACATGCTCGGTTTTGATCACGAACCTCTCTTTTTCCGGGCCCACGTAGATCGGGAAACACCCCACCGGAGCCACCTCAATAATATTGAGAGGCAATGGTTTTATACCACCACCTTTTTTTTAAGGATTTGCACCTCTCCCACATCTTGGAGATTGCTCCTTTCATGTTTCTACCCTTTGGTGAATCCATATCCTTTCAACTAAATACAAAACAAAAAGACAGAAGAGTGATCAGTAGAAAAGGGAGGAACCTCTTCTTAGGGTTTAGAAACTAAAATCTTGACTTCTATTTATAGAAGGCCGGATTCTAGGATATAAGTTACTAACAAAGTCCAACTTATCGAAATAAATAATTATAAAGTCATAAAGTGGTCATGTTACTCTAAGTCATGCCTACACCAATTTGCATGGGTCAGATTCTCATAAATGCAAATTTTAGTTTTATTCCACCAGGTTCTTTTTACAAGCTAACAATGCTTTAAAAGTCATGAAATGAAAATGGGGTTTGATACAAATTTTGATTTGACACCACTAATTACTACTACTACTAATTAATGGGACAATTGTTATTTAAAACATAATTAACTTGTTATTGACACCTGGTTAATATTATAGTAACTTTAAAATTGAAATATAAAATTGTAAAATTTTAAATTTTCTCAATTATCACACAAAGCTTAAAATTGAAACTAATATGATTTCACAACAAAAAGGATGTTATTTTCTACAAATCGATAGCATTATAGTTTGTGCGTTAATTAAAAGATATCAATATATTTATATTAAAGGAGTAATATTTGATTTTCGTCATATTAGTTACAGTTTTGATCATTATGAGATACTTGAGAAAAATTATGATTTTATATACTAGTTTTAAAAATTAATCTTATAATTCAGTTGACAATTATCATTTAATTAAATGCTTTTGTCTCTAATATAATGGTCCACCGGTTCACAAACAATATTATAGTAGTAATATTTTTCAGTTTTTTGCTTGCCTACAAAAATTAATTATCTTTTAGAGCATCCACATCCGTGCTCTTGCCAACGAGCACGGATGTGGGCCCGGACCCACTTTTACTCCCTGCCCTTAGGCAAGAGCACAACACCCACATTCATGCTCTTCCGCAAGGACATGCTCAAAGGTCCCATCATTATATTATTCAATTTAAATAAAAGAGGGAATATCATTTTTGGTCCATGAACTTTGCCAAAGTATCATTTTAGGTCCGTGAACTTTGAAAATATCATTTTAGGTCCGTGAACTTTGAGTTAGTATCATTTGAGGTACTTTTTACTATTTTCAAGTTTTTTTGGACGAAAATACCCTCAATACCTTAAAGTGTATATATTTTTAATAAATTTATCATATACTCATAATTTTTTATAAATATCATTACAATATATTTTTGACAAATTTTCTAAATATAATTTGACCTTAAATATTATCACTTAATTTTGTGACATGCAAGTAAAATTGCTTCTTCAATTTTTTATATTATTTTTAAAAAAAATTGAATAAAGAACTTTTGTTTAATAATAAAAAATTGAATAAAGATCTTTTCTTGCATGTCACAAAATTAAATGATAATATTGAAGGTCAAATTATATTTAGAAAATTTGTCAAAAATATATTGTAAAGATATTTATAAAAAGATCTTTATTTAATTTTTTATTATTAAAGAAAGTTCTTTATTCAATTTAAAAAAAATTTAATATAAAAAATTGAAGAAGCAATTTTACTTGCATGTCACAAAATTAAGTGATAATATTTAAGGGCAATTTATATTTAGAAAATTTGTCAAAAATATATTGTAAAGATATTTATAAAAAAATATGAATATATGATAAATTTATTAAAAATATATACACTTTAAGGTATTGAGGGTATTTTCGTCCAAAAAAACTTGGAAATAGTAAAAAGTACCTCAAATGATACTAACTCAAAGTTCAAGGACCTAAAATGATATTTTCAAAGTTCACGGACCTAAAACGATACTTTGGCAAAGTTCGTAGACCAAAAATGATGTTCCCTCTAAATAAAAACATTTCCACAATGTTAAAATGCATTAAAAATACCCAAAATACTATTACTAATTACTAAAAAATTTAAAATTACATTATTAAAATCCTAAAAATTAAAAATTTCATAATTAGTCTTAAAAATTACATAATTAAATTCATAAGTGACCGAATTTCGTCCAAATGGATGATGAATATGTGTATTTATAGATGATTTTGGGATTAAATTTTTTTTAATTTCAAAAAAATTTTAAAAAAAACGGTAATAAAACGACTATATTTTTGGGAATCTAGTGAACGGACGTGGTTGCATTTTTTAAACACATTATAGTATGTTAAAAATAATAAAAGAAATACAAGGGAATGATTTTGTGATTAATGTCCAAGGTTAGCCAGTGTTTGCTTACATTGTGGTTTATGGTTTAATTAAAATATTTAATCAATTATTAATTTGTGGTAATTCGAGAGTAAACTTTGCTTTCCGGCATTGTGTATAAATCATTTAGACTAGGAAAAGTAGTAGATTAGCGAGCTAGCTAAGTCAAAAGTAACCATTAACAAAATTAGTGCAATAAACTAAATTACTTTTTAGTTCCAATTCATCCTTAAGAATAAACTGGAATTACTACTATTCAACAGTTGCTTAAGAAAATTAAAGAAACTGACTTAGGATCCGTTTGGTATGCAGAATTTGAATTGAAATTTTATGGAATTGAATTAGATAGAAGGAATTGAATTCTAATTTAATTGCAAATCCTACGTTTGGTAAAATGAAGTATATGGAATTGAATTTGAAGAATTTGTCCACACGCACTACACACTAGTCACAAATTGAAATTTTAATTTTGGTTTGATTTTTCTGTTTTTCAAAGTGTGTATTGTACTCCCTCCGTCCCGGGCTACTCGCTCATTTCCTTTTCGGCTCGGAGATTAAGGAATGAGTGTATAGGAAAGTCAAAAATGACGGATGTAGGTGAAATTTTTTACTAAAAATGGAAAGAGTGCAAGTAACTTGGGACGCTCAAAAAGGAAATAAGTGCGAGTAGTGCGGGACGGAGGGAGTATGTGAGTAGTGTCTGTAGGCTGTAGCATGTGAAGTGTGTGAAATATGTGTATTGTGTAAAAGTGTGTGTAGTTCGTGTATGTGTAGTGCATGTAATGTGTGAAGTGTGTGTAGTGTGTGAAATGTGTGAAGTGTGTGTAGTGTGTGAAATGTGTGAAGTGTGTGTGAAATGTATGTAATGTGTGTAGTGTGTGTTGTGGATATATATTGAAGATATTCAATTTTATGACTATTTGGAATTCCAACTTTCTTCTTTTAATATGAAATTGGAATTGAAATATTTGAAACGGTAATTCAATTCCAAATCCAAATATTTTTATAATACTAAATATTAGATTTGAAATTGAAGGCTTCAATTCCAATTCCATACCTCCAATTTCAATTTCATATACCAAACGCAACACGAAGGAATTGATTAGCCTTCAAATTATTAAAGTATCGTGATACGAGTCTATTATTTTTTTTTGTTTAGATATATTAGGTATTTGCATATCTTTTCATATATTTGTTTCTTGTTCATTAAGTTAAGGTAGTAGTTCTAGTACTATAAATAAGATAGATTGTTATCATTTTATTCATTCAATTAATATATAAAACTATCGTTATTTTGGCTCAATTGAGCAGCAAACAAGAAACATCTCCTAAGGCTGCCGACGAGTAAATCTCGCGCTCAGCTGCCCCTTTTTGTTGTCCAAGTCACGACCCAACGTTGGGCGCTAGACAACGACGACATCTCGTTTCTTGATTTTGTGTGGAAATCGACGTTAAGGATTTAGGTCCTTAACAATTGGTGCTTTCATTGAGAGCTGACCCTCCCACCATCTCGAACCGAAGCTACACCGCTGCCCGACGGAAAACATTCCGCGCACAGCAACTGCTTTGGTTGTCGAGTCCCGCATGTCCGCCGAGCTGTAGCCGCAGGACAACACTACTTCTGCAACGCCGATGGGAAGGATTCTCGCGTGCCGCGTTGAAGTCAGACGATCATCATCCCCCACAGCCACGCCTCAGTCCGTCAACATGTCATACGACTACGCCGGCTCAGGCCACACAGCCATTCCATCCCTACCAGCCGACCCAACCTCGCCGTGTAACCAGTTGGGACCCTCCGAGCAGCCGGGTGGAAGTACTCCGTCCGCCGTCGTGGCCTGATCCAGAATCACCCTACGTGCACACCACTTGGATCCACCTGATCGTCACCCACGGCCGAGATACCAGCCCATCGGGTACCGCGATCGCGCGCAAGACGCCTGGCCCCGACACCGCGGTGGCTACGTCGAGAGGGGTGGCCACCTATCTGATCGCGGAGATCATCAGACCCAATTAGGGTTTGATCGCTACCCGCCAACCGCAACGCAGCGGCACCGCCCAACGTGTTGGGACCCACCGGCTCAACAGCAGGACCGCGGCTACCCAACCGTTGACCGGCCCCGACGCTCGGAGACGTGCTGGGACCGACCTCGCCCTCGGGAGGAGGTGAGAGCGCGAGTCCAGCCCGCCTCCCACCAGCCCCGCTACTCCACCGAAAAACCAACGCGGGACCTGTACAGTCAGCCCGCGCGTGTGACCAGTCAAACTCCAGAGCAGCCACGCCTGCCGCTAATACGGGTCTCCCAAACGGAGAAGTTAGAACGGTCCAGGTTGGGTCTCTGCTGGCACTGTCCCGAGAAATGGGTGAGGGGACATGTGTGTAAACAACGCATTCTATGTTATGCGGGTGATTGTGAGGAGAACATTCAAGATGAGAATTTAGCCGAAGAGAAAACTGATAATACTCCCACGATAGTATTCGGTGATGATATTCCCAATGACGTTACCGATGTTCACAATGATGGCGTTCCTCTTGATGTTCCAAACAACGAGTCCCCTGGAGAGTTCGTCAAGAACAAAGGGATTGTCAAGAACGACAATGAGTCACCGCAAGTGCTCGTTGGGGTATATGATGAGAAGATTGGTGAAAAGGAGGAGACATTGCTAGAAGATAAAGAGGATGATGGTTCTATTGGTGAAGTGGAGAAGATAATCGCATCGTTCAATGTTGCTCAAATGTCATCGACGGATGTTACGAATTGTTGGTTTAAGAAAGGAAGTGTTTGCACTGGTATAAGGATAACTGCCTATTTCTACGTGGATTTCTTTGATGGCAATGTCCCAAGTATTGTTCCTCGTTCGACATCACTCGACGTCGATACACGATTCATCCCTCTGTGCAATGACACGCCATATTTGAGCATTCTTGGAGGTGATAAAGGGAGACATTCAGCTGTTCGATATGTGTTTGATCCAGGAGGAGAAGTCTAGCTAAAGCTTTTGCTGTCAACTCTCGTCCTTGGTTCGTGGTTCCCACCTTGGGGACAATGTGGATTTTAACCGTGGGGGAGTTGATACGAGTCTATTATTATTATTATTATTATTATTATTATTATTATTATTATTATTATTATTATTATTATTATTATTATTATTATTTTGTTTAGATATAATAGGTATTTGCATATCTTTTCATATATTTGTTTCTTATTCATTAAGTTAGGGTAGTAGTTCTAGTAATATAAATAAGATAGATTGTTATCATTTTATTCATTCAATTAATATATGAAACTATCGTTATTTTGGCTCAATTGAGCAGCAAACAATAAACATCTCCTAAGGTTGCCGACGAGTAAATCTCGCGCTCAGCTGCCCCTTTTTGCCGTCCAAGTCACGATCCAACGTTGGGCGCTCGACAACTACGACATCTCGTTTCTTGATTTTGTGTGGAAATCGACGTTAAGGATTTAGGTCCTTAACATATCGTATGTTGATTGGGATTACACTGTGACTTTGTCCCTCAAAGTGGAGTTCTTTGATGATTAAGAGAAAAAGTTCTCTTCAAATTATCAAAAGAATTGAGAAGTTTCAGGGTATGTAAGTAATTCCACAAAAGTCTTGATTGAATTGGTGTCTCAAAAGCTTGTTATCTAAATATACACTTTATATTCAAATTTAAGTATTAAAATACTGTATATATGTATTAAATATATTTAAAAAAATTACACTCCACATGCTTTATTAAAATTGAAATATAAATCAAAAATATATAAAAAAATATCAGTATTATAAAAAAAATACCACAATATGCATATAAAAGGAGTCACAAAAATTCAAGATCGAAATTTGTGTATTGTTCCCACAAATGATCAACTAGTGCATTTCGAAGTTCTAAATTAGCATTTTTATTTCTTATTGCGTCATATCGAGTAAAATACTCTTGAAATCGAGCGTCTTCATTTTTTATTGTAATTTGTTGTCGTGTTTTAATCCAAATAAATTAAATAATGATGGATTGGTTTGCAATATCTCATAATTTTTTTTGTAGTAACACCATATTTGGCATTAATATGTAGAAAAATCCAAAAATGAGTTTGAATTTGATCTATGATTGAAAATGAATTCTACACATTTTTTATGTACGGATGAAATGGTCTAATATTCTAAAACACAAAAACTTGTATAAATAAAAAGTACCAATTTGTGAAATTCTATGTACGTACCACATCTATAAATCTCAATTATTGATATTCTGAGTATTTAAATTTGAAACAAGCGCCACCCTTATAGTGAATGCAAAATCCTCAATTAGTATGCGTTGGCATTACTATCATATTTCATTATTGTGTTTTTTTGTTTATATAAGTATAGTAATAATGCAGAAATAATTTCGATAAAAGTGATAGTGTGAAGAGGTTGTTGCAGTTGGGTGAAAGAATATGTCATTGAATGCCGAGTCGGGAGGAATTAATATTGGATCTCCAATCTATCCTTGCCATTTATGGCGTACACTCTAAAGTCCAAACCAATTGTCTTCTCTCTACACACATTCATGAAAGTGGGTAACGTCATAAACAGCACATCTTCAAAATCACAGACGCGCGCGCGCGGCCAATCTCAAATTATTATTATTATTATTACTACTACTATTATTGTTATAATTCATCAATCCTATATATTCTAATCAGGCGTGCTTCTTAAATAAAGTAGACTACTCATATAGTTAAGGATTGAAAAATGAGATTTACACGCCTACCCATGGGCAGGCATTCTAGCTAATCCAATATAATTCTGATTTGACTCTCCATATTCAACTTGCATGCATGCCAAAATTCGACAATAATAATAATAATGGATGCAGTACCAAAAGAAATGAAGAGTGAAAAATGTAATATGAAGACATAGTAAGCGTACAATAATTAAGCTGTAGAAAGGACACCCCGCACATAATTGCAGCATTCCGAAAATGGGGCGAATTGATTAGCCTCTTTTCCTTTGCACCCTCAAACTAATTTTCTAATAACACAAGAAAACTAATTCCTTTTTTTAGTTTACCATTAACACAAATACAAAACCCAAAAAAAAAAAGAAATTAAAACATGGTGAAGAGCGAAGAATATTGAATTCAAAGCCAGAGGGCGCCAGCTTCCTTGAGCAGAGGAACCAAAGTGCCGCCGATATGCGAGGCCATAACTCTGTCCATGGCACCGACGAGTTTGCCGCCGATGAAAACGACGGGGACAGCGGAGGCGCCGCCGAGAAGGTGGGACAAGGCCATCTCGATCTCGTGGCCACGGGGGTCTTGGTCAAGCTCGTAGACAGTAGGGTTGACTCCCATCCCACAGAAAAGGCGCTTCACTGCGTGGCACATGCAGCACGTGCTCACGCTGAATATCACCACCGCGCTGCCGGAAGCCAGCCGCACCACCCTCTCCAGAGACTCCGAGTAGTACATGCGTGACTCTGATTGGTGGTACTGCATTTTTATGCTGATTTAAAAATTTAATCTAATCTAATCAGACTGGTCCAACTCAATTTCTAGAGAGAGAGAGAGTGTGTGTGTGTGCTAGTCCGAGGATGATGTGTGAGTGAGTGAGTGAGTGAGTGAGTGAGTAATAAAATGATGAGAAGCAAAGGGGGTTATATATAGTTGGGAGAGGATAGCTTTGTCTCTTCTTGTCGCAACGCGTGCGAGGACTCTCTATATTTTTTTATTGCTTCCCAAAAAAGCGCTCCAAATCGTTACGTAAGGCGGCTTGCATTTTAGTACTACTGTCTACTGGTATTAAAAATTCACCTAATTAATGTCATTTTTAATTTAATACTCTAATTTCTATTTTCATCTATACTTCCAACTCAACTAATATCTTCAAAAATACTCCATCAAAGTTACATAAGTTATTTTAAATTTGTAACAATAATTACTAGCATTACTATCACAAAATTTTAATACTATAAATTTAGTTATTCTTAATACAAAATTTGTTAACAGTATCTAAAAATCTAAACTTTTTATAACTGAGTAGAAATGAAACGAAATATCTGAAATTTCCAAAATAAAAATTCTAATTATCATACTCCATATAGTAGGTTAGGAATATTTGAATACAAATATTTATATAATAAATTTAATTCGGAAACTTTGATTTTTCAGTTTAAAAAATAAATCCGAAATTTGATTTGGTATGATCATTGGATTACGACTATTTTTGGTCACCTCTAGTCTAAGTTTGAAGTTAATATAGTGAGTTTCAACAAAACTAAGTAGTCCGTGAGATGGTGAGTCACCTCAACAATTACTCCTTTAGATTATTATTATTATTACTAAATTCTTTAAAAGATTAAAAGTGTTTCCTTTCCTACCAAATTTTTGGGCACATATGTTATAAAAGAAAGGATACATTTAAAATTCATTGGGGTGCGAATAATTAAATAGGGTTGTGTTATTGGCATGAATGGAATGAGTGGGTGAAAATAATAATTAAAAGAGAAAAAGAAAACGAGAGAGAAAGATAATTATGTGCAGACGGCTGAGGTGGTAGTGGGATGTCGGGGATTTATGAATGTGAGTAGTGTTTACTGAATAATGGTGCAAGTGTTGGTGCTCACTCTTAACTATGGCAACACCCACATTTCTTTTCCAACGGTCTTGTAGTGTGTTAGTTAATGCTCACTTTCCCAACTGCTTTAAATCTTCACCTGGGAGACAATGCATATTGGACTAAATTATTTATTACGGAGTACTATTGTTTATGATGTGGCCAGTCCTCCAATATTATTCATCGAATCTATAATTTATTTTTATTTTTTTATTTATCATTATTCTTGATTATTGCTTTATTTTAGTAGTAATCAAATCGGATAAACTGTTTTCACTTTTCCAACTTGGGACCTAGATCCAGAGAGAGTTCAAATTTCCAACTTATAGAGTATGACAGTATGTGTGTGAGAAAGTGACTGAGAGAGTAACTACAGTTTTCCTTTTCCGGCTTGGGACCAAGATCAAGCGAGTACAAGTTCTTAAGATTATTTGTGTGGGAGAGAGACAGTGGGAAAAATATTTATGTATATATAGTTGAATTATAACTATGACAAGTTATTTGTAATAGTATAACAGTTAATTAATCTCACATGTCATTTTTCCAGTACATATATAACTCGTAGATCATTATGTGATGTACAATTTGACCATTACGTACATATAAGATTATGCAATGTCAATGGTAAGTATCGCGAATGTAATCCACTAAATGCACTATAATGATATTGGTTATACTACCTGATATAAATTCATGTGCTCCATCTTAAAACTAACTGGTAATAGGAGGAGTGATCCATGAGACTTATATGGTGATTTCAGTTATCTTTATGCACTGATGCGAGATAGTGGTAATATATTTTTTTAGTTTCAATTGCCAACACTACCTTCATCACACTACTCTAAGTGACCCATTTTCATTTTTTGAGTCCCACTCTAATTGACATATTAAATAGAAACATCGTCTATCTCTAGCTACTTTATTCTCTCTCCACCCAACTCACAAAACAAAACTCCGTAAAATCCCCTGTCGAATAGAAAATGTTCCACTTAGTAATGATTTGATTAATATTTAGAAAGATGATCATAAGTTCAAATAATGTTCAATCACATGTTGTTATCAAGACATCATTCGAGCAAAATTCAAGTGGGATAGATCAAATGGTTCTAAGTACGGAAAATGCGACTAGCGACATATAATTTTACTAAGAGCAACATAATTGGACAAGAGTTGAGAATGGTACGACAAAGTGAATAGAGGAGTGTAGACAGACGACACAAGAGTACTAGTAGCGATGAAATGATCGATGGACTACCATAGTCCCGACGGAGAGGCTATGACTATGATAGAGAGAGAGATGAAGAAATGTAGTGTCTGAGATATGAGAGATGGTAGAAAAAATAAAAAATGGCATTTTTGTCACAAAATAGTGAAAAAGCTATACTCGCATGTTTACGTTTTAGTTCGGGCATATCTGGCGATATTATTTTTTTCCAGGGACTGTGGGAGTGAGATTGCGATAGTCCAATGACCAATTTTTCAGTTCACTATTTTAAAATACACCCCCACCATTTCATATGCTAATTTTAAATATGTGCTATTGTGAAATTTTAGTATGTTAATTATTTAATAAAAAATATTTTTATAATTTATTTTTATTCGAAATCCATTTAGATAAAAGTAAATTTGTGGTGCGGTTTTGTGCCCCACGTCCAGGCCAGAACGCACCTCAAGCCCGATGTCGCATCACTAGGGCGATCCAGCACCTCATCTGCGCGCCTCCACCCCCATACAATGCATGAAGTTGGATTGCACCACAATTTTCGCGATCCGATTCCATTTCCGATAAGCAAATCTAGGAGACCAGATTTGTGACTTTCCATTTTTTTACTTTGCAAATTTTATCATAGTTCATTTCTGATAGAGAAGCCCAAGGTTTAGTGAATCGGCGATTAACCGTGAAACTGGAACCGCCGGTTATGATTCTGAACCTGAACCACGAAATTAAAATGGAACCGCAATCTTGACATTTGAACCACACGCCGGTTTAGGTTCAAAAAATCCCGAACCGAAACCATGATGGAACCGTCGGTTTCGCGCATGAACCGAAACCGTGAAAAACCGTTGAAAAAATGGTTGTTCGGAACGGAAACCCGAACCGACGGTTTTTGAACCGAACTGTAACCGCGAAATATGCTCAATGTTCGGTTCCGATTCGAGATTTTTCAGAATTGAAACTGGCAATTTTGAATCATAATAAGCAATTCCTATACCTCATGCATGTCTAGTTTTTTATGAGAAATTGAGGTTTTTTTTTACCAACTCATGCATGCTATTGAACTCACAATTAAAGTGAGATCTATAAACACGAAATATGTAATAGACAATAAAATAGGAATGTGATCAAATGCAAACTCTAAATATTGTACAAACTCCAATTATAATTGGACCGTTAGAAAATATCAACAGATGATAAAATAATAGTAACAAAAATTGTCAACACAATGTCAACGGTTGATGTTGTGTTGAAATTGTGTTGACATTGTATTGATATCAAAATCTTGAAATTTTACACTGCGTTGACATTGTGTTGACATTGTGTTGAAAAGTTTGGAGTTTGTATAATATATGAGTTTGCAATTTATACTACCCAATAAAATAATATTTAGTTTAAAATAGTACTAGTACTACCAAGTTACATATCGATGAAGAATGTCAAGTGAATATTGACTTATATTTAGGATTTTGTAGTGCTCCATTATTTAATTCGCTAGTGATGAACGGTATTGATATTATTGAGTTAGATTTCAATTTATAATATTCTAGATCATCATTTGTCTCTATGGCGACAATTTTCAATACGACTCGAAAATACATAACAGACGTGTATTAAATTAGATCAATGTCATGACTTATCGTGTTTATATTCTTATCGAGGATAATTTTTGGTTGGATTTAAGTCAGGGTCAGATAACTAGTTAATAATTAAGATTATTATAATTTCTTTTATTATAAGAATTTGAATTGTATTATTATTTTCTCATTTTTCATATGTCATTTTCATTTTTTTTGTCTTTACCTCCACGACCACCACTACCGTGAAGGTCATACCATCTGCACAACACGCCTATAAATAGTTTCGTTTCGTTATCATGCGGTTTTCGTATCGAGTCGAGTTCATGTTGTTATCGTGTTGTGTCAACACGAATATGATCGTGTCGCTAATGAATTCATGTTTTGCGCACATCGTGTTTGGATCTGAATATAACATATCAAGTTCATATTTGTGTTGAAGGTTTACTTAACAGATCGTGTCCGAGTTTGATCTTCAGGGTTGAGTCGTTATTAGATCAACCCAATAACTATTCAATCAACACGATTTTTCAGCCTAACTATTTCGATCCTGACACCAAATATACGCAAGGTGTATGTTACTCCCTCCATCAATAATTAAGTTTCTCAAGTTTAATTTTTCGTTCTCATTTCTGCTTTAGTACTTTTGTTAATTGGCCCTATATTCCTCTCACTTTTTCTACATGTTCCATTCCAATTCTTCAAACTCGAGCCAAGTCAACTTAAGTCATTAAACGTAGGCGAATGAAGTATAGGATTAAATAGTTTTGATATTTATTGTGAAGCCTAAAATTTTAAATTAGTTTTTAGTATTTATATGACGTAATAAATCGCGGTCCTCTTTATTAATTGCAATTATTAAAACGGAACAAACGTACTGACTTATTTTGCTATAGCAACTTTAATGCCGGAGAGCTTTTGTCGTCATTGCTTACCATCAATAATGTTTTGCATATCAAATCTTAAATGTTAATGCACTTTATCAGAACTAGGCAACCATATATGGTCAAATTAAATGAAGGTATGACAAAATTAAATCTTTTTTCAAATAGATATTATTTTAATTGAACGTCCTCCAGTTAGATGAGATAATAGTTACTCAAGTATGAGAACGAATTAAGCATTTTAGAAAAAACATGGAGAAATTAAATGAATAAAAAGGAATTAGATTAATCATGGATTGACATATTAGATCCCCTTTGTACGTGTGTAGTATATGCACTGCTGTACTCAATACTGATATTTTCCGGATATAAAAATTCCTTTAGATCTAACATGGGTACATGTCATGAGACTAAAACTCCAAGAATTTAGTATATCTAAAAAAAATTAAGGAGTATTTATTTTATTATGTGTATTGAAATTTGAGCATCATAAAAAGAAAAAGATAAGTTATACGACCCTTCACATAATTGGGGTGGATATTGGATCAATGTTTGGGTTCATGTATTAATTGCGGATATAAAGAAGAGCTAGATAAGGACAATAGTTTTCCAAGACAAATTAAATGTTGATGCAATATATAGATACAACACTGTTGTTCCTCATCACTTCTGACCTCCGAGTAATAATATTTATCGCCCATATAAGAATTAAATGTGCCACATAGTCCATATAGTAACTAGTCGTCAGCAAATTAATAAATAAAACTGTTCATTTAAAATGCACCACATGGCATCAATTTAAACTGTTATTCAATAAATTTTGCACAGTACATAGTCAAAGTTATAAATACCGAATTGGTCCACAAAGCAATATTTTCCATATCATCACGGAAATAGAGAGATAATAACATGTAACCTCTCATTTATTTCAAAATAGTAGTAATACTTCTATTTTGGTGTCACCTAAAATTATGCAACACTAATTCAGCCAATTTTGGTACAATCTACTCCCTTCTTTTACAAAAAATAATCTTATTTTGCCATTTTGAGATATTCACAAAAAATAGTCACATTTTTAAAATTAAAAAGTTTATCTCTTATACTTTTTCCACTTTTTCTCCACTCTCTCATACTTCACCCACTTTTTGTACATATTTCTTATTTTACCTACTTTTCTCTCTCTTTCTTTTACTTAACTAATTTCTCATTAAAACTCGTTACGTCCACAAATAAGACTGTTTTTTTTGGGAGGGGGGTATTATTCTACACATTATTTTATTCATAACTTATACTTATCATTAAAATTAATACTCTCACGTCTCACAAGAATATGCACTATTTCCATTTTAGCACTTCCCACAAGAAGATGAACTTTCTAATTTAAGAAACTAATTTCTTTTTAATGAGGTGGTACCATTTTTCCACTAACAATACTTTAATTACTTTTTTTTTCCTACATCTCTTTTACTTTACCAATTGTAAATTAAAACTCAGTTCCAATCAAAAGTTCATATTCTTGTAGGACGGAGTGAGTACTAGTTCACATTTTTTTAACTCTACTCCACTAACATTACATAAATAAATAATGCTTATAATATAGACCTAAAATCCAATAACACTATTTTCACAATTTCTTCTCTATCTTTTGTACTTTACCAATTGCACATTGACACCCGTGGCTTTTCAAAACATGTTATTTTTATTTAATTAAATTACTAAAATTTAATTAAATTCTAGTTTCAAACGCCAAATTAAAACAATAATTATGTACCAGCAACGCATTCTTAAATTCATCATTTCCCTTAAACTATACATGAGATTTATCCCATTTTTAAGTCATTTGTTATTCGAGATAACACCCACCATCCACTATCTACTCACATAACTATTCATGAGTACTTTGTTTTTTTTTCATCCAATTTAGTTTAATAAACATGATAGTTTTAAAATCGTAAAAATGACATTTATTGAAAATTGAAAAATTACATAATTGAAAGTATTAGTCACGGACCGCTAACTTATTTGCAATCCACCAAAGTAACTCTTAGCACATGCTCCCTCTGTTCCATAGTAATAGAGACGTTTCTTTTCGGCACGGAGATTAAGAAAAATTGTGTTAGGTGAGTTAAGTAACGGGAGAATAAAGTGGAAAATGAAAAAGGTAGAGAGCTGAATAGAGAATAAAGTAAGAGAGAGTAAAGTAGGTGTTGAGAAATGTGTTGACTTTTTACTAAAAAGGGAAATGACTCTATTACTATGGAACGTACTAAAATGGCAAAATGACTATATTATTATAGAACGGAGATTAAGAAAAATTGTGTTAGGTGAGTTAAGTAACGGGAGAATAAAGTGGAAAATGAAAAAGGTAGAGAGCTGAATAGAGAATAAAGTAAGAGAGAGTAAAGTAGGTGTTGAGAAATGTGTTGACTTTTTACTAAAAAGGGAAATGACTCTATTACTATGGAACGTACTAAAATGGCAAAATGACTATATTATTATAGAACGGAGGGAGTACATACGTGACTCCGAAGTATCCCTCTTACCATTGCGGTTGTTCAGAAAAAGGAAATAACTAGATTTTTAAAAAGTCAAACAGCTATAATAATGACGTCACGAGCCAATCCGGCAAGCCGTTGGCGTTAATTCCACCGGGAGGGGACGCTCGCAACTCGTCTCGTTGTGGATGCTTTGATATCCTCGTGAAGTCAAATTTTGACCAGGGTTAAATATTGGAAAAGAAAAAAAAAGAGGCATTGGAAATGATGCATGCTCGTGGCTCTGCATGACGTCATGATTTTGAACTATTATAATAGTGGGGCACGTGGCAAAATGTTGGTGTCAAAAGGTGAAAAATCCTGCCCTTTTGCAGGTGATAGTTAAAAAAAGGGGTCCAGAAAAAATATATGAAAAATTCAGTTGGGTAGAAAAGATATGAGTTGCTTTGCATTTTGGCCTATTAAAGGGAGGACAAAAGGGGCAATTCCAAGACGCGCGTGCACTGAGTCGGCGAGGCGGCGGATTCAGTACGGAAACGGCCGGGCAGCGGTGGACTGGTGCCGACATGAAACTAAGTTTCCATAACTTTGGTGTCTCCCCATATTTTTTGCTTTATCGCTTTTTTTTACCTCTTTTGAGATGTGCGACTGTACTGAGGCATGCATATATTTGAGGGGTGCTTTAGCTTTACTAATTACCTACCATCTCTCACTGTTCATGCACTTCATGCATGTGCTCTGCCACTAATCCTTTTATATTTTCATTCCCAACTTTACTGTTCAATTCTTTATAGTAACATCGTCATAAAGAAACAACCCTAGCAATCTAATACACGAATGTGTATAATTATACTCCTAATTGAGTACTAACGATTTTAATTTTAGTGTATATCTCCTACTCCCTCCGTCCATAAAATATTACTCCGTATCCAAATTTGACTCGGCACGGGTTTTAAGAAATATGAAGAAAAGTGAGTTAATGCGAAGAAAAGTGAGTTGAAAAAGCTACTGGAATGATGATTTCTCATTTACATATTAGTTTTAAAATAGAATGTGATTGTAGAGAGTTGGTGGAAAGTGAATCCATTTACCAAAAATAGAAAAAAACAAAGTGGACAACTTTTCACAGACGGACTAAAATGACAAAACTAGACAACATTTCACGGATGGAGGGAGTGATTCTTTAACTACGGATCATTGAAAAAGTAAAATTACTGCTAAAATTATAAAATTTGATCAAATTCTTGTCTATTTCCCACATTTCAAAATTTGAATGACAAACATGAAGTTTGAAAGTACTTCCCATTAAATATCAAACAATTGGTTTTCACCACGAGATTTTGTATAGTGTTGTATTTAATTAAGAGAGAATAAAGTAAGAGAGAAGAAAAAGTAGAGAGAGTGTTATTTTTTTAGGAAATGTTTCATTTTAATGGGAAAATTAAAAAAAGAAAACGTTTTATTTCTAATGGGTTTAAATCTTGTTTGACGATCATGAGTTTGTTGAAGCATGCACTTTATAAAATAGAGTATGTCTTAATAAGCTTGACGCGTTGGTTGTTAGCGCATGCTCTTCACTATTCGTTGGCCCAACCCCACTTTTAATTATATTTTATTTCGTGCTCTTAGTTAAGGTATATATAACACCAACGGTCATGCTCTTCCTCAAGGACATGCACTTTACTATTTATGAGTCTCATTATTCTATTATTCAATTTAAAAACTAAAATTACTAAAAACAGTTCATTAATAATAAAATTTCATTAAAAATCCGAAATGACATTACAAATTAATTCCTTAAAAATTACATAATTTAACTCCTAAAAATTTTAAATTGCATAATTTAAATCCTAAAAATTAGAATACAAGCCAATAGAATCAAATTTTAGTAGAACCGACTACTCGTTGCCGAATTTCCCCCAAATAGTATGAAGAAGTACGAGAGTGAGGTAGTTTGGTTTGATGTAAAAAATTGGGTGATGAATGGAGTATTTATAGATAATTTGGATAAATTGAAATAAAATAATGATTTTTTTAAATGGTCATATTTTGGGAAGTGGGATTTTTTAAAGTTTATTTTTTACTTTTTCAGATTTTTTATGAACTAAAAAAATTAAATTATTAAAAAACGACGACCACTCGCGTGGATCTGGATCCACCATTGACCATGTGGTTCGCCGAATTTGAACACCAATCGTTGTAACACACCCCATAAGTCCACTGTGCTGGTATCTATCAACCCGTGGTCATGGGCGGACCCAAAGAAGAAGAGGGAGGGATTTAAGCCATGAAATATTTTTTTTCTACTTTTTACTATTGATTTTTTTAAAAAAAAATAGTCCAATTTAGTGTAAAATCTAATGTAAAAGTCCCTATAAATTATTTAAATTACTCAAAATTATACATCAAAATAAAATTTAGAAATCTCAGCTCCTATCGATATTCATTTCTATGTCCGCCCCTGCCCGTGGTCCATCGGAATTGAACAGTCACTCTGGAACACGTCCAACGACCCGCTAGAAAAACAAATTTCCCAAATTTGTTGCCTTTTCTATCCAGATCTCTCAACTATAAAAAGACATAGAGCTTGATTTTGATCATCATATATCATATCTTACACCTTTGAGAGAGCTATGAGAGTTGATCAAGCGACCAATGCAAGGAATTCAAGAAAAATTGACTGGAAGCGAGATAAGATTATTATTAGGATTGTTGTAATTATTATTATTATTATTATTATTATTATTATTATTATTATTTCATATGGTTTTATCTGATCTCAGTACTTTAGGTTTATAAACAATTGATAAATTTGTACTTGGGATTTTTTGTTATGGTGATTTAATATTATTTACAGTGATTAGTTATGCTATTTGGTTAGTAGTAGACCTGTAGTGATGTGCATAATTGTTTCTGGGCCGTCGAATGATAAATTGTGGTTTGAATGTAGTTGGCATGGTGAGATAGGCTGAGGGCGACGAGCAATGTTGGCCCAATAAGGCAAGCAACAGGCCCAATTGATATTTCTGTTAACTGCGTTATTTTGGATTCAGGAAACTGCTCAGTGCTCACCAAATGCTAGAAAATCAATTTTTTATCGATCAAATTCCAGTCGAAATTTGCAAGATTTAAAGTACTCCCATAAAAGAATGTTCTTTTAATAAATTTATAGTAGTAAATTAGCCACAAAACTTCTTCTTTTATTTATTTTTTCCTTTTTGTGCTGATTAGGCAGTTGAGTGAAATATGTTGCTTTAGCAGCCAACAGTTGTGAATGCATCAAAATCTCTCTCAATCGAATTTCTGAAATCAGAAGAAATGTGTTGCTTCAGATGAATTATTTAGGTACACTATGATGTTAGCAGTACAACTGAAGTACATTAATTGTTGGGAATTTCTTGCAATTTGGTGCTTTCTTTTCTCTAAATATAATTTATCTGATTGACATATCAGCAGCCTATCTTATAATCAACTGATCAAATACAATTCAGATGTTTTAATTAGATTCCTAATCTAGTTGGTCAATCAAAATATACTCCCACAATAATTGCCACTCTTTTCCATTTCGTTCCGTCCCATAATAATTGTCACACTTCATTTTTACAGTACATAATAAGTAAGTCTCACCTTCCACTAGCTCACTCCTAACAATTTTATTATAAAACCAATATAAAAAAGTGGGTTTCATATTCCACTAACTTTTTCAACCAATTTTTCTTTACATTTCTTAAACTCGTACCTGCAATGAGAGTGACAATTATTATGGGACGAAGGGAGTAACAATTTAATTATCTTAAATAACGAAAGTTTCAACAAACAATTAATGATTTATAATAGTGTAAATATACTATACTAGAAGAGCCTTATTTGTTACCACAACAAATTAAGCTTTAAAATATAATCGAGCCATTATATTGTTATCATGTCATAATGTTAAAAAAATACTATAGAATATAGAGGTGCCATTGGTCAAATAAAGACATCATTATGACTTTTGAATTTCATTGTTTCCTCTTTCTAGAAATTTGTTTTTTTAGTGGATTACTTGTTCTTGTTTATAATTATTTTGTCTTCTTCCTCCGGTTATCCATTTTAACTATTTTCTTTATTTTATATTCAACTATACCTGATGATCAGTGAATATATGCTAATGAAATTGATTTTATATGCCAAATAGAGCTTACTTCTAAAATAGCATCATCATTATATTATCACTTATTTTAATCGTGGAAAGTTAGATCGCTACGCTTGGACATGACATAATGCCTTCTTTTTCTGTACGTATTTCATATTTTTGTTTGCCCATTTTCTTAGAGCATTTTGAACATTTTGAAGCCACGACCAACAAATATTGTTATTTTCAATTTCAATTTTAATTTTAATTTACACTTTTATTAGCTTAGACTTTTATTATTTTCCCTTTTTGAAAAATATGAACATTTAGTTCAACACAAATTTTAATGTATTAATAGATAAAGTAAGAAAGATGGAGATAAATGTTAGTGTAAGTAGTGTTAGTGGAGAATTAGAAGGTATAAGTTGTAAGTAAATAATGTGTAGCTATTAGTCGAAATTAAAAAGTTCATACTTCATATATTTTAAAGACGAAATTAATAAAGAAACAGATCATACTTTTCAAAAACGAATACATAGTATTATCAAAATATTCATACTTTTCAGAAACAAAGACACGCTATTATCAAAATAAAGTTGGAAACCAAGTACCCCAAGTAATCATAACACAAAGGAAAAAGGGCATTCTGCCTGAATGATTGACATTGTTGGACATCATTTTCTCTTTTACTTGTTTAATTTCACTCAATAATGATATCTTAATTAAAGTAAACCGCACGTTGCTTTAGCTGTCCTATATAATGTTTCAGTTTCGATTAATACTCTTTAGTATATGCAATTAAAAGCTATATTCAATTTGGGTTGTGATGCCGAGGTGTATAAGAATGACCAAATATGAAGGAGAAAACACAGAAACTCTATCTAATTAGTGAATTTTGAAAATTTTAATAATATCAAAACTAACTGTAAAATAATAAAAACTCTGTTTAATTATAAGTGTTTGAAAAACTAGTAATTTATAAAAATAAAATTTAAAAAAAGCTTCAAAACACAATAAATGACGAGGTCTTAAACGATACCAGGATGCCAAAATCTATCATATATCATGGCAAAAGCGATAAATGTCTCGACAGCCCCATTTACAAAATTCAAGTTAGTATGATACAATTGGTATTTTCTGAATTTTTAGTAGCGACGACATCGATTGATACAACTACATCAGTTTGTCTTTATAGTTAATGGAAATAATGCATCATTAGAGCATCCACAATAGGGGCGGATGTCTCGGTGGACATCCCGACGGACATCCCAAAACACCTCCTGCCACGTCATAAGGACATCCCACTCCACAATAGCGGACATCCCCAAGGACATACCAGCGGACATCTCAATAATTAAAATTCACAAATTTACAAATATGCAATTTTACGGAATTAAAATTTCGACACGAATATGGGGAAAATGAAACCATTTTATTTAAAAAAAACATACATAATTAAAAAAAATATTACATAGTTCAAAAAAAATACATAGTTAAAAAAAATATCTCAAAGCTTCAACACACGCGGCCCCCGACTCACTCCTCGTCGTCCCCTTGGCCAGACCCGCCGTTTGGGGCATCATCCCCGCCATTTGGGGCATCATCATGGGTATCCCTGCAGTTCTGCCAGCGTTTCCCCACCTCCAACTGGAAACGTCTGCGTTTGTGACTTGCTCGTGGCAGGAGAATCACTGTCGTGCTCCATTTATCTTCAACAGAAATGAAAGTAGAGAGATAGAAACTCGTTAATACAAGTGGTGCGAATGAAATAAAGTTCAACGAGCCGTATATATAGAATTTTTTTTAAAAAAAACCAAAAAATCAAAAAATGGGACGTCCGTCGTCACGCTGCAATAGCGGACGTCGAGACGGACGTCCGCAGAAACCGACGGACGACCTCTCGTCTGTCGGGGACGTCCGCGCCCATCTAATTTACTGCAATATCGTCCGCCAGGGGCGGAGCTACGGTGGGGCATGGGGGGCCCCTGGGCCCCCCAGCCATTTGCGTTTTTAGTATAATATATATTCAGAAACCATTGCTATAGAATTTGATAGCGCAGTTGGCAAGTGGTCTCCTTTGGATCATGCTTGCGGTGAGGTGCTGAGTTCGATCCTCACCCACGCCATAAATTTTACTATTTGCCCAATGTTAGTAATTCATTTCTTGTCAAATCATCCTAGACGTGCTATACTTACCAAATGACTTTTAAAGATTATTTTAAAACTTTTACCCAATGCTATATTCTAATTTACTTTTTGTCAAATCATGTTTTACAGATGTGCTATTTTTACCCAATAATTTTACTGTCAAATCATTTTTAAGAGGTGTATTATACTATTTAATTTTAATCAATGATTTTTAATGATTATAGTTTGAAAGGATGTTATTTGTTCAATGATTTGTAAACATTGTAATATATATTATATTTTAAACTGCTTTGTTATTGGTATTGTAATATAATTAATAGTTTCATCAAAATTTTCTAATATGTACAATTAAGCAATTTGCTTTACTTATGAAAAATTTAATTTTATTAGTAGGTAAAATTCTTTTAAAGGTAATCACAAAATGCTTATATCAATTATTCTTGATTATATTAAATTTGCTTGATATGCATTTATTTCTTGAGTATTACATATCTGAAAACATACATTTAATTTTAAGATCTTTTAATTCTAAATGATGTAAAAAGGAAAAATATATAAGGGTCTTACTACGACTAATTTCAATGACAAAACCACCGAGAGACACCTACAACTATTAACAGTGGCAGAGCTAAAATTTTCCTTCTTGGGCCCCCCACCGTAAAATTCCTGGCTCCGCCACTGGAGTCCGCTATTGCAGATGCTCTTAAGATAATAAGAATATTAGGCTCATGGAGAGGGAATGTTACCCACTAGCTATTAATTTATAGTACAACAAATTAATTTGAAAGTTATATTATGTTAGGAGCTATTCTACTTTAACTTATAATTCAATTAAATATATGCAGATAGGTCTTGTTTATTAGTGAAAGTTGATTCGCGGTTGGTTGATTAATAATTAATGACGCATTAATTTAGTTGTAAGCAGAAAAGACAAAGCCATTAAAGCAGTAACACTCTTGAAAGTGAATCGGTCAACATGAACTTTGATAAGAAAATTTCCACTTTTATTCTCTATATATATGCGATCTTGCAATTGGAATTTTTTTAAGAAAAATAATATTTAAATCATATTTTTTGTCAATCTCATCACTTTTAAAAGTAGCTAACTAAATTGTAACTTTTATATATTTTTTAACTGTCTCACACAGCTAAAATTTTAATAAAATTTATTATAATTTTTGTATTTATAGTTATTATATTTTCACCAATTATAAAATAATCATCTAAAGTTGGCCACCATTAATATCTTATTAATTTGGTTATAAAGTAGTAATATTGCTATACACATACAATTTCGGAAATTATATATGAAAGCAAGGATGTGAAACGTATGAAAGTTTAAAGACTAAAGTCCTAAAATGGTCCTTAACATATTGCGTTTTTTTTATTTTAGTCCAAAAAATTATCTTTTGAATTATTCGGTCTCTCACATTTGAAATCAGATCACATTTGGTTCATTTTGGACGGTTTTAATTATCGGGTCACAAATCCGTCACTAGTCCGTCACTAACTGGAGTCACTGATCCGTCACATTTTTATACCTTTCTCTCTCCCCAACTTCGCAGCAAATCTAGAGAGAGAAGCGCTATTCCGATTTCTCTCAAACCTCAAATTTCACAATTTACTGCACCTCTGACCTCATTCCTTTTTTGCTTATTCACTTCCAGCTGATTTTTCGCTGTCGGATCTGAATCTGTTTATTTTTTGAAAGGTGAATAAATTGAAGCTCAATCTGTTTGATTTTTTTCATTTTGTTCGCCGGAAGGTTATGTTTTCGTTGAAAAATGAGCTGATTGTGTGTGTTTTTTATTTGATTTGGTTAATTTTGGCTGATTTAAGTTGCTGAAAATTTGGGATTATTAGCTGAATTGATTACAGCGAGTGAGGTTTTGTGTTGAAATTGTGTTTTTGGTGTAGGGTATCGACGAGATCGGCTTAATCAGCCAATATTTGGGTTTAGCCACGAAACCATACCGTGGAATTCCCTCAACCACAATGGCCGCACCCTGCGTGTATTAGTGACGGATTAGTTTCTCCCAGTTAGTGACGGATTAGTGAAGGATTTGTGACCCGATAATTAAAACTGTTAAAAATTTGACGGAACCGTCCAAAATGGACCAAATGTGATCCGATTTCAAATATGAGGGACCGAATAATTCAAAAGATAATGTTTTGGACCAAAATAAAAAAAAAACAGAATATGTTAAGGACCATTTTGGGACTTTAGTCAAGTTTAAAATGTAAATGTAACTTATTGAAACTACATGATTGTAAAAGAGCATTTACAGCGGTGCTCATGCGGAAGAGCAAGCACCGTGTGCTCTTGCCGACGGCACGACCGTGCTCGATAACAAGAGCACTACCGTGCCGAAGAGCACGCCTATGTGGCGCATCCTGATTGACTCGTTTTTATTCCGTAATTTTTTTTTAAATTCATAAAAAAATTGAAAATAATCCGGAAAAAAGAAAAAAAAATATTTTCGGATTCCCAAAAATATAACCGTTTATTTATCATTTTTTCAATTTTTTTTGAATTTTTTTTAAAAAATAACTATCCCAAAATCATACCACATTCATCATCCATTCTTTACATCAAATTATCTCTTATTCATACTTCAAATTTTTCTTATTATGAATTTAATTAAGTAATTTTTAATTTTTAGGATTTTAATTATGTAATTTTTAATTTTGTAGTAATTTGTAATAGTATTTCGAATATTTTTAATATTGTGGAAATATTTTTAGTAAATGAAGTATTTAAATTGAATAATAGAATGATGAGACCCTTAAGCATGCTCTTGCAGAAGAGTATGGATGTGGATGTTATGCTCTTGCGGAAGAGTATAAAGTAATAAATGAATAAAAATGAGTCTGGTCCCACATCCATGCTCTTGCCAAAGAACATGCATGCTCTTTGGCAAGAGCATGGATGTGGATGCTCCAATTGAATCAAAGTAAGCATGAATTACCTAAAAAAGCTTTTATATACATCTCTTAAAGAATAAAGCGTCTAAATTTTTGGTTAAACTTAACCAATTTGCAAATTTAGAACGATGGATGGAGATATCATTAGCCTAATTAAACTGAATTTGGTACCTAATAAAGAATTCAAAATCATATGCGTCCAAGATATTGTAGACTCGAGTTAATATATACTCCCCCGCCCCATTAAATATCTACTTTTGCTATTTTCGTCAATCCCTTATTAATTGTTCATTTTCACTTTTACCATAAATGGTAAATAAGCCACACATTCCAGTAACTCATTTCACTAACATTAATTATAAAACTAATATATAAAAGTTTGACTCATATTCCACTAACTTTTTCAATTCACTTTCATTTACATTTCTTAAAACTCGTGCCGAAATCAAAGTGGACGATTATTATGGATAGAGTAAATCTCGCCCATAGTAAGTCCATAAACAAGAATATACATGACCTAAAACTTTTTTAGAGTTTATGGATATTGGTTTCTAACTTAGGTTAGATCAAAGAAAACAGGATGCTACTATTAGGTAAAGATGTACTGCCATTTTCATATGTATTGTTACTTGTTTTAAAGTTATCTTGGTTGTGATGATATACTTCCATCTAGACATGCACACGGGTCGGAAACCGCCGGTTCCAGTTCATGATCCGGCGGTTCACGGTTCATCATTCCCATGAATCAGAACCGGTCCGCCAAGGGTCCCGGCGGTTCCGGTTCCGGGCCGGTTCGACGGTTCGTCAAAATTTTTTTGGCATTTTTTTATTTGTTTATCTATAAAATGTGCATAAATAAAATTCAAAAAAACACGATGAAAGTTACAATTTTATTGAGATTACAAGTTACAACAATTACAAATCACAAAAGCCTTGAGGTCTTGAAGTCTTAAACAAAAATTTAAATACAACGAAACTACTAGTCAACAACGAAGCTAATTACAAATTACAAAAAAGACTTAGAAGTTCTGAACAATAAATTTATAAGTATATATACTCTTAGTCGGCGAATGAGATCTTTTTACATAACTAAATTGAGGACATCGTTAGCAATTCAACTTTAAATGTTGAGTTTAGTCTAACAATCAACAATTATAGTAGAATTGTCAAAAGTTTCCCGAATTTAGACTTATAGAGAAATCTATTTCATCGACTAGAGTACATACAAATACAATTATTTAATTGTATTTGCATATTTTTAAAGTAGAAACAAATGGGAAAAAAAAAAGAAATAAAGGAAAAAGGACTTGAGCTCAACTTAAATTTAAAATTTAAGTTGAGGTGCATACGTATCCCCAATGCTCATTTGCATTAAGGAATCAAAGCTCACGTAGTTCTCTTACCTTACTTACCTATTTGGCTTGGCCGACGGTTGACGGTTGGCCTACGATTCATCCCCGGTAAATTCTTCTTGTGATCTCTCCTGACGGTCATCCCAATCATTTTCTTGTTCTCTGACGTCAGCTTTGGCCCAATCATCAAGTACCATCACGGTTTCCATATTTTTCGCGGAGAGCTTACTTCTTGATTCATCCAACACATGCGAGCCAACACTAAAAGCGGACTCGACGGTGACAGTGGAAGCCGGAAAATAAAAAATCTCCTTGACCATTGACGCAAGTATGAGAAAATCTTTCTCGTGTGTTCCCCACCAATCGAGTACGTCGATTTGGGCGGGATGAGTAAGACCTTCATCACCAAAGGAAAAGAGTGAATCGAAATATAAATCTAACTCACTTACCATACCTGAGGACCTTCCGCCAGTGTTGTAGCTGTATAGGTCGGCTAATTGGGATTGCGTGTCGGGGTCATCATAATCGGCTTGAAATGCGAAGCCAAAGTTATGTTGTTGAGGAGGGGGAGGTCTTCTGACTTGGTGGGTACTGTTATACTTGGCTTCATATTCTGTGTAGAGAGCACACAAGTTAAACTCGAAGGTTTGTTGGATAATTGACAGGTTCGGGAGGTTTATTTGAAATGTTTCTGAGAGGTCTACTCCGAATTCGTCACTGGTATCCGATTGCAATGCTTTAAGTGGACCAAGATCAATAGAACTCAAATTGTTATAAAAATCTAAAATCTTGGAGGTACCGGCTAATTTCCATTTTGGATCCAAGACCTTTGCAATAAAAAACACCGTTGGAATCTCACTGAAATACTTAAGCCATTTCCCAATCATATAATATAAAACACACATCAATTCAGGTGAAGAGTAAGCATTTTTCGTCGCAGTTTTAAAACCAAGTGATATATACATGTAATGCTCTAAAACACGAACATCAGTGCAATAATAAACACTCGATAATTCAATAGTTGCATTTTTGAAATATTTGAACAATTTAAATAAAGCCACGCTATGATCCCAACAACTATGCGAAAGATATAAATCATGAACGGGATAGGTTCTAAAAAATCACACAAAGAATCTTTATGCGTCAAAGTAGAATTCAGACAATCATATGTCGAATTCCATCTATGAGACACATCCATGGTAAAATTCGTATATCTTACATTCTTTTGATGGCAATACTTCTTCCAAGCTTTGCCAATAGGTGACTTTTGGTGGATTAATCTAACTGCAGTTCTAATAGGACTAACATGCTTTTGCCATAATTCAAGCAAATCTTGTACACATAAATTCAAAATATGACATATGCATCTTTGATGAAAATACTTACCTCTAATAACCGGAGCACAAGCCGCAATCAAGTCATTAGTACTTGCAGTGTTGGCAGTTGCACTATCAAAACCAACAGAAAATATCTTATTGCATAATTGAAATTCATTCAAAACTTGAATAATTAAAGAAGCAATTTCGGGTGCAGTGTGTGGTGTCTCAAATTCTCTAAAACCAATTAAACGTTTATTCAAAGTCCAACTATTGTCCACAAAGTGAACCGTAATGTCCATGTATGAATGCCGGTTAAAACAATCAGTCCATACATCTGAGCAAATGTTCACTTTGTGTCCCAAGTTTAGTAAATAACGTGATAATTCAACTTTTTTCTCCAAACATTGTCTAACGGTAGATCGTTGAACGGTCATTCGACCTACTCTTTTGATAGCTACGTTCAAACCACTTTGCATAGTAACCTCAAATTTTTTGTCATCATAAATATTAAAAGGAAAAATGCTTCATTGCAGCTCATCTAGTCATAACGTCAGCAAATTTTTTTGATCATATTTAAAAAGAGGCGTACCTGACGAACCTGAACCACCGGGTTGGAAGTTTAGTTGGGTTTGGGTAGAGGTAGTGCTACATTCTACCGGATGCTTTGTCACCAAATGACGACGGAGGGTGCCATATCCCCCACCACTCGCAAATTTGTAGACTTTATCACAGTAGTTACAATATGCATGAAACGCCGATGTCTCTTCTTGAGAGTGCGGATCATGAGGACTTGGAATCACCACCTGGACCTTCTTGTAGCGTTTAACAAAAATATCAGATTTCAAAGCTTTTGTAGTGTTAGTGGGTGGAGGGGGAGGAGGCATGTCCTCATTTCCGCCGGTGCTAGACGAAATATGAGAATAAGATCTATCATCATTGTTGTCCGAGTCCGACGATATAGACACGTCGTACTCGTCATCTTGTTGTTGGGAACTACCACCACCCCTCCCCCCACCTTGATGCATTTCAGCGAGTAGCATGACCATCCTATGATCTTCTTCTATCTATAAATATTATATAAGTTGAAGTTTTAATTAGGAACACAAAACAAATAAAAAAAACTCAATCTTATGAAATTATGAATTGTACAAATAATTTTATTTTTAGAACTTACTTGCATGCGTTCAACCGCCACTCGGGAAACCTCTTCCATAACTTCTCGACGACTAGGTCGCCTTGATTTTGAGGGATGACTACTTTGATCTTGGGCAATTTATTTGCCCCGATCACCACGTCCCGGTCCACCACGAGTAGAAGACATTGAGATTGAATATGGAGTATTGAATAAATGGTAAATTACGAACACAACAACAAATATAGTAGTAAGTAGTAACTAGTAAACAACTTGAACAATTAGAGAGAATGAGGAGAGAGTTGAGAAATTGAGATTGAGAGAAAGAAATCATTGTTAACACAAGAATGGAGTGAGTAAAAATGATGGGGGAAGTAGGGTATTTATAGGAGTAAAATTGGAAGAAATAAAATAAAAAAATTTAAATTTCAAATTCGGCCTGTTTACCGCCTGAACCGGCGGTTCAGTCCAAAACCGATGGTTCAGTCCACGGTTTCTGGCAAAAAAACCGGCGGTTTCTTACCAGTTATCAGGCCTATACACTGCCACCTGAAAAAGTACCGGAACCGTCGGAAACAGGCGATTTCTGACGAAAACCGGCGGTTTACGTCAGAAACCGGCTATTTTCGTCACAAACCGCCGGTTTTTCTGCACACCTCGCCTGCAACCCTACGCCCTAGCCGGAATCTGCCCTTTGGGACCGTTGAACCGCCGGTTATGGTTCGTCATATTCCCGAACCTAAACCGGCCAGCTTGAACCTCCAAACCGCCGGTGCTGGTTTCGGTTTCGGTTCCGGTTCATGAACCGGCGATTAACCGCCGGGCCGGTTCGGTTTGTGCATGCCTACTTCCATCGTTCTCGCGAGTCGGTTCAATTTTTATTTTCATCTATCCCTTGAGAGTGCGTGTGCGTCCATTCCTCTTTTAAAAACTAACTCTTAAATTTTTACTACATTTTTAAAACTGATTTTGTAATAAAAATTTAGAACAATAACTCACCCTTTATCCTTTAACAACAGAAGATTGTGATCAATTTTACACTTATCTACATATTCCTTAGATCATCTCTCGATTCCATTTATTAATACCAAACTATTTTAAAACTAGTGCCTATAAAGAATGAGCATATGAGACGTAGAGTGTATGTTTTTACTAGTATCTCGTATGATTAAACCAACTATATATATAAACTCGAGCCTGGTGAAAATGTATCACAATCACAATTTAAATATGACAGTACATATGAAGAGGACATTTTGTTCTTGTTTCAGTTTTCTTGGTAAGGTCAGCCATGTAATCATAACAAATGGAAAGGAGATGGAATTATAATGAGTTGAGTGCCACACATGTAAGCTTTGAAAAATGAGGGATAGCATGTGATAACTTTAACTATAAACAATAAAAAGAAAAAAAGAATAAAAACTTTAACTATAAACAATAGAACATATATATGCGTACATAAAAGTCACAATAAAAATTCAAAATTCATCCACAATATGAACCTCTACCTATATATAGGAGAAAGATTGGTTATTAATTTCGGCACCAAAACTTGTACTAATAAATTAAAATTTTTTGGGTAATATGATGGAGAGAGATTGAAAAGAAAAAAATGAGAGAAATTTGACGTTTATATCCTTAAATTCTTCCCCTTTTCCTACACGCAAACTCATTAGGAAAAAGGGAAACCTCTTTCTCTCTCCCGATTTGCAAGTGGGGGCTTTTTGGTCTTTCTGCTCGTTGCTTGTGGGATTCTCGCTTCGCTTTTCCCTTTTTCTACTTTAAAAAATAGCCGGAAACACACAGCCTTTTTTATAGCTAACTTTGTTCAAATTAGTTTTCGACGAAACAAAATAAAGAACCGGAAAATATGAATACGAGGATTTCCCTTATTTCTACGCAACCAAGATTTTCCAATTGTCAATGTTTGAGAATCCAGTTCAACTACATGACAACCTGTCCCACGTTACATTCAACCTCATTAATTATTCATTTATTCCTATAAATTCCTAATATTCAACACAATACCACTTCTCAATAAAATATTTAAAAACCCACTAAATTTACTGAGTCGATGACTTGTTACACACAAATACATTCGGGTTGCTATCAATAAGTTCGATTATTCAATCGTACTAAATCTAACGCTAAACTTATGGTCCAATTTAAGTTCTTAATTGTTACTCCAATTATATTAATGTAATCCCTCCATAATAATTTAATTACTATTTCTTTGGCCACTTTTGTGAATTTATGTCTTAAAACTACTAACTACCACAGTTTTAAGAATATAATGGCAGGCTACTAGTACTAGATAGATAGTGGTAATCCCTTAAATTAGTAATGAAATTTTTTGTTGAATATATTTAAACATTCATGTTGCTTATCAAATAAGTTTCCAAAGAAAAAATAAGCTGAGCATCGAGAGTTCTTCTCTCTTCTGACATCATTGATTCTTTTGTTTCAACTATACATGGACAATTTTTTCGAAATAGAAAAAAAGCAAGAATTTGTGCGTGAGGCGTTGCTCGTGGATTGTTGTTAAATAAAATACTAATCTTGCTTTCTTTCACTCAATCGACGGCATTATTATTCTCTTATATTCTGTTTGTGCGTGTAGTAGTGCAATTCCAAAAGAGAACCTTCCATCTCAAATATGTTCATGGCTGCCGCATAATTAATTTAATGTTGTTAGTAAAATTACTCTTCTTTTAAAAACTTAGGTGGTCATGATCAACCATTTTAAAAACTAAAATGAAATGAAATAACTATAAATTTCTCCAATCTAAATATACATTTGTAATATTATAAGGTCAAAAAAGAAACGTGAGAATCGCGATTGAACTTGCGCACCAACCATTAGTCCATAACCTAGTAAGGAAATCAGAACTACAATGGGTTGTAACAAAGACTCAAAAGGATATAGCTAGGTTTATCATTAAACCAAAAGATGCTAACACGATGAGGTAAATGTTAGTAACTTATAATAATGCTTGTCTTTAATTGTAGGTAAAGCAATTTTGGATGCGACTACCGTGTAACGTACTAAGAGCACCCACAGTAAGAGCGCCGATCGGCGGCCTCCCCCACCGCCTAAATCCATCCACGCCCATTGTCGATCGGCACCATCGTAGTTAAAATTTTAAATTATTTTTTAGCCCTTTAACTAGTTTTTTGTTACCTCAAAATTACAACGAATATCACAAATATGAGATGGCGTGGTTCTTGACACCTGTTAATATTTCAACAATTTTAATATTATTAACTTTTTGTGCAATTTTTGTCATACTCACTCTGATTTTTTAAAATAAGAACATCTAAAATGGTATAAATTTTAATGTAAAATTAGTAAAGTAAGGGAGTGAAAGAGAAAAAAATGGGTAAAATAAAAGAGGGGAAGAGAAAAGGTAGTTGGATTAGTGTTAGTGGAGTGTAGAAATCCATTTCTTAAAATGGAATTTTTTTATTTTTAAGAAACAGATAATAAAAGAAAGGTTTTCTATGTTTAAAAACTGTCGAATAACTGACAAACACAGATTTTGCATGTTTTTAAGGACTAGATTTGACTTGTTTTAAATGTCAATCATGCAAATTATTTTCTTAAATTGCATATGTTATACATTTGGTATTTTAGACGTGTTTGTTGATAAATGATAGAAAAAGATAGAAAAAGGTGTAAAAATGGCCAAAGTGCAGCAGCCTCTGTTCGAGCCCATTATGGAAGCGATTTTGAAGTCCAATCAGTACCTACTAGATACCAGTCTCTTCGTCTTCGAAAGAACTTCGCGTGGATACCTTAAACATCTAAATCGGAGTTCTGTGCAGAAAGTTATGGCCATTTTACAAACATCGCGCAGTGCAGTCAAAATCTTGCGGAAATTAGGCGGAAATTCACGGAAGAAAAGAAATTATTATATTGTGAAGCCAAATCTCTCATATTTCTTGTAAGGCACGAAATTTATAAAAAATAAACCTTTTTCCAGCCTATAAATACCTCTGAACCTAATTCATAATCTTTATCTTAGAGCCTCCAATCCTTCTCCATCTCTACACCTCTTTCCATTCCATAATACACACATAATTCATCCATCTTCCATTGGAGCGGAGCTCTGCAGATCCAGGCAAGAGAAGACTGAAGATTGAAGATTCAACCTTGGGTTTTATCAATTTCTTTCATGTCTCGTACTTTAATTGTAGTTTTTACTTGTCTATGAGTAGAACATCTTTTGTAGAATTTTTGGTATAGATATTCGATTGATTTTCCTTGTTAGCTCTTGCAGTTATTTGATTTATCTGGTGCTTTCTATGTTCAATTGATTAGCTACCTCTTGAATACATGTTAGAGTTGATTAGAGTACTCGAGAGACGAAATAATTGACTTGGATAAAGGGATAATTCACACCTTAATTCAATAGAACTCGGGAGAGTTGAGGTTTTGAGTGAGGTCTTTGATCTTATATGCTTTTAGGAGTTAGAGGTTTAAGGGTTAGAAGGGGACTTCAATCCTATCACCTAATCTACAGGTTTCTCACCTCGGGAGGGGGTTTAATCTATAATTGTGATCGACTTAATAGCTCTGGAGACCGTAATTCAAGGAAGTCGATTGTGTTTTTGGATCCTAAAATTCTACATTCTTAAGCCTGCTTTGTATTATTTCTTTTTATGTTTTCCATTTTTTTGTTTATTTCTTTCAATCTAGTTTAATTAATCAACCAAAAAATCACGTGTCTCTGGATAGTCAGTTGCAATCTTATTCCCTGTGTTCGATATCCGGTACTGACCTTTAGCTATACTAGATCTACTCTGTATGCTTGCAGGTATTTTTAGTGCTAATAAATAGTGCATCAATAACATTGGTCACCGATTGAACCAACATGGCGTTAGCATTAACTTAAAATTCTTGAACAATTATAAATGTTTATTTCCGGAAATTAACCCAACATTAATCAGTTGATTACCCTCAAATCTCACTAGTGTTGGCCTTCAACCAAATCCAACTGTGTTTTGTGCTTCTAATTATATATTGATGAATAAATGTTTTTGGAATTAGTTGTGCACTCAAATTCTCAATAATTACAAATATAGAAAAATATGAAAAAGATAAAGGACCATCCCATTCCCCCTATTTCTTTCCTTCATTTAAATAAAGATAAGCTATACTGGTAGACCATTTGTGAAGAATCTAAAACTCGTTGTCATTATCAAATCAAGAGGATCCACTTGGTAAAGCTTATTGCCTTTTCCAGTATTATTTTGTACGAAAAAACAAGAATTGCTTGTATACCAAAATTAGTTTTATCGAACAAGAAAAATGTTCTAATTTGCTAATCATGACGTGCACACTAATACCCCATGTCTTGTTTTTTTACAGCTAATTTTCTTAAATTGGATTATCGCTTACTGGAATCTTGATCCAATTATTATTAGATGAGTCCCTATTTTTCCCGAAATACTATCAAATATCAACGGACGGTCATATTAACTTATCCCTTAAAATTTTGTAACAACAGAGGCCGAGCCTTGGATTCCCTTTCAATTTTTTATTTTTAATTTTTATTTTTAAATTCTTTGTTACTTCATACAAATTGCAATTACATAATTAAAATATGAAATTCCATTAAATGAAGAAAATTCCATAATAAAATAATCTAGAATTAATCAAAATTGAAAAATAAAATAATCAAAAGCAAAATTATTATATAAATAAAATCATAAAATTTAAAACCTAGAATACCATAATTTACAATTATATTAATCGATATATGCTTCGAAGACGCACGTAGTTTCTTTCCATTATAGTGCGAAAACATGAACAGTATGTTGCATATACACGGAAAATAAGAGAAAATAAATCAAAACTCATTAAATGAGCCAATTACCCTTCAAATAATTTTCATGTTTTTTTAAATAGTCGTTTAAGATATACTCCCTCCGTCCCCAAAGAATATGCACTTTGGGGATGTCACGAGTTTTAATGTAAAATTGGTAAAGAAAAGAGAGGTAGAGAGAAAAAGTAAAGTTTATCATGAACTAATAATTAATCAATATATTATCCAAGAGTGGTATAATTTAAAATATTATTTTTAATAAAACATTTGTCAAAACATCCTTGAGGATATTTCTAATCGCACTTTTGCATACGATTTAATGCAATAATAGTGTTAGCACCGCCAGATACTCCACTCGTTCCCCATTACGTGTCTCAATTTTTATTTGGTTCATCCATTATTATTTGTCTCTCTTCATTTTTACCATTTTTCGTAGTATACTCACATTTCACTAAGACTCGCATATCACTAACTTTTTCAGCTCATGTTCCTTTATATTTCTTAAATCTCGTGCCGATCAAAGGAGCACATATTGAGAGACACATGGTGTATTAATTATTATTCATAATTAATTTGGAACGCGAAAAGCTTCCATCTATTAATATGTATTACTCCCTCCGTCGTGTGAAATATTGTACAGTTTTGCAATTTTGGTCCGTCCGTAAAAAGTTGTCCACTTTACTTTTTCTATTTTTGGTAAATAGACTTCACTTTCCACTAGGTCTTTACAACTCACATTCTATTATAAAACTAATATATAAAATGTGAGACCCTCATTCTACTAACCTTTTCAACTCACTTTTCTTCACATTTTTTAAAACCCACATCGAGTCAAACTTGGACAATATTTCATGGATGGAGGGAGTTGTATTACATAACTAATATCATATGCTCAAGGTTATATACAGAAACGCAGAACAATATCATAATTATGACACTTTTAGGTCATAATTAGGTAATTTGTAGGTCATGCTAACAAAGCATGACCTAAAACGATCTTAGTATGACATTAAATCCAAATATTATAATATGACCTAAAATTGCTTAATTATGACCTTCCGTGTTTTTGGTTAATTATTGACCATTAGATCATCTAATCCTAGGGCTGAGATTTGGTCTGCATTTCTGGATTTAAACACATACTTATTTTGATCATCTCCCTATTAAGATATACACATAGTCAAGACAACATATTTCAGTAGATAGCATTAAAGGCTTGTCTATTTGTTGGATCAATTCAATGATATACTACAATGATGTCGTTAGCCTCATTAGGGAAGAGAACTTTCGAACTGACATTAAAACTTTTTGCGATGGATAGCCAATACATATCGGGATTGTGAAATTCTATTTTACTTCTATGAGGATCTGACTAAGTCACCTACTATGATGACCTGTTACACTACCCAGTGTACAATGCATAAACTTAGAGTTGTTCACTTATTTGTATTCATAAAACATAAGTTTATAAGTCGGACATTATTGTGATAAAATTACTTCTACTCGTAACAAGAAAATGAATGTAGAGTTATTTGTTTATAACAATTTGATTTGTACAAGCACTCGAAACATGTTTTTAGTATACTAACCTTAACATATACCTCTAGTTACTATTTGATGTTCCCCTTTGTTTCATAATATACTTAGTTCTTTTCTTATCTGTCTCGAATTTTAATGAATTTTGGGTAAGAGTAGTCGAATGATAAAATAAATCCACAGATATTGCAAGAGCTCTGCATTTATTTATAAATGTCAAGTGGTGGAATATAAATATTAGTTATTTATGCATATAATGAAAAAATATATAAAAAAAATTGTAATAGTGACCAACAATAGAATGAATAATGTTTAGAAGAAGCAGCTAAAATGCGAAAATAAGCAATATTTTGAGAGATGGATGTAGTATTATGTTTCCTTGAGACTTGTTTTATGAGTCGAAATAAAAAATAAAAAAAAAAACTCGGGTAGTTACGGGTTCGATGTTATGAGATCCCCATAGGGTTCGATGTTATGAGATCCCCATAGGGTTCGATGTCTATAACATCGATGCTATATTCTCTCTAACTTTTGTTGCGATCAATTGGCCCATCTAAGAATAAAAAGTTAAAACAAAATTTGCTGGCCAACTAACTGACATTTTTGTAGTTTCCTATAGCAACGATTTACTATATAAGCATGACATAGGGGTGACTTCACTCGCAACTTTTGGTAATTTTAGACCCATAATAATCCCCACTTTACCCTCGACACCGTCCTTTATTTACCATCCAATTCATCTGTTTGGGTTTTGGATGAAAGGGTTCACAGTCACACCATCCTAGAGTGTCCACTATGGGGAGCCCGTGGCTATAGCCGCGGGTTGGGGGCGGAGGGCGGGCTGCTATAGTGGGGAAGTTGTCCGGAGGGCAGGCGGACAACATTTGGGGGCGGTAGGGGTGGCGGAAGCGGGATAGGCGGGGTTGGGGCGAGCCCGCGGCTGGGGAGAATTAGCCGCGCCTATAGGCGCGGCGCCCATAGGGGGCGGACAACCGGCGCGGCGGATTCAATTTCGATTTTTTTTATTTACCTATATAAATATCACTCCCCACCACCTATTTTTCACCATTTTCACAAAATCCATCCACTCACTATCTACACAACCACTCTTTAAAAATGCACCGAGACGACGACGAATCACCCGACTCTCAGGAATCGGGCTATGGCAGCAATCCATCACATCCGTCGGGCTATCCTTCGCAGCCATCGGGATTTGGCGGTGGCGGAGTTTTTAGTTGTATTTTAGTTTAATTATTCGTTGTATAATTTTACCGGTTTGCAATACAACGAATATTCGGCCCTAATTACCTCGTTTTCTATTTATTTACACTGCGATTATTTTAATTACAAAATTTGTGGGCTATTGGAGGTGTCCACTATAGTGGCGGAAATAGAATTTTGGGGCTGTGGACAACAAAACTGGGGCTATGGACAAAAACTGGGGCGGAGCTATTGGGCGTGTCAGCCTCAAATCAAATCAATTTCAAACCTCGCAACGCAATTAACGATAATAAGATACTCCAAGATAGAGATGCTGAAAATTGTGAGTTAATAAAGGAGAGAACGTTGGGTTGTTTTTAAGTGCAGCGGTAATTCCAATAGAAGCAGCAAAGTTGCGTGAGGTAGCAAGAAATGTGAAAGCTTTTGGAAGAGGAAAACAAGCCATGTTATTGTGTTGGTCCAACTTTTGTTTATTGTATGCGTCAAAGTAAGGGATAGTGTGTGAGATTGAGTCTTGTTCACGCCATTTGCTTCCCTCACTCTATTTTATTCCCTTCAAATCCCCCCATTACGGACTACTACTGTATAAAACTACCCCAACTTTCCCCCTTCTTCTTCTTATCTCTCTCTTCTTCCTCCTCTTCTACTTTCTTATTTATTGCATGTGCGTGGTTGCATATATTCTCACTTTTCACGACTTATAAGAGGACCATTTTCAACAGCACACACCACTAAGATCAAACACCATTTCCTAGTGATAGATATGGAGAAAGTTAGCCTCATAAAAAATGGGGTGTTGAGATTGCCACCTGGGTTTAGGTTCCACCCCACAGATGAAGAGCTCGTGGTACAATACTTGAAGCCCAAAGTCCACTCCTATCCCGTTCCCGCCTCCATCATCGCCCATGTCGATGTCTGCAAGGCCGACCCCTGGGATTTGCCAGGTAACTACCTCAATATTCACAATACTCGGAAGATTCTTTTTTTTTGGGATAATTAATTAATGTTAATCAATGGTAATGGTGTGTGATCACAGGCAATTCGGAGCAGGAGAGGTATTTCTTCAGCACAAAAGAAGTCAAGTATCCCAACGGAAACCGGTCGAACCGGGCCACCGTCTCCGGGTACTGGAAAGCAACCGGTTTGGACAAGCAAATCGTGAGCACGAGGACCCACCAGGTCGTCGGGATGAAGAAAACCCTTGTCTTCTACACCGGTAAGCCGCCAAAGGGCTGCCGAACTGATTGGATCATGCATGAATACCGCCTCCCGCCGCCCAAGCTCAGTCTCTCCCCTCCACGCTCCAATCAGCCACACGAAAGCTGGGTTCTCTGCCGGATATTTTTTAAGAGAAGGGGGGGCAACAACAACAAGGCCGGCAGCGGCGATGACACTCCAGCGCCAGTATTCTACGACTTCATGGGGAAAGAGAAGGCGAACACTAGCTCCGGATCGAGCGGGATCACGCAGCTTTCTTCTTCGGAGGTTGAAGAAGAGAGCAGTTGTTGCAATAGTTTTCCCTCCACTTTTAAAAGGAAACACCCTTCTACTTCTAATTAAGTGTGCTATACTAAACCTTAGATTTTCCCAATATTTCTTTTTTAAATCAAATAACCATCATCATCATCATCATCATTAATGCTATTGCTATTGCTTTGCTTTCTTGCACGATTACCTACTAATAACAACATTATTGTGTTCCAAATTAACTAAACCAGAGTTTCAACTGTTTCACCATGCAATTCAAGAAAGCTATGTGAAAGCAGAGGATGGGCAAAAGTTAAAGATGGGAAGAAAAGTGGAGCATGTGCATACACGAAATCTAGTTTTACATAGATTAAACTTTTTCGTTTTCAAAGGCAAAATAATTTTAAAAAGAAAAGAGAAATACTAGTAATTTTTTACCTGGCACGAGAGAATAAGAACAAGATCTTTGCAAGATCGCTACATGGCATGAGATTCCTTGGAACCTAAAAAAAGACAAACATTTCAAGAACAACTTCCCCATTGAAGAAGTTCAATAATAGTACTAGTATTAATTTGGGAGTTGAGATTTCTTAAAATGCTAGACCAGAATCACAAGCAACAAAATTAGGCTTCTTTTCTTGGGGGAACAGAAATAACTAAACTTTGAAAACAGAGGACCAGTAGGTGAGTGGAGAGTCTGAAAATTCTTCACAATCATCTCCCACAAGTTAATTCATTATGCAAAATCACTTTGATTGGGGAATCCAACCTTCATTTCAATTCTTTGGGCCATGTATGGTAGAAAACCATGTCTCTAACTGGACACCAATATAAAATAAACATATACTACTACATTGTGTGCCTAATGAGGAATACTATAATACGAATTCATTCTTAGATTAAATGAAAACATTGTGTTGAAATATTAGCAAAAAGATTTTCCAACTACTATAATACTACTTCATTCTTAGACCTAATTAAACACGGAAACGTATATTTTAGTTCTTGTGTGTTCGTACCTTGTGTATTTTTTAATGAACACAATACATTAGTCTAGTGTGTTATGTACAAGCATAGGACATGCAAGGTCTTCATACAGAAACCCCACTAGTAGTTGACTCACCTTCAGCAATATTGCATGCGCCTAGTATTAGTATTTTTATACAGCTACTAGACAACAAATACGTAAACAAGGGATATTATTTAAACCAAGATAAGTTATGGTGATGAGAATCCCCCCATGATTTAAACTAGGTGGCAGTGCTTTTATGTTGTTGTGAGGCAGGTTATGTGATGATTTCAGGTTGTTTGAGAAGGGCGTATGATTGATGAGATCATTCAAAGGAAAATGGTAAATAAAGGGCTTTCCCAAATGAGTGACAAGTGGGGGCTCGAGGGATTATGGACGGCATATACTACAATTAACACTCCTAATTATAAACCTAATTGTAACAAGGGAAGAAACATGTACAAAAAAGGCATAATATGAAAAAATATAAAAGACACATAGAAACAGAACACCAAATTATTAAAATTGCCGACCAAACCAAACTTCCTAGTGGCAGTGGTGTAGAATTATCCAACGCCTGTTGGAGTTCTTCACGTCACCCTTTCTATAAGTTTATCTCACCTTCCATACACATCTCCTTTTCATGTCATGTCCGACTGAAAGGAAAACAAAGGAAAGCTGCCATTTTTATTGCAAATTCTCCACATTACATCTTCAATTGTTTTTCTAGAAACTCTAATGAATTTCCTGTTTATAATTAATACACAGTGTAAAAAGAAAAAAAAAAAGAGAAGGCTCATTTTTTAAACTGATAAAAGTAAATATACTAGGACTAATTTAAAATTTTTCTTTGGAGTTGAATTGTGAGAATTTTCCAACTATTTGGATATAAAATGCCATTTTACCATAATATTATGAAAAGAAAATTATTTTCGTGAGCTGACTAAGTGTGTGAGGTGGACAGGGTTAGTGGTGGGGTACAAAGACAAATGAAATATTAATATAAGCAATTAGCATCACCATAAAAAGGGAGGCCCACCTGTACGAGTTGAGGAGGGAGGGGCAGTTTGGTCAATTTAACGGATGAAGTTGAAGTTGCAGACAAGGAATGTGAATAATTTGGCAATTATGCAAGTTGGAGAATTCAACGAGGCACCACTTGCAGTGTTTTTTGTTTGCACAAAAATAAGTATTTTGAGAAGGTTGCTTAGAATCTCTGCAACAGAGACATCTTAGTATTTGTTTAGCCACATTCAAATAAAACGGCCTCTACATCAACATATAATAAGTCCTACCCAAACGCCCCCCTCTTCATTTCAACTCAAGGATTTCACACGCTGCCTACCTATACCAACCATGACTATGGGACTACTACTCATCACAGTTTGCCACAATCACTTAACACCCAGATGGTTAGCTAATATCTTCAAACACTTCTAACTTCTACCAATATGTTTTCCACCACCACATGCCTCAAGATGAGACGGTACCCATATCCGGATCCAAACAATAATATCACATCTATACAGGTTGAATCCGGGCATAAGTTCCATCTTAGAAATCTTGACCTGGTCTTGCAAAAGACAAGTAGTGGAGCCCAAATAGTAAGGGAGCTTCAATATCATAAAAGAGTAATTAAGAAATTGGACCATCATATCCTAATCATGATCCACATCTTTTCTTATATAGAACTGGAATAGATCAATGATTATCTGCAGCAGGACAGATAAGGACCGCATAATTAGGTCAGCGGTATCACATTGAAATAAAAGGACATGGATTGAACGTAGACAGTAGACACAGTAAATAAGAAGGACGAAGAAACACGGATTTAGATTCTTAAAACCCCAGGGATAGCATCAGTATTCAAGAAAGAAAAGGACTGGTTTGGAATTTATGCTTCCAGTCGTTTTATATCCATCAGCAGTAACTTTGTCATCTCTAAGACGGACCACTTATTCTCGTGGATAATACACTTTCCTTATTCCTGTGAATGTAGGTGCAATATATTATCCCTTATTGAATCCTCAAATCTAAGATTGCTTCATCTGAAGTGGTATCTAATAGTAAAGTCCTAGCAGTCAATCCACAAAGGAATCATGAAATTATTATAAAAGGCAACCCATTTAAATAGATAGCACACCTTACCGGAAGAGGGTGAGAGCAAACAATATAATAAACAAGAGTAGCTGTAGAATTATCGGTTTCAAGTCAAAACAAGACCCAATGAGACATAAACTGAAAATACTATATGTTGGTGCACATTGTTGACTTAAACTAACCTATAAAAGGAAAAATCAAGAATATCAAAACTTTGGTTATGCAATTTGAGGCACAAAGACCGCAATATGAATAAGCATTATATACATCGACATTAGTTTTCCTAGTCCCATTGTCATCCTTGCGTAGATCCCTCACTCACTCATTTCGTCTCATCTAACCTTGGGGACTTTGGTGTCCTTGGCAATATTTCCGCTACGTTCAGTCTGTGATACTTCCTGGTGAGGCATCTCAGAGCATACCCGCAAAACAGCCTCATTCTGAAGAGAAGACACTCATGTCAAAACTAGATAACACGACCAACCCCCACCCCCCAACACTCAAGAACGGAATAAAGAAAGAAATTCAGAAGGAAAATTTACTGCAACATACAAATCGTAACTTAGTTCCTACAGATCAACATGAGATCATCTTTCCCAGCCAGAAGATAAATAGAGAACCTGATTAGAATATTGTTCCAAAATTAAATATTTATGTTATTAGAATCTGAGTAATGTTTGGGTGCTGATTTCCTTGCCAACCCTTGCTGGATCCATTAGAGTCAAATAGTACGAGTCCCAGAATTTCAAATGAATGTTTAGCATAGTACTTAGGCAGGCCTCGCCTGTAAGTTTGGCGCTCATCTGCCTGGGTAGAGTTTTTTTACCTTTCAGAGGATTTCCATTGTTTCAGCTACTGATTCTGTTACTTTGATTTTCCAGCAACACCAAATGAGATGTTAATTTTCCTCTTTCATTGTTACTCTGTCACTAATACTTCTCAAGTTTATTCAATCTTGAATAATAACAATAGACTTCAGGCAGAGCTTGCTAAAGCTCAATGTACCAACTTCTGAACATACCCAAGCACAAACATGAGATTAAGGGTTTAAGCTCTTAACTTAGTTAAGTTCAATGATTAGAACTAGTTCCTTTGTCAACTGTAGTCTCTTGAAACTCACAACAATAGCTTCAAACAGGAATTTATTAATGTCGACCATCGTCCATGGCAAGTGTATCATCGACGAGGAAAGCGGCCAGTGGCACGTGATCAGCAATGCATGGACGAAGAATGAGGAGTTCTTTGCAATTAAGTTTCAGTATTAGTAGTTATCTCTTAGATTTAGTGGTTATCCCTTTCGATAAGATTTTGTTATTCATTATAGAGTAAGATTAGGTTTATCTTTCAGAGCCTTGTAAACTCTTCAGTATACCACTTAAGTCTTATAGATGAATGGGAGAGGTGTGAAGAGTAGTAGTATGGATACCACTGAAGTCTTTCCGAGGCCTTGCAAGATGAAGGCTTTCGCCTGTTTTCTTCCATTGTTCTTTCAGTTATTTTATCTACTAATTTCCATTCATTCATAGTTTCTTTGTTATTTCATCAAATGTGTGTTGTGTGTGAGTCGACACTTTTCACTACATAGTACATATCATTTACACTTGAGAGAAATACCAAGCAATATTACATATGGAACATCATATATGAATTTTGCATATAGCAGTTGACTGAAGCACATATTTAAGTCTAGTACTCTGCTTGAAGTCCTCTACAAGTCAAAGACAACCAAAATGCAATTTTTTTTGCAGAAAATAAGTTGCGTTAAGCGTTTAGGAGAGGATCAAATTTTTTTCAATAGTAGGGTTCATGAATGTTATGGCATACTGTTTTATTGCGGTGGTAAGTAAAATAACAACATAAATTTTCAATGAACAGTGATGAAGAGCAAGACAGAGTTTTCAAATATCCCGAAATTCCCAAACCAGTGTTGTAATTTCATCAAAGTGACTACAAGGTAAACACAGCCTCATCACGAGCTTAATCAATCTGTCGGCCAGGTAGAACAAAACTACACTCACTACCGTAGAGTTCTCAATGTCCAAACACAGTCATCATAGAATGCGCAGTCCATGATCACGTTAAAATCAAAGCATGAAACAGTTTCAATTTGAGTCTGCAACTCATATCTTCAATTTGAATGTACTATATTATTGGAACAGCTAGTGATGTAGTTCGGTCACTCTAAGATCTAATCGCAGCTGTTAACATACGTATTTCATTTTTTGAGAAGCAAAAGAGATAACCCTTGAAAATCATTAGTATACGAAGAAAACTGTGCTACGAAATCTCATTCGAAAAGACTTTCATCATACAGGTCGTGTGCATAGCTTAATTAAAGAACACTCCTTTCTTCGAGAGAATACAGAAGATAATGGAAACCATCCTAGGGTTCATCATAACGGCACATATAACGGTAAATTTGCTTTAACTAATAGAACCTGCCAAACGCGAGGGAGGCGTTTCTTGGCATTGGCTTTGCGGGTGGGACTTGGGAGTGAGCTTTATTCTCTTCCAAAGAAGGCCGCCGGAATCGTGGTTCTTGAACAAAATGCACCCCACACCGTCGCCATAGTTTCTTCTTTGCACAAAACAGTCAAATCTTCTGTTTCCAGAGAAAAGATTGTTTGTATGCTTGTGCAGACATTAAAATTTAAAGGGCTCTGTGATATGGGCCAAGCCCAAACTGTACATTAAAACCCTATAGAGCGAACTAAATTTCTGGACTTTGATGAAATATTACTAGATTCACTTTTGTATTTTGTAAATTTTTAAAAAAATACTCCGTACTAAAAAAAACTGCACTAAATAAGTAATTATGTCATTGTGTTTCTCGCTATTTAATTTTATAAAGAATGTAACCATAAAATTGAAAATAATCTAGTGATAATTATTTGATTCATTGTGTAGTCAGTCACAAGAATTAGCATTTGGCCATTTCGTTCTGGTTCATTTTTATTTGTGATTTATTAGAGGTAATTTAATTTGCAAGTCCATGAGATGAGATGAGATGAGTGTACAAGAATCCAAAATTGCATATTCCAAGCTAAGAAGTGGAGAATGAAACAAGGCCATGATTTAGAGCATCAGATAATTACACGCAATTCATTAGCATCCTCCGATGTCGTATGTCACAGAGCCCACCAGCTCAGGCCCTTCTAATCTTGAGTTGTTCATAAAACTGCAACAAAAATGGTGCAAGTCAAGTGAACACACAAACTCAAAGAAATTGAAAATTGCAGCACCAATGTAGTATGCATTACCTTTGTTCTGTGAGTTTAGAAAAGGAGCCAGATGTAGGAATTGTACCACACAAATCGTTATTCGACACATCACTACACAAAAACAAATGGAAACCAACTCTCAATATAACCACCCATGAAATACTACTTTACTGTAGTAGTAAAGAATAAGTTTCAAGAAAAAGTGCTCACAAAATCTTGAGGTTTCCAAGCTTGGTGAGCTCCCTTGGTATTCTCCCTCTCAGTCTATTACCGTTTAACCGCCTAAAAACATCGGTGTTTATTAGAAACCGAAACATAAAAGAGGACTGCACAAGTAGGATGGATTGAAACTCACAAGAACTTGAGATTGGAAAGATTGGACAATGAAGGAGGGATGGAACCAGTGAGGTTATTGTGGTACAAATCAAGGCTCACTAGACTCCTCAATAGCCCCAATTCACCCGGAATCGGCCCCATCAAGTTGTTCATGTACACTTCCCTACAATACCCAATTCAACCATAAACAACCAACCAATACTCCCATCAAATTAGTGCTTCAATCAATGCAACATTTCACCTCAGATGATAACAACAACTGCATTCATTCATTGAACTAATATGATGAATTAAGCAGCATTTATTTATCATCTTGAACAACTACAACTCCAGAAAATGAATGCACTCACAGATATTGGAGCCTCTCCAGCTTCCCCAGCTCAGGAACAAGCTTCCCTGACAGCTTTGCATTTCCAAGATCACTGCCAAATTCAACTCAAAAATCAAATCTTTTTTCTTGAAACTAAAATGTATGTAAAGCATGATAAGTTACAGGCGAGTGACTCTATTTTGAGCATCACAGGTGACATGAAACCAAGTGCAGGGGTCCACCAAGGTAGGATCCCAGCTTTGCAAAACATTTTCAGGGTCTTTCACAGCCCTCCTCAATGCATAAAGAGCATCACCTAATTCCAACAAAAAAAACAAACATCAACCAAATGCATTTTCTGTTCTACTCTTATAAAGCATGAATCTTTACCTTCTGAATTTGCATATATGGGTGCTATTAAATGAATTAGGAGAAGTAAATGGAGAGGAATCCTCAACGCCATGTGTGGTTTCAATTCTTGAATTATTGGAAGAAGATTAATGAGGTTTTGTTACTATATTGTAGTGTTAGGAAGAAAGAAAGGCAGGGAATCCTAATCCATGTTGGGGAATTTATAGAGCCAATAAAAGGGAGTAGTCAATTCCACGTAGTTATATCTGGGCTTGGATCCCCTGCTGTGCTGCCCTCCACAGCAGGGGCTGCTGTTCCATACAGCATAATATTATATAATAAATAAAAATAATATTTTAATTTTATAATTCATGAATTAAATATTATGCTGTATGGAACAGCAGCCCCTGCTGTGGAGGGCAGCACAGCAGGGGATCCAAGCCCGTTATATCTTGGTTCTGTAACTGTGGGACTCTGTGTCACACACTAGTGTGTGTGTGTGCGCTGAGTTTTTTTTTTTTTTTTAATCTCAAAATTTTCAGTAGATGGCTATTTGTTTTACCAATTTCAAGACACTGCATATTCTCATTTTTTGAGTTATTGGGATTTAACTTTTCAACCTTTTTTCCTATTTGAGCAAACAATAGGACCCTTTATATTGTGGAGGACCATTGGTTGAAGAATACAAAAGGATCTCTTTCAAAAGAAGCATGCTTTATTTAAATATGCATTATTTTACCTTTTACCATATATATTCATAAATTACCAAAGAAAAGGAATCACAGCAGTGCTCTGGCCGTTTGCTCCCTTTTATATAAACACTACTTATTTGTAATTTTGTTTTAAATTTTACATTTTCCCTTACAAACCCGCTGAATTAATATTCATATTCTTAATTTAATATTTCATATATGTGTGTTACATCCAAGAGCAAATTTATTTTAAATATGTTTGATTTCGAAGAACAGATGTTACATATCCATTCGCTTGGTTTCTGATTCTTTGATTCTTAATTAACTACTCCTACTTCATTTATTCAATATTAATTGAATTATTTAGTTCTTTCCAACTCTCAGGCACAAATATGAGGTCTTGGCAAATGAGTTTCTGACAGCCAGTGGGTTAGGCATCTCCCTTAACGGGTTATTGCGTACCCTGATTGAACCCTCCACATGATGTCGGGCCGGAGTGTGGGGGCCGTCAAGGCGATGGAATCGCCTTTTTGCCTGCAATGAATCATTTTTTTTATTTTGGGAAGTTGAAAGATAATATAGTCATTTCTATTTTTGATAAAAAATAACAATCTATTTTACGTTATTCTCTATTTATCTCTCTTACTTTATTTTGTCCTACTTTATTCACTAACTAACGCACAATTTTTAATCTCCGTGCTAAAAAGAAGTATCTCTATTAATAAGGTGAGGGAGTATGTTTCTCTTAATTAAAAGTAATTACCACGAGAAACAAATATACTCTTGCCTGTTCAGATCGCCTATATTTAATCACCGACCAGAAAACAAATTAAGCTTACAAGAAATATAAAAATGTTCTTGTATTTAGCATTCCATTTACTTAGATACACTAACACACGAGTGTGTCACACATAAGTATACTAAGAATTTAGATGGTTTTCTCGAAATATATGCATATGAAGCAAAACAAGAAAACAATAGTTGGTTTCGAGGAGATTTGTCGTTGAATACTTCAGATTTCTGTCCTATAATTCCTAAAATTATTATGGCTAACATGGTTAATACATAATAATCTAAGGTGAAAAATCTTGAAACTTGTATTATGTAGGAATCTGTGGTTGTTGGGTTATGTTCCCATTAATGGGCATGTTTGTTCTTTATCAAATGTACTATTACTACATTATTTAATCTTAACGTATAGTACTGTAGTATATTTGAAGTAATGGTAAATAGGGAGATGTTTCGAGTACTACTCATCTACTGATCTTCGCAGTTCTCTTTTAAGTGGAATCCTCTTAAGGAGAAAAATAAAGTTTGGTTTTTTAATACCCACAGTTAATTTGTAAACTAATGAAATGTGTTATGGTACATGTGCATGATAAGTGGTGTTAAGACATAAGATTGAACCATATATCATGGTACTCTAGCTATTTCTTAAAAGAAGTGACTTGACTATCTTGACCACTTTGCTTTTGAGTAATGATGCATAATGAAGTTCAATTCAACCACTCAATAACCAAAAAGTAATTTCCCTTCTTCAAAACAACATATGGACCACGTAATCAAATCCGACTTCACTATCTACGTAAATTGGCACCAAACTTTGACCAAACCTATTAAACGCATTATCTACCACCCTTTGGCCCATCTTCCCCTTAAATCTTTCTTATTATAAGGTCTTTTTTTTGTTTTAAATATAGGAAAACTTACGACATTGTTTCAGTGTTTAATGTAGTATATTTCTAAAAACGAGTTCACATTTGAACTGAACCATATTGGGGAGTATCAGAGAACAACCATTAACTAATGTAAAAAAAAACTAAAAAGCACACATGGAATGAAACATGATTAATACTTAATAGTTTTTGCATGAGTTTTTATTACCATGATCATCCCTTAAATATAATTTGAGAAGTTAAATAAAAAGGCTTTCAATCAAAGGATGAATGCTACTATTAATTACATTACATATTGTTAAAAATAATCTAGTAGAGAATTGTGTTGAACATATACCTTTATTCATATAAACACACTCACACACACCTTAATAGTAACTTTTAATTTTCCCACTAACCTAAAAAGTGGCACTTGATTGCTCTATGTCTTCAAGGTAGATATATTACCTTTATAAGGTAGAGAAAACACAAGTCATAGTCCCATATGACTCATATGAGTCAAAAGTCTCTTTTTTGGGGATGAAATTTCAAATACAATATGATTGAACTTTAAATCCAAACCCACTTTGTTCAAACTGCTTCCCGCCCTTGTGTAATGTGTAATTCTTGGAACACCATTTGTTAGGAGTATTATTCAACACAATTGTAATCCAAGTTGTGGGGTCAATATATTGAAGAAGTGTAAAAAGATTATGATTTATGTCATGTAGCATGTGGGAGTTTTCTTAATTTAGGTCATTAAGTACTATTATTTTTGTAAATAGTACTCCATCCGTTTTATGGCAGTGGAGGCATTTCTTTTCAGTACAGAGATTAAAATTTTTTTATTATGTGAATTAAGTAAATGAAGAATAAAGTATGAAATGGAAAATGTAGAGAGATTAAGAGAGAATAAAGTAGGAGAGAGTAAAGTAAATGAGAGGAAATATGTTACTTTTACTATAAAAAAAATGATTACACTACTATGAACGTATCAAAATGGCAAAATGACTCCACTACTATAGAACGGAGGGAGTAGTTATCAATGAAAAAAGATCTCCCAAAGTGTCAATACATTGGCGGATCTTGCATTAATTAAAATAAGATAATGTAATCTTCCTATGTTATAGACTGACAGTAGTATATGGTCATGAACTTACAACCCTGTCATTGTCATGCATGTTCACGAAATTGATCAACCGGGAAGACTCCTAAAGCGGGACGGAGGGAATAGTTAACTAGCCATTTTAATTTGTATAAGAAATTCCATATATAATTGGAATTTTCATTTAAACAAGTAGCAGGTGTTGATGATAGCCATTAAATGAAATTGTGAGTCTAATATTAAATAAATGGATATCGAGTGGAATTGATAGGATAAACCTCCTATCGAGCTGATAGGCGTCCGTAGATCGGCGATCGATAAATGTTTGTCGCGGGTGAGTGCCCGTCGAGCACGGCGGTTTTCTCACTTGGAGAAGAGAATGAACGATAATATTAATATTCTTGATTGATTTTTCAAATGATTACAATAACTCCTATTTATAATGCTAATAACTAACCTACTTAACAAGAAAACAAAGATATGGAAAAGATACGCAAATAAACAAAGATGTGGAAAAGATACGCAAATCTCTAATTTAACTAACTAAATAATGCTCGTATCAGGAATATATTGAAGGAATTGCGCATTTAATTATATAACGATGCAATCTGACATTGAAATGCAACTTTGTGTCTGTATTCTGTAAACTATAAAATTAATGAGGAAACTGATAGAACCTTGTTCTATCGGGATTGAGCACACACGTTTGTAACGAGAATAAAAGAAAGATAAACCTTAGTTGAGGTGCTAGGGGCCGATTTCCTGTAGAACTGGGAATGAGAATAAGTTTATACTTTATTTCTCAATGAATAAAAGAGTACATAGACATCAAATATAGAATACTAATTAGACTCAGTAAAGATAAAGATTGCATAAAAATAACTAACTAAAATAGAAGATATGCTAAATAAATAAAATCAAGAAGATATGTTGGAGATCTTGAGCGAGATATAGGGGTGGGAAATTATATCGAAATACCGTAATACCGGACTTACCGTACCGGAAAAATAAAGAAAATATCAATTTTTCGGTATACCGCAGTTTCCGGTACGGTATGATACCGTACCGCAGTGTTTCGGTACGGTACCGGTATCAATTTTTCTAAACCGCTGTATACCGCGGTATACCGAATCCACGGTATACCGGTATACCACGGTATACCGAAACTTCGGTATATACCGAATCCACGGTATACCGGTATACCGTGGTATACCGAATATTCGGTATATACCGAAGATTTGGTATACCGTGGTATACCGATAGATTATTTTATATATATATATATATATATATATATATTAATATTAATATTAAATATGTTGTAATATATATATTACATTTGTATATATAATATTAAAAAAATTAATACATCAATTAATACAATAAAATTAAACATTCAAATGATAATTTATTCAAACAAATTCAAAATTAACCTGAATTATTTTTTTATCAAATCATCCTATTAAATATAATAAACACAATAGCACATAACACCGAAAGAAGATTGGAAATACGATATCGGGAATATGTTTCAACAGAGCACATTTGAAAGAATTTGTATTAACTCACACCATTTAGTATATGATTCTTTGTGTAATGTCATATTCCAAATATACAAAGTAATTAAAAATTTTGTTTTATTCTTCGTCCCACTTCATAAAATGTCAATTAAAAATATGTGCAGCTGAAAATGAATCAAATCGTTTAATTAGTGTTTAATTCATTGTATGTTATCTTATTTTATATACTACTTAAATTGAAGGATGAATAAATAGGATACTGATCAGTCATTCTTAATTCTTAAAGAGAAATAAATGTCCAATTTAAATTACTAACTAGTGTCACGCCCGTGCGATGCACGTGTCATTTTAATTTCTTCATATTTTTTTCATTTTGCGAAATAAAAGTTGTGAAATGATAAACAAAAGAATATTCGACATCCTCTTACTTTGGATTATACTTTTTCAATCACATTAACCCCACATAGACACATGAGTGTGTTTAAATGCTACCTTTTCTTTAAAATGTCAATACGATCACATTAAAATTTCAACACATATTTGTGTTGACATTTTAATAAACTGTCTTGACATTTAAATATCAGACTTAAAATTAAAAAGCATTTTAAATCTGTGAAAATATGAATTAACTGTTGAGTTATAACTGTAGGAGCAAGTTTACGTTGCAATAATTTAATATTGCACTGGTGAGACACTTTCTAGTCGAGATTCATTTCATTGCAATATAGCGACCCTATACACTAAAAACCCAAACCTTGAAACCTAAATTCTAAACCCTTAACTTTAAAATATACTTATCATAACCAACAAATGAGCCAAATTTTGATATATGTTGAATTTTAGTATTTTCACATTAAAAAAATATTATTTGCTAGTATTTTAAAAATTTATTCAAATCAAAGGAAGACCGTGCCTTGTTAATATTTTTGAGAATTTGTATGCATGTTTATAATGATACATTGAAATTAAAGTTTAGGGGGAAAAATTGAATCTTTATTTCATTACACTTGTAAATCTATTTGGAGATTTTATTTATAAGACCAATTATTACTACTATTGGTCTAAATAGCCAAAAATAATCAATAAGTACCTTCATTTTATCATTAACCATGATTATGAGATAAAATTCTGAATATATGTAATCAAAATAATCCATAAATATATATTAAAAGATACTTAAAGATCAACATCATCGGCAACAACAAATATAATATGATACTTGATAACATGCTAATCAAAATATAAAATTGAATAGAGTGATGGACGAATTACCGATAGCAAAAAATAATAAACAATCGAGAAACCAATTAGTAAATGAACAAATCAAGAAACCAATTATTTTTTGGTATACCGTTATCGTTACCATACCGTTATTACGGTATGGTAACGGTATCAAAAAATATCATACCGAATTTCCGGTATACCGGAATTTCGGTATACCAAAAATTCGGTACGGTATCGGTATTGAATTTTGTCATACCGTACTTTCCGGTACGGTATGCGGTATGGCACGGTCGGTACGGTATACCGTACCGACCCACCCCTAGCGAGATATGCTTGACGAGATTCACAAGATCGAGGACCCTATCATACACCTAATTTTGTAGGAATTTACAAACTCATTTACAAATTGGTTGATTCTGCCGAGTGCGTTAGATCATCTGCAGCGGCGTTTCGCTGCGGGCTCAGTCTCGTCGCGAGATGAGCCCGCAGCGAGACGCCGCTGCAGCCTCTCCGTCTCGTCGCGTAGCTCGTGGGGAAGGGGTGGGACGCGAGCTGTCTCGCCATGCGCGTCGGCCACGTGGCGAGACACGGCCCACTCGTCGGCTGTGCGAGTGGGTGTCGATTTTAGGCTTTTTTAATTATTTTTTTAAAAAAATCTGAATAATAAAAAAAATTGCGTGCATATCCGACCTCCAGAATGCTCTTGGGTCTCGGCCTGAACAAGATAAGGATACTTCGTGACCCAATCTGGACTTGCGTGCATATCCGACGGAGTTCACAGCTGACTCGCAGATTTTGCGCGTGTTTGGAGCAGCGACAACGGCTGAAGTTACTCGCAACAGTGACTGCTTGTTCGTGACAGCAGTGCTGATCCGTGACAACAGGGGTTGTGAATCAGCCAGAACCTCAGATTGGGGGTTGACTGAATCAAGAAATTCGGTGCAGAAATCAGTCTCAGCAAGAACTTGAACATGCGTGGGCTGCTCCTCAATATCGTCGGTGACGATGACTCCATTGTTAATATTCAAAGCCTTGCTACAAGCTTGGTCAATGAGACTGTCATCTATGACATTTATATCAACGGAAATACAGTCTCTATTACATCCGTTGTGCTCCTTAGGGTCACTATCCACATATAAGGTATTCATGCTCATACACCCATCGCAAATAATTGAATTGAAACTACTCCCATTAGCAAAATTATTGCTAGTCACAGTCACAGGTAGAACACCAAATTGATTGACACTTACTTGTGTGACCTCCTCTTTACACTGCGGTGGCTGATGATCGAGCTCCTGATTCGCAACTAGGCAGGCCGTTTTGCGGTTGGGCTTCCGCTGGTCTAATTTTTGGGCGATGGCTAGAGTTTCCTCGAGTGTTCTCGGTCGTCACATGAGTACTAACTGTTTCAGCGAAGATTTGAGGCCCGCAATGAACAAAGAGGATAGCGTCGCATCCCCGATATGTGAAGCCTTTTGTAGCAATGATTCGAACGATGCTTGATAGGATTCGACGGTAGAAGTTTGCCGGAGAGTAGCCAATCGACCGACGTAGTCGTACAAATCAGGATCGAATCGCTGCTTTAAGGCTAACAAGAAGTCATCCCAACCCTTTCCTTTGTTATTTTCCACCCAATACTCCATCCAATCTAATGCTGGTGGATCGAATAAATATTATTTAAGATAAAGACGATCATCTAATGGTGTGTAGTTGTGGTTTTATTAATCCAATCCGGGGCATTCTCTCCGTCAAAACGTGGTGGTTTGAGGCGGAGGCGTGATAGGGCTTTAGGCACAAGCGGTGCTTTTGTGACCGATGGAAGGAAAGACCAACCGCCCATAGGTGTTGCGTTTGGTTGTTGGTCCGGAGGCTCCTTCGCTCTCGCGACGGTGACGGAGGCTGACAGTTTGGCGAGGGTTTCCTCAATTTTTCTGTTGGCTGCTGTTTCCATCATCATCGAAATAGTGTGAGAAGAATGTTGCTGGCGGTGATGGCTGCGTGGCTGTGATGATTGGAGTATGGATTGAAATTGTGAGGATTTTGTCGTGAGTCGTGAGTTTTGAGAGATTTTGATGGAGGAAGAGTAAACAATGGAAGCACCGGTTTGATAGAACCTTGTTCTATCGGGATTGAGCACACACGTTTGTAATGAGAATAAAAGAAAGATAAACCCTAGTTGAGGTGCTAGGGGGCGATTTCCACCAGAACTGAGAATGAGAATAAGTTTATACTTTATTTCTCAATGAATAAAAGAGTACATAGACCTCAAATTTATAGAATACTAACTAGACTCAATAAAGATAAAGATTGCATAAAAATAACTAACTAAAATAGAAGATATGTTAAATAAATAAAATCAAGAAGATATGTTGGAGATCTTGAGCGAGATATGCTTGACGAGATTCACAAGATCGAGGACCCTATCATAGACCTAATTTTGTAGGAATTTACAAACTCATTTACAAATTGGTTGATTCTGCCGAGTGCGTTAGATCATCTGCAGCGGCGTTTCGCTGCGGGCTCAGTCTCGTCGCGAGACGAGCCCGCAGCGAGACGCCGCTGCAGCCTCTCCGTCTCGTCGCGTAGCTCGTGGGGAAGGGGTGGGACGCGGGCTGTCTCGCCATGCGCGTCGGCCACGTGGCGAGACACGGCCCACTCGTCGGCTGTGCGAGTGGGAGTCGATTTTAGGCCTTTTTAATTATTTTTTTAAAAAAATCTGAATAATAAAAAAAATTGACCGATTTTTTTCTTTTTTTACTGTTTTTTTCCTTTTTTTCCCACATTCATCTATAAATAACACTACACACACACACAATTCCCCCACCATTTTTTCCACACAAACACTACACTCTCACACTATATCATCTCTCTTTCCTCTCCAATTTCTGCAAAAAGTCCGGTGAAGGAAACTCCGGTGGCAAGGGCGGCGACTACGACTTGAATGTGTTTGTCGACTGGGGGGCAGGTACAATGTTTTTGGTGCTTCCGGTTCCTGTTCGTCGCCAAGCACCCAAGGCTCGGCGACGCCGACATACCAAACACCAGCTTTCCAGTTGATGCATACTCTCGTCCTCCCTTGGGTCCGAGGAGCTCGCAAACGCAGGGATTATCCCAAATTAGGGAGGATATTCAGGAGGAACACACTCCGGAGGCGGTGGAGGACGGAGAGGACGCGACCGTCATCTATACACACAAGCGGAGACGATGGCTCTGTTCGACGCTTGGATCAATACGTCAAACGATCCCATCCTCGGGAATCAACAAACCCGCCTCAACCTGAAGATGCTTCGCGCTCATTTTGAGCGAGCCGACAGAGATGTCAAAAGATTTTGTGGGATCTACAAGAGGGAAGCGGAGCAATACCAAAGCGGAGCCAGTGGAGCCGACATTCTGAGAGCGCTTTGCGAGTCTTTAAATCCGACACCAGCAAAGATTTCAAATTTCCCGACATTTGGGAGGCGGTCAAACATCTTGATAGGTGGGTTGGCGGTGTCGATTCCTCCATGGGTTCGAGCTCGAAACGCACGAAGCATATGGCTAGTGGCCAATACTCATCTAGTAAGGGCGGGGAAGGAAACTCCTCACAAGAGGTTGAGTTCCCGACATCCGATGCAGGGGCTCCTCCGGTACACGACGTCGGCCACAAGGGAACAAGGCGGCGAAGGCGGCTAGATGGAGGGGGAGGGGCCGAGGCGAATCAAGCCAGACGGGCTCCCAAGGGCCGTCGTCCTCCCTAATGTCCATGTACTTCACCGCCACGATGGCTGACACTTCTCGCATGACGCCTCCCCAATATCAAGCCCATCTTGTCGGCATTGAGTATCTGGCAAATCAACTTGGTATTCTGCCTCCACCTAGCTTGAGGGCACCGCCACCGCCTTCGAGGATGATTCGCCGGCGGAGTAGTTTTTATAATTTAAGGGTGCAATTTTTAATTTCTAGTATTTTAAATTATGTGTTTTTTTTTTGTTTTTTTAGGATTTTAATTATGTGTTTTTTTTATTTTCTTAGGATTTTAAATTGCAATTTTCTTTTATTCAGTGTGTTTTTATTAATTGAATTTGTTGAAAATAAAAATAAAAAATGAAATTGAATGAATAGTTAAGGGATGAGATGGTTAAGAGATGGATGGATGCATGTGTTGTCTCTTAGTTAAGAGATGTGATAAAAAGTGCAGTGGGGCCATGAATAGTGAATGGATGAAACGGTATTGAGACACGGATGTGAATGGCATTAGTTACTTACTCTAAATGCATACACAAAATTAATGATTACTACTATTAATTGTTCTCGCTATTCCCATTAAGTTAGATTCATTTTTTTCAAAAAAAGAAAATATTTAACCATCCTTACTTTATTCCCTTTCATATATTACTCACACGCGAAAAAACAGACACAGAATTAGTTACCATTGAGATTTCCTCAGTTTTTCTCTCCCTTCTGAGTTCAGACTCTCTCCCTCCCTCTCAATTACCCTTAAGCTTTTTTCTTGAATTACCTTTATTTTGTCACGCCATAATTTGCTAGCTACCTTGTTTATGTATTTTTATATCTAAAATTTTGTTATTTTGCTTGTAGATTGATCATGTAAAGCAATAATATTGTTTTTCTTCTTATTTTCCGTTTTCCATTTTACTCAGAGACGCTTGGTTGTTCTTTGAAAAATTTCGCTGTTTAATAAATGATAAACTAATACTCCACATAATATTCCAAAATTGTCGATATATAATATTATCAGTATATTTATTTAACTACTTAGATTCATCAATTTAGGCTATTAAGTAAACTATTGGCAAATAAGAAATAAAGTAGTGAGTGAGCCAAACAAAAGCATAGAACAATATTGTAGTATATCGCATACAAAATTAGTTTGTTGATAGAATAACAAAAAGTAGCATAAGAGAGAACATAACACATACTACAACAGAACAGAACAACACAAACTTAAATATCCTTTCATCTATGGAGTTGAAGCAACCCAATTCCTCGAGCATTTGGTTTGACAACACAATATCCAGCTCTTGAGCAAGATCCCACCACCCCTCTCCTACTCCGCCACCGCCTCTCCACCTCCGCCTGCTTTTGCCGCCTTATGATGGCGCTAAGCCTCTCCCTCCTATAATTGGTGTTCAAGGGAATCGGCATGGCTTCCAGCCCCATGAGCTTCCCCACGACCCCCGGTTTACACCAAATAACACTCTCCCCTCCCACCACCGCTGGCAGCCTACGCATCTTCTCTGCCTCCGTCTCCCTTGTGAAGGGCGACCGGTACATGCCCTCCTTCCCATCCAGAGAGAACCGTGGATACTCATCCAATGCCTTTCTCGCGCTCCTTAGAATGTCGCAGCTGCTCACGCACGACATTCTCTGCAACTCTACCTTGCTCTTTCCACTCTCCATCTCCAACCCCAGGATCATCTCCTCCAAAGTTGGTTGCCTTTCTCTTTGTTTTTCTTCCTCCAGAATGGAGGTGGAGCCCTCTCCGATGCACAAGTTTCTCAACCCTTTCTTCATCTTCACACCTACAAACCTGTTCACAACATACAGCTGCAGCTCATTCATCCACCTGCACTCTACGTGAAAATCAGCGAAAAATGAAGGGTGGATCAGTACAGAGCATGAATAAATGCTTTAAAAGCAGTCACATGAAGAGAGAGAGAGGTATCACAAGTTTCCCAACTCCCACTCTTGAAAAAGAAAAGCTACTCAAGATACTTAAGTGGCCTCATTTATAGCAGTTTGTTGAATGACTTGATGACTAATAAGTTTTTAAGTTTCAAACCACTTACCACAATACATTTCAAAATAAATTCACCATTATGAATATTCAATTCTTGCCTCCAAACCAGATCGACACCGCAACGACTAAATGCAGAAACGAGTTTCGTGTAGTACTCCATCTATTAAGGAAGCTGGACAAAATTTCTCCCCTCAGAAATCCATTGATATAGAGGAGAAAGCTTCAAAGATAACAATGTGATGGAGAGATATACAATTTCAAGATATCTCATTAGTTTGCAGCTTCTGAACATATCAGGTGATTGTTGAAAACTACATGTCTGATGCCAACTGGAACTATGTTGGTTCCAAAACTATAATCATCATATGCATATTCATGCTAGCAACTGAGTGAGACCTACACTAACTCTATTATCGATCGCGCTTATCAGGACAACGTGAAACACACAACTTGTTTGGAAGAGGGGTAGGATGGTTAGGTCATTATACATAACAATCTGAAACACCACCTATGTACATACAGACAAAGTTAGATGTCAACTGTCAACACTTGTCATCAAACTGGAGCTTCATGAGCTTTGACGAACCGGCCCTTGACTCGCTTCCTAGTATCTGCTCTTGCTTTTCTGGACTCATATCTTATATGTTTGTCGTATCTACACATGGATGTCATGAAAATATCAGAAAAAAATGGCAAGGGATTTAAGATTTTCTTTGTGGTGATAGAGAATGAGAGGAAGTAGTTAACCTCCTTGTTTTCTTCTTTTCCTTGTATCGTTGCATAGCATTGCCTCTATTCATTGCCAGAAGCTCGATGTCACTCTTTGACATAGCTGCCACACTCTCGCTTGCCAATAGAATAGACTGATTCGTGAACTGCAAATCTTTCGAACCACCTGAGGATTCGGGTTTGGTTAAACCTGAACATGGTGGCCTTGATACAGGTACATTATTACTCTCTGATGTAGCAGGCCCCTGACTTGGAGTCTGGTTATTGGCAGCACTCTGCATTATAAATGAGACAGAACTCTAAAAACTTTAGCAGAGAGAATATAAGACTAAGACAATTTTATTTCACAATAATTAAGCAGAATAAGGGCAAATATGAACATTTTTTGGCCACTAGCAAGCATATCAAAGTCCAAGATTCCGAGAAACTACAATTTGGCAGTCACATCCAGATTTTGTGTAGTCAGATGTCCTAATATAAAACTCATAACCAGATGACCTTGCAATGTCAAGGACAAAACAACAGGGCAAGATGTCGTAATCAGATGCTCAAGGATTAAATTAGAAAAACAGACCATGATATATCATTTTTAGTATATTGTTGATAAAATCAGATGAACCATGAAGAGTCTTTACTTCTCAAACTCAAACCCATATGTCCTCAGTTAGGATGCTAATTGCCAAAAGCCACCACCAGTTAGAAATCTGTACTAAAATGAATGGACAGGACGGACGGCAATGTATACTTATTAGGATCAATTATGAATCACTAATGGATGAGCAATGGACATCAAAATAGATGAAATATTTCCCGAGTAAAAAAGCTTACGTTAAAGGGGATTATATCTTCCTGGGCAACAGAACAGTTCACTCCAGAGACGTCCACCCCTCTTCTCTTGGCCAAGGATGGTTCTTTCAGTAGTTCCCCATAACTTTTCATAGTGAACATGTCATTTCCTCCAAACTCTAATTCAACAGGGCTAGACTCCTCACGGCTCCTCAATTGTCCCAGATTGAAGTCCCATATCTGCAGAAGCAAATGCAGCATATATATCAGCACAGAGGAGATAATTGATACAGACATGTGCAACAAAGAAAGCGCATGATAATTAGCACTAATGGTCTTTCATTTCAAAAAACAGTAATCAGAAAAACACTCCCCACCCTCCAATTTTTATGCATAGACTGAGCGCATTGTTGGAACTTAGTAAATTTTGTACAAACACAAGGTCCTATCGGCATGCCAAATATGTAACTTAGAACCATTGAATATCATTACAAGTCTGAAAGTTGGTTATCAGAATCAGATACCTATTTTAACTGGAGAAGGTAAAGAAGCAAGAGTAGAAAAGACAGCATGCATGCGCTCATCAGAAAGCAGCTAGGAGAGAGTAGTACAAACTCAGCATCAAAAGGGGATTGCAAGAAAGGTCTAATACGGGCAATGGATTTGCAACTCAGCATGTTGCGCAGATGTCTTGCCTACGGGCTTAGTTTCTGCCCAAACATTGCGGACTAAAAAAATCACTAGCGAAGACAAGAATTAACTTTGATTTTAACATTATGTGAACAATATACCACCAAATCCTCAAACATTTTAGATACATTTCCAGAACTGAGTCCTGCAATAACATTTCACTGATCTTCCTAAATTCGAAACTTTATACCCAAAATTCTCGAATTGCAAGCATTGAAAACAGATTATTGAATAACTTGTCAAAGTTATTTATCAAATGATCGGGGAACAACACAAGTGCAGTAAAAATAAACACTGTTGCAGAGAAAGATAAACTTCTGTGAAGGAAACATTTTCTGATAAAACATTTGTAAAGAATATGAGAGAGCAGATGTTGAAAATACCTGCGCGCCGTGATCACATGCAGTGGTGTTGTTGCGGTGGTCCTTATGATCGACCGGCGTTGGCATCATTAGCAACGACGTAAACCCTCCTCTGTCCTGCGGCAATTCCTGTTGTTGTTGTTCTGGCTCATACCTCGGCGTCCCCGGTCTTACATCCTCCCCGTCTCCACCACCATCAGCTAACAATTCGATAAGCTGCTTCAGAATGAGCTGCTTCTGCTTCCCGCAGCTCGAACTCTTCTTCTTATTGCTCACCAATTCGCCTCCGCAGTCGGAATAAATCATCGAACGGGCGTTGGGAACCATGAGATCGTCCAGCAAACCTCCCCACTCGTAGGGCTTCTCGATCTCCAAGCCCCAGGCCGCCGCCAACTCCAACGCCGACGGACAGCCCGAGAAACTGTCCACGGGGCAGCGATCGTGCGCGGCGGAGACGAGACGGATGCCGTGCGCGTCCCAGTCGCAGTCCTGGCAGAGGACGAGGCCGTCGGTGGAGCACCGGAAGGACGCCGGCTCGGCGGCGCAGTTGTCACAGATCTGGGAGCGGAGATGCTTCTTCGAGAGGGAGTTCGCGGAGTGCACCTGCTGGTCACACGACAGGCAGAGCTTCGCGCTGTCCGCGCGGCAGTACAGAATCGCCTGCCGCGAGCCGCAGAAATCACACCAAACCATCGCAACGGAATTGAAATACTATTTGATTGATGGATTAAAGAGTAGAAGATAGTGGATTTTGTAGTACTATCAGATTTCCACCAAAACCTCCAAATAGGGACATATGAGTTGTTTTGATGAAATTGGTAAATTTGCAACCTATTTTCATATGATTAGAGAGTGTTGGTGGCAGAAATTTGCAGTTTAGGGGAAGGTAGGTGATGATAATGATGGTGGTGTAGTTATTTATATTCCATTCATCACTCCACACAATTGAGTAATTTACTTCTCAGATAAACTACAGAAGTAAAGATTAGTATTTTTAAATTTTAATTAGGTATCGAAATATCCTAAACAAAATAATAATTTCTATTAATGGAAACCTCTATGTGTAAAGTTAGTGGATTTGTCTGGTGTACGGAGTTGACGACTTGTAAAAATATCTGAACCTTTTTGCTGAGCTGGCATGGGCATCTTTTTCTTTTTGCCTTTTACCGACACTATTAATTTATTCATCATCTTCAGTCTTCAACCCATACTTCCTTGACAATGAACATGTGCAAATTGGAAATAATGTCATTTATTACCACCGTCCACCGGCCATATCACCTGTCACTTTAAACTTAAATCTTACTCCTCTGAAAATTTAAGTATTTCCATATTCACGGTGCTCTAAAAATTTATAACTTATTTGAGTATTCCTTTTACCATTTTTAATTGTGGATCTCATATTCCACGAACTCATTCTCACTCATATTTTATTATAAAAATAGAACTCACGTGTCACTAAATTTTTCTACTCATTTTCCATTGCATTTCTTAAAATCCATTCTAAATCAAATGGTGACAAATTATTAGGGACGAATGGAGTATAATAACCAATTTTTTAACAACTAAGTATTATCTCCGTTCCATGTTAATTGAATCATTTTTCTTACTTTATTTTCTCTTATTCTTTTATGTATATATAACTTTGTCCACAATCTACTTAATGCATTATTCTTAATCTTTGTGTCGAAAAATAGTGCCTCAATTAACAAGGAACTGTGTAATAACATTTTTGTCAATGTGTTAACCCAGTTAAAACTAGTATAAGTACTCCCTTTGTCCCATTAAATATGCAACATTTGCTTTTCGGCACAGGATTTTATGTAGTGTTGTTTTGTGAGTTAATGAAGAGAGAGTAAAGTAAGAGAAAAGAAAAAGTAGAGAGAGTATTGTTTCCATTTTTAGAAACGTTTCATTTTTAATGGGACAGACCAAAAAGGAAAACGTTTCATTTTTAATGGGACAGAGGGAGTATTACTGTATCAACTCCCCGTGACAAACTTAATTGTTTTTTTATTTTATGTGGGGATCTTATGAAGTTATAGTAGCTAATGTATAGTATTTTTGAACTGTATCAATATCATAAATCATATTAGACTAAGACATTAGTAGTTAAAATCGTCACTTGGTTGGAAATTAATAACTTTCAATCAAGCGGTTCACAAAATTTGACTTCAAAGTAGTACTGGTAATTTATTTCTTCTTCTCTAGCATATTTCTAATCTTGGTCGGCAATAGACATATTAAGTTTTGGAATTCAAGTTTTCTTTCACCCTTTTATACGAAATTTATTACTGCCGTTTTCATGGAAAACTGTTACTTTTATCTTCTAGAACAATTAACATTTAATACATCTTGCTTAATACGAATAATAATAGTTGTTTCATATCACGACCTAAAAATTACTTATCTCGATTTTTTAGAATCAACATTATTTCGACATTTTTTGGAATTAACATGGCCTTTTAACCGGGTACAATAACAATAAAACGTAACTGTCCAATTAGAGTATATTGAAGAGTTCGAATTAAAGTCCATAATATAAATAATTGTGTTATGGGTGGCTGTCCCCTTTTAAAATGTGTTTCCGAGCACAAGTATGGATGTACATTGATTAAGCAACTGGACTCCCAATTATGCGAAATTTTGCAACCACTTACAGTATACGGATCTAGCTAGCAATACAAAATTTGTACTATGTCAGAACAAACAATAAATAAAATATTTAAGTAATTACATTTTCATCAATTCAATGCAAGAAATAGTAGCAATTTCCTTCTCCATAATTCACATCAAAACTATAAATAGGCTTTTGTAATAAGAGATCGACTTAATCTCACTTTCATCAATTTCAAGTTCGTTTGAATTCCTATTGCTTAATACAATATTTTTCAATCGTTATGAAAATGGAACGGAAGTAGTATGAATATGATACAAGTGCATTGTAAAACTGTTTATTCTTGGCATCAATTATCCAATAAACCTGGATCACCTAACAAAACAAGGAAGACAGAATAAAGAGTAGATTTTATCAATAGAGTATGAAAAATGGGCTATGAAAGTGAACAATAAGTATGGTCCTCTACCTTTGTAGTCCCCTATTTCTATATCTAAAAGCAAAATTTATTTTCTCCAGCCTTTTCCAAAAATAGTTTATATGAGTCCGGCCCAGTATGTCAATAAGGGCATCCATAGTGGGGCGCCCTAAAGCCCGCCCTATGCACCGCCACGTCAACATTTTATCCTTCTGCCCTTCCACCTGCAGTGGGGCGCCCAATAGGTTTTACTATTGTTTTGTTAATTAATTTAAATGTTTTCAAATATATAAATGCAAACTAATTAAAAAACACAACGATTAAATAGAAACGGAAAATAATACATTGATTAAAAAAAAGTTATGGTTATAAATAAAAAAAATTACTATTCTACAAAAGCCCCATCGAAAAAATTGACCATTTTATAGCGTAATTTGAGGGTTGAAAAGTAAATCGAAAAGTTACAAATGAAATATGAGGATAGGGTATTTATATAAACAAAATTTTCGAATTTAAAAAAAAAAACTAAAACGTGTTGCATCGTCCGCGTCGCCCACAGTGGGCGGACGATGCCCTATTGTCCGCGCTTCGTCCGCGGACTAAACTTAGGGCGCGGACGACGCATCATCCGTCGTCCGCGCACCCACAGTGGCCGACGATTGCATCGGGCGCGCTATTGTCCGTCTCATTGTGAATGCTCTAAGTATCAATTATCACTCAATTTTGTAGATATCAGGGAAGCTTGAATGAGTTTGACAAACACAAAATATAATACTACTAGTTGGCAACTGATATGTGTTTTGTGCCACTAACTGATATATTTTATACTTCCAAATACAACCTATAAGTTCTCAAATTTCATTTTAAGATGTGGAGTAGTGTTTAACTGAACCACTCTCTATAGAGCATCTCCAAAGGGGAAAGATATATTGAGAAGGTATATTTCTTATTTACCTTTTCAAAAAGGTTATTATACCTTCTTAAAAAGTAATGGACTCCAAGAAAAAAAGGTAAACTAAAAAGACAAACAAAAATAACTAACTTTTTACCTTTTCTATCAAGAAAAGGTAAAAATACATTCTCAAAATGAAAGAAGGTATAATACCTCCTTAAATATTTTTTCCATTGGAATATGAAATTTTATGAAAAGGAGGTAAATATAGCAGTTATTTCTCTTTACCTCTCCATTTACCTTCTCCATTGGAGATGCTCAAAGGAAATGATCTTGAAAAGCAAAAAGATACTACTGCTAATATTTTGGAATTTATACTGCAATTTTTTTAATGAAGTTTGACCTCTAGGCTTAAACTATACATTATATCAATGTATAGTTTAAAACTATAACATCATTTAGACCACTTCTAGAATCATTATAACTTGTGTCATAAGAGTGTTGATTTCTTAAAACAATTGCTTACCACGAAAGTGAAACTTTCCGAACTAAAAGTATGAGTTTAATTCGTTCAAATGCATAGATTGTATATTAAATAAAATGAAATTTGAGATAAAGAAAATAACAAGTGGAAAATAGGAATAATTGAAGAGGGGGGAATGGGCGAGGGGAAATATATAGAATGAAAGAGAAAGGTCTTAGTCCATGTCTTTAATGTCAGAGTATTCAGTGAAGGAGTTGAGAAAAAGAATCAAAAGATTCTTCCCCTTCTCACATATTCCGCCATCTCGTGATTGCCTATTCCTTGATTTTTCTTTTTTATTTTTAAGTAATTTTGTTAGAGCTATATACGCTATGCATGCACACGGTGATCTCGGGTCAAACCCAATCCGAATCCGGATTCGACAATTTTTTTTAAACTTTTATTTCGAGTGACTTCTAACCCTACGAGTATCTCCAATGGTAATAGATCAGCCATAGGCTAGCCACAAACTCCTCCTGTCACATTATCAGCACTAAAAACTCATCATGCCACATCATCAGGACAAGCAAATAGACAAGCAATAGGCTAGCCACAATAAACAAAATTATTAAAAATAAATAATTAACAATCACACAAAATACGGAATTAAATTTACGACACAGATACGGGAAAATTCAAAAATAATATTAAAATTTAAAAAATTATATTAATTAAAAAAATTTCATTAATTTTAAAAAAAAAACTCTCTACCACACACGAGCCCCCGCCTCCGCCTCACTCCTCATGGCCGTCGCCGCCGTTGTCGCCGCTATCCGGACCCTCAAATCTGCGGTATCTGAGCCCTCCAACTGTGCCGAGGCGGCATCCAAATCAACCCGCATACTCTCGAGCATTGAGTGAAGAAACCTCTTCTCCACGAGGTCAGTTGCCGCCCTCCATTCAGCTAAGATCTTGTGCATCTGAGCCCGCGTTTGTTGACGCGCGAAGAAGGCGAGCTCGGTTGGCGACTTGCCAATAGGGGGATGCCGACTGGACATCCTGGGACCCCTGGGCGACCCCCCTCGCTACCCGTTGCGCCCGCATTTGACCAACCGGGCGAGTGCGGCGAGTAAACGATGGAGAGAACGGGAACTCCTGAACATCATCGGGGAGGTCGTGGGATCATCGCAAACACTCACAAGTTGACAATCCTCTGATTGTTCTAATGGAGGGAATCATCGCAAACACTCACCTAAGCCTTGGACAGCGCGACGTTCTCTGCATCCGTCCACTTCCTCCGTGTCGGGCTGTCGTCATCAGCCGGCTGCGACGACTCGCCGACCACCCTTTTGCCCTTCCCCTTGCCCTTCTTCTTTTTTGGTGCGCCCCGACCCCGCCCTACTCCCCCCGTTTGAACGAGAGTGTCTGCATCCTCGTGATCTATCCCCAACTCCTCTAAGGAGAAAGTCTCACACCCATTGAACTGCGTCTCCGATGGGGTCGATGCGTGCGAAGAAGCAGGAAAAAAATCAAGACTGGGGCGATAGACATTGTCCCTCCCCCCCCCGGCGTCCCCTGCATCCCGGGCTGCATCCCCGGCTGCCACCCCGGCATCATCTGCATCCCGACTGCCCACCCCGGCATCATCTGCATCCCGGGTTGCATCCCCGGTACCCCCTGCCCGCCCTGCATCCGCTGCCATCCCGGCATACTACCCCCGGCTGCCATCCCGAGCATCATCTGCTGCCAAGGGTACATGTTGTAGTATCCGGCCATCGGACCCCATCCACCTCCCACGGGTACCGTGGGAGTTTGAGACTCGCTCATCACTAGAGTAGACTCGTTGTTGTTCTCCATTTTGCTTTATTGCTCTTGTATAGAAATTAAGCGAGAGAGAAAACTCGTTAAAACAAGCGGTACGAATGAAAATGACGTGCAAATCGCGTATATATAGTGTTTTGAAAAAAAAAAGTGATGGCCGATCGCTCGACGATCGCCCCCTACAATGGCGGCCAGCCGATCGGCGAGCCCTCAAAAATCGGCGTGCGCTCGCCGAAATTCTCGCCGTTTTTTCGCTCGCCGCCTACAATGGTTCGGCTAGCAGACCGGCCAGCGCCGGGAATCGGCTAGCCAGTCCGCTAGCCTCCATTGGAGATGCTCTAATATGCCTCCCAATTTTTTGCCTATGTTTTCTAGATGGGAGCGACAAACAACTATTCCCTCCGTCCATACAAAATAGTCTCATTTATAGACGGTACGAGTTTTAATGAGAAAATGGTAAAATAAGAGAGAGAATGTATAAAAATGTGGATAAAGTAAGAGATATGAGAGAAAAAGAGGTAAAGTATGAGATGAAAATTTTCCATTTTTATAAATGGAACTATGTTTTGTGTATATTCCAAAATGACAAAATGAGACTTTTTTCGTGAACGGAGGGAGTATTAAAATGTATTGAGTATGTTCAGTGTTTAGAAACAACTCAAAGATAAGCTATAGAAAAAGTTGTACGTGGGAAATTGATAATAAGAAAAATATGAATATATTTTTTAGAGCATAGCATTGATATTAATTTTACTAATATTATACAGTATTATATATTTACATGTCTATAGAACTGTTTTTATTCTTAAATTTTAAATATCATTTTGTTATGAATACAAATTTTAAACCGTTTATGGAAAATTACTAGAGAGAAAATCAATAAAAATAGTAATGTGAGAAAATCAGTAATACTCTAAATGAATAAGATAAAAATCAACCAGAATTACATATACGAATCCAAAATTTAAGCATCAGTCAGGAGAATAAGTATGCAGCAGCAGGTCAACAGGTATCGAACTTAGTATCACACGAATCAGTGGCTCAATTCCACGCCAACTGCGCCAGCTACTATTGTTGCTAATGATGCATACATATATAATAGGGAAATTTGGTCCATAAAACCATAAACTTTGTCTAAAATTTGGTATTTCCTATGAACTTTGAAATTGGTCTATAATATCACAAACTTTGCATTTTGTTTGGTATTTCCCACGGCATGTCTATTACTATATTTGACTAACTTACGGGGCATTTTTATCATACTTGACACAATTAAATCAATGTGGTTTTCAACGTAACTTTTTATCCTACATGTTATGAACTTAAAAAGTGGTTTAAAATATCATAAAACGTATTACGGTTGCCTACGTAAAATAAGATTTTGATTAATATATCTTATTTGAGTGAGTTTGGGAAATACCAAACAAAATGCAAATTTGGTGATATTATAAACCAATTTAAAGTTCATGGGAAATATCAAATTTTAGGCGAAGTTTATGATTTTAGAGACCAATATCCCTATATAATATATAGTAACATTCAAACGGCTGCCCCCTTGCCCCGCCACCGGGTGGAGGATGTGGAATGTATTAGTAATAAAAATATTGATTGATAAAAATAGTTCAAATTAATCCATTTATGATTTTAGATTTTTAGTGGGTCAATTGATTTTGAATTTGTTTGAACATCTAAATCAATATTTCAACATAAAATAGTAGTTATATTAAATATTAATACCTCTAATAGTTAATAACGGAATAAAAATTAAATAACTGCAAAGTTTTATTTTATGTATTTTAATTTTCACGTGGAGTAAAATATTGAATGATTATGGGAGACAAAAAAGTTAGAAATGGGGTAGTGCCCTACGCCTACCTGGTTTTGATTCTTTTCAAGATATGATATCTCACGCTCCTTTCACAATTCCACTCTTTTTCACGACACAATTCCTATGATTTTTCATCAATCTCTCTCCCACACCCTTCCTGTTTCTGCAAATTTCAGTTTTCTTTATTAGATTTTTTAGGTGGCGCAGAACAAAAAACAAAAAAAATAAATGGCAACTCCAAACATGGCTACTATTGAGAGATCCTTGCAAAACTGCTCCTTGAACCACCAATTAGCTGTGCCGGCGGCAGAGACGTTGGAACTGAATTCAGAAGGCAGGGCCCTCCCTTTGCATTGGGAGCAATGCCTTGATTTAAAGGTAGCAACAATCTTGTTTGTGATTTTTTCTAAATTTATTTCAAAAAAAAAATAATTAAATTAATATTGTTGAATTGAATAATAACAGAGCGGTGAGATATACTACATAAACTGGAAGACGGGCATGAAGGCGACGGAGGATCCACGGACGGTAGAGTACTCGGAGGAGGACAGCAGCTCGTACGACAGCGAGGGGTGGTCATCGCCTTCTTCATCAAGGGAGCAATGTAGTAGTATAAAAAATCAAGAAAATTGTTGTGATGAAGAAAAAGAAAAGAGTGAGAATAGTAATGATGGGGTACGGACTAAACAAGCCCAACAGCAGTGACGGCCCATCAGCCCAAAGCCCAAGGAAGAGTATGAGTTCGGCATTACCAAAGAGTTCGGCCTCAGCCTACAGCTCGGTAAAAGCCAACCAACCATCACGCTCTCAGGTCGGCATCAAGCTCTACTCTCAGATCGGCAACCAAAGCAGTTCGGTCTCAGTAAGAGTTCGGCCTCAGCCTACAGCTCGGTAAAAGCCAACCAATCAAGCTCTACTCTCAGGTCGGCAGCCAAAGCAGTTCGGTCACAGTATTCGACCGAACAAGGAGTTAGTGGACCCATACAGGATTTCCACAACTTCCAGCACACCCACTACCACGTGGTGTCAACTCAGGCCACGATCGTAGGCCATGACCTACGCTACATGCATGACCTCCACGACATCCACAACCATCATTAGTGGTGATGCAAGCCACGATCTTAGTTCAATGTATAAATAGAGAACTTAGATCAGATAGAAAAGGGTTAAGCTCTCTGGAGATAAAACACCATATAGCAAGTTTGTATTTGTAAGCTGTAGAAAACAGATCAAGCAATACAACTCTGCCCTCTTTTCTTCCCGTGGACGTAGATTTACTTCAGTAAATCGAACCACGTAAATTCTTGGTGTCGTGATCTGTACTTTCCTGCATTCACTAACATCAGAAATTCTGGCATTCATCACTGGCGCCGTCTGTGGGAAACAGAGAACCAAATTTGTAATAAAGCGAATTTTTGACCCTTTTTCCACCCCAAAAAAAATGCATACCAGATCACATACTACCCGTAATACCGTTCGTGAAAACCATAAGGAAGCTAATCCAGCCCGCAGGTCCGGAAAACAGCCTCGGGAGACATCTACTTCCAGTTTTCACGATGAAGGAACAAGCCGCTCGAAAGGTCCACACACCGAGTCTTCCCAGCAGCCTGATTTGAATGAGGCTGTCAAGCTGTTCTTGGCTGAGAAGCAGGATGAGTTCTTAGCCTTCCTGCAAAAGAGCCAACAGCCGAAGACGAAAACGGTAGATTCTCCTTCCTCGTCCAGACATGAAAGTCACTACCGCAGTAGTACCGTGTCTTCCAGGAAGAAGAATCCTCAACCCCGACATGTTCCTGTTCCTCCTCGGTACCGGAATCACAGGAGAACTCCATCTCCTCCATACCGAAGAGGTGTCAGGGTTCGCCATGTACGGAGCATTGAAGACTCCGTTCTCGGACGATATCACCCGAACTTCCTTGCCACAGAACTACCGAACTCCGTCAATGACTTATGACGGGTTGGTGGATCCTCATGACTTCCTGGGACGCTATCAGTATAATATGGCGAACCAGAGTCTCAATGAGGTCCATATGTGCAAGCTGTTCCCCGAGCTGCTCATCGGGAACGCCAGAAGGTGGTTCGACAGCCTTCCTCAAGGCAGCATTAGATCCTACCGAGATCTAATGGATGCTTTCCACAGGAGGTTCTTTCAGAAAGCGGAAGCCCGGATTACTTCGGCTCAGCTGCTTTCTATACGTCAAGGTCGCGACGAAAAGATCAGCGACTTCCTGACGAGATTCCATAAGGAATGCCTACAAGTAGATAATCTCAATGATCTACTTGTCATTTCGGCATTCCAAAATGGAATCCTGCCCGGAGCTCTCTACAGAAAGCTCGTGGAATGCAGTCCGCAAACAGCTCAAGAGATGTGGGACATTGCGGACCAGTTCTCCCGAGCCGATGAGGCAGACCGTCGAAAACGGTCTTTAGACAGCTCATCTAGAGGAGACGAAAAGAAGCCCGATCATAGCGATCAGAGGCATCCTCGCCGAACACCTTCCCCCCTAAAGGAGGGATAGCGGTCATCCGAGGTGATCAAAAAAGAGCAAGAGTTTGCAGATTGCGCTTAAAAGTGCCGAGCAATCAGCTCGGCACCATCAAGCATAGCAATCACAGCAGCCGGAGTCAGAGGCAGGCGAAATGACCGAAGTCACACCGGAGCCGAACTCGATGGTGTACGGCACTGAAGCCGTGATTCCGGTTTAGATCGGCATACCCAGTCCCCGAACTCAATTTCTCCTCAGAAATGAATGGTGACGGACTGAGAGCCGAACTAGATCTTGCCGAAGAAAGAAGAGAATTGGCCTGCATAAAAGCAGCCAAGTACAAGGAGCAAGTAGCCCGGTATTATAACCAAAGGGTGAAAAAGCTGCAATTTCAAGTGGGAGATCTCGTCTCGAGAAACAACGAAGTAAGCCGAGCAGAAAAGCTGGGCGAACTCGAACCCACATGGGAAGGTCCATATCGGGTGTCAGAAGTCCTCGGCAAAGGGTCTTACAAATTGACTAACGTGTCAGGAGCACAAGTACCCCGAACATGGTACGTTTCCAACCTCAAAAAGTTTCATTTGTAAGAGACAGTCCGGTCAGTCAGTCTTGAGTTCTGTTCGGTCAATGTGTTTTCTTTGGTTTGCTTGGTCTTTGTTTGTCTCTGTGCGTTTTATCTGTGCGTTTTGTCTGTCTATGTGCGTGTCGTCTCTTACAAATGTTACTGAGGTATCTTGTTCTTCGAAGGCTGATCCCCTTCTTAGAACATATATAAGCCCACGATTGTGAGTCAAAGCTTCTAAAGAGGATACAAGACCACAATTCAGCTTAAACAAGCAGTTCGTCTAAAACGAGCTGCAATAAGCCCACGATTGCGAGTCAAAGCTTCTAAAGAGGATACAAGACCACAATTCCGCTTAAGAAACAAGCAGTCCGTCTGAAACGAACTGCAACAAGCCAACGATTGTGAGTCAAAGCTTCCAAGGAGGATACAAGACCACAATTCAGCTTAACAAGCAGTCCGTCTGAAACGGACTGCAACAAGCCAACGACTGTGGGTCCAAGCTTCCAAGGAGGATACAAGACCACAATCCAGCTTAATAAGCACTTCGTCTGAAACGAACTGCAATAAGGGAAAGTCCGATCCACGCGATAAACCTCGCCGAATTAGGACGACCAAGTTCGGTCAAAGAAGTTTACCTCATAAGACCGAGGACGACCATGTCTAGTCAAAGAGGTTTACTGCATAAGACCACTTCGGTTAACTGGGAAAGTCCGATCCATGCGATAAAACTCGCCGAATTAGGACAAGGGAAAGTTCGATCCCGGCGACAAAAATCGCCAAATTAGAACACAAAGACGAGTCCGGTCAAAGATGTTTATTTCATCAGACCAAAGACGAGTCCGGTCAAAGATGTTTATTTCATCAGACCAAAGACGAGTCCGGTCAAAGATGTTTATTTCATCAGACCAAAGACGAGTCCGGTCAAAGATGTTTATTTCATCAGACCAAAGACGAGTCCGGTCAAAGATGTTTATTTCATCAGACCAAAGACGAGTCCGGTCAAAGATGTTTATTTCATCAGACCAAAGACGAGTCCGGTCAAAGATGTTTATTTCATCAGACCAAAGACGAGTCCGGTCAAAGATGTTTATTTCATCAGACCAAAGACGAGTCCGGTCAAAGATGTTTATTTCATCAGACCAAAGACAAGTCCGGTCAAAGAAGTTTACTTCATAAGACCGAGGACAAGTACGATGAAATTTTTTCGCTAAGCTGTAAATACACAGTGTTAGAAGCGAAAACAAAATTTCATTTTCAAATCTTGTTCGGCACACAACTCCGCTACCCTACAAGATGGCGTTACGCTATTACAAAGGACTATTCTACTGTCCAGGGTTGCTAAAGTTGAGCCATCTATTCACAAAATCCTCGTGAAGCTGAGTTCGGGCGTTCCAGGCAGCTGCAGAATAAGCAGGTCGACGAGATGCTCTAATCGACCTGCCACCTCTTCTCTGAACCCGGGAAGCCCTAGCACCTCGGCGGCGAAGAGTCTCTTCACGAAGCATTTGTTGATCTTGCTCACTCATAATCACAGCTCCTCTACGAACTTCAGCCTGTTCTCGTCTTGACGTTTCCGGCTGTTCCAGAGTTCGTTGCTGACTTGGAGTACGGTTTTGAGCAAGAGAATCAAGGGTTTGAGCTGGAGTATGAACATCTGTTGGCGGGAAATGCCTAAGGAATCTCTCGATTGGAGGACGCCGGGAAAGAACGATGTCGTACCGAGAAGCCCAGCGCCGCAATGATTTCACAACTTGTTGGCAAGCCGAGCTCTCCAGCGCATTGTTCCTCCGGAGTACATGATATTCCTCCCACAGTTCGTCAACTCGTTCCTGAACTTCTGAGATGGTCATTCCTCCACGCCTGCTGATGAAATCCTCATACGCAGTCCTCTCAGCCACGGCGGTATTCAGCTCGGCCTCCAGATCCTTCTTTTCGGACTCTAAGTCCCTATTATCGGCCTCCAGCTTCATTGAACGAGCCAAGAGTTCGTCATTCTTCATCTGGTCAGCTATAGCTCTTTTCTCAGCTTCATCTAAAGCCGAAGAGTACAGCCGCTTCCAGTGAAGTACCTCCAGCTCCTTGAGAGTTAAGAATACAAAGCAGCTATGTCAGTTCGGCATTTCAGCTTACCGAGCAGGTAGTAAACCACAACAGGAGTAAGAGAGTACGAAAGGCTATACGAAGACACAAGAGCAGAAAGAAGAATTTTTTTCATTCATAAGAAAAAATTCTTTCTATACAAGGAGGGCTTCAAGGCCATTTTACATAAAGGAAGAAACTAAACTAAGAGAAGGGGGGCGAAATCATACTTCGCTAGCTTCGTCTCCGCCTTCTCGGTGAGGTTCAGCTTCCTTCTCCTTATCTGCTTCAGCTTCAGCCTCTGCCTCCTTGCTCTCCCCAGCCTGCTCGGCGCCACCGTAGCCGATCTGCCGCGCCTCCTGATCGGCCTGCTTATCGCCGACCTCCTGCTCCAGCGGCTCGGCCTCACCCTCTCCGTTGTAAGTCGAAGCGGGTGAAACGGGTCCCACGGAGGCAAAGATAGCCTCCAGGTTCTCGTCCCGATCAGCTCGACAACTCCGGACTCGGTCTGCAGAAAGCAGGACCGAAGATGAAGCGAGCTCCTCAAGGAGCGGCAGATTCTGAAGCCGAGCTGCTATCTCTCGGCTGTACAGAGGCAGCACGACGTCGGCCCCCTGCTCGCCCTTATCGGTAATTAGCCTTACCAGATCACCGACAAAGGCCGAGAATTGGTGGCTCAGAAAGAGTTTCTCCACGAAAGCACGGAGACCCTCTCCTTGGGCAACCACGGCGGCAGCATCACTCCGTTTCGTCTGCTCTCGCTGGATGACGAGCTGGTTTTTGGCAAACTGAGCTTCATCCTGGGCCGAAATCCTAGCAGCTCTGGCTTTCTCAAAGTTTGCCTCAGCCTGCTCGGCCCGGTGACAAGCAGCCGCCAATTTCCTCTGCATCTCAGCATAGTCGTTGGACGCTTTGGAGAGCTCGACGGCGACGAGCTTGGAGAGCATATCGTTCCTCTGAAAATGGATAAGGAAAAAAGTCAACAGAGGGCACCAAAAATACAGGACAGAAGCCAAGCCAAAGAATCAAGAAGACAATTCACCTCGGCAAAGTCCGTGGGCCATAAAAATGGCTCACAGATATGCTCCGAAGGAGGCGCCAAGACCACGTCTTTCTCTGGCGCTCTCGGGGGCTTCTGGGTCTTCCCCTTCCTACTTGCCGAAGTCGACTCCGGCTTCTTTGGACCCGAAGAGGTCTTTTGCCTCTTCGGATTCTTCTCGGCATCAGGCGCCGAGCTGGTAGCCTTCTCTTTCTCCGGCTCCTTAAGCTCGGAGGATTTGCGGCTAACCTTATTCAGCATGAACACTGCCAAAAAGCAAGAAAACAAGGTTAGTTTTCTTCGTTAAAGCAGTAGAGCATAAAGATAAAGAGAAATCCTCACCCTCGGCCTCTTCGTCCGAAGACGAGATGTCGAACACGACGTCGCCCTTGACGAGCTCAGACTCCGTGTATTGTTTCCTAACTATGGGAATCTTGTTGAGCTCGCCATCGAGCTCGTCCAACGGTTCAGGCCGAGGATGACGGATAACGGACTTCGGCCCTCTCCAGGGAAAACTAGGAGCCGCGGTCCTATTATAAAAAAAGAAGCGATTTTGCCATTTCGGCCATTTGGTTTTACAAAAGGCCCTAAAAGGCTGTAAAGGGACCAAGTAAAACCAAGATCCCTTCCTCTTAAACTGGAAAAAATTAAGGATTGCCCTCAGAGACAGATCCTTATCTAGACTACGCAGTTCGGCAGCAAAAGCCGATAAGTGCCTCCAAGAGTTCGGAGTCACCTGACCTAAAGGGAGTTGAAAAAAATCTAGCAGCTCTACAAAGGCAGGGGGAAGAGGGAAACGAAGCCCGCATTCTAAGCAGGCCTCGTACACGGTGGCGTAACCCTCCGGCGGGGAGTCAGCCCTATGATCACCGTCAGGTACCACCGCCTTCCCCCCAGGAAAAAAGTATTGTTCGGGTAGGGATATCACAGTATCCTTACTCAAAATACTATGGAAATACTCTACGGTCTTCTCCCCGGACTCTTTCCGGCCAGAAGACCCCTTACCGCCTTTCCTACCGCTACCTAACTCGGAAGAAGAAGAAGAAGACATGGTTCTTACTCTTTGCAAATTCTGAAGAAATTCTTGAAAGCGGAAGGAAATTTTTACGCAAAGGAGATAGAGTGCAGAAGAAGCAGTCGCAAAAGTGCTTCAATGATGAAGAAAGGAGGTATTTATCAGGTTCGGCGAAGATTTCAAAATCGTCGCACCGTTTCGAATCCCACCTTTTCAGGATTCAACGGCCGGATTTTACTGTCGCATTTAATGCAGTCACGTGCAAGGCACGTCCCCTGACGTCAGCCTCCCCCGTACCTTTATCCAGAATGCCGAAGTGACTCGCTTCGCCGAAGTGATTCACTTCGTCTTTCGGGGGGGTAGTGATGGGGTACGGACTAAACAAGCCCAACAGCAGTGACGGCCCATCAGCCCAAAGCCCAAGGAAGAGTATGAGTTCGGCATTACCAAAGAGTTCGGCCTCAGCCTACAGCTCGGTAAAAGCCAACCAACCATCACGCTCTCAGGTCGGCATCAAGCTCTACTCTCAGATCGGCAACCAAAGCAGTTCGGTCTCAGTAAGAGTTCGGCCTCAGCCTACAGCTCGGTAAAAGCCAACCAATCAAGCTCTACTCTCAGGTCGGCAGCCAAAGCAGTTCGGTCACAGTATTCGACCGAACAAGGAGTTAGTGGACCCATACAGGATTTCCACAACTTCCAGCACACCCACTACCACGTGGTGTCAACTCAGGCCACGATCGTAGGCCATGACCTACGCTACATGCATGACCTCCACGACATCCACAACCATCATTAGTGGTGATGCAAGCCACGATCTTAGTTCAATGTATAAATAGAGAACTTAGATCAGATAGAAAAGGGTTAAGCTCTCTGGAGATAAAACACCATATAGCAAGTTTGTATTTGTAAGCTGTAGAAAACAGATCAAGCAATACAACTCTGCCCTCTTTTCTTCCCGTGGACGTAGATTTACTTCAGTAAATCGAACCACGTAAATTCTTGGTGTCGTGATCTGTACTTTCCTGCATTCACTAACATCAGAAATTCTGGCATTCATCAAGTAATAATACTAATGTGGTGGTGGCTGGATGCAAGGCCTGCCTAATGTACTACCTGCTGCCCAAACACCTTCAAATATGCCCCAAATGCTCTGCCCTACTTCTCCACCTTGATCCATCCCATAATGCCTCTTCTTGAAAATAAAATTCACCCTTTTTTTCTCTTGGTGGAGTGTTTACCTTGATGTGGGCTAGGCAAAATGAATTCAGTTATTTTTATTTGCTTTTGTTTTTTAATTTTCACTCATTTATTGTTTTTGCTTAGAGAAGAAGAAGTGTGCAGATGGTTCAACGTTTGGGCCTTTCCCGGTAGCTGATAACAGGATATACTCCTAATATTTTCATGAAATCTGAAATGTATGTTAGAGGCAACATTTTTAGTATAGAAATGTGAGATCTTTTGCTTCTCCACATTTTAATTCATTTTGAAATACATCAAATTGAAAACATAAAAGCGCTAGGATAATGGCACCCGTGAGTTTGGATCTCACCCATTTACTCTTTTTACTTTATGTATTTGGTTTATCTAATTGACTAATAAAATTTGTAACTAATACTCTCTCCGTCCTTTTGTAGTAGAGATTTATTTTCTGCACGAGAATTTAAAAAAATTGTTTTAAATGAGTTAAGTAAAATAAGAATAAAGTAAAAAGGGAAAAAGTTAGAGAGATGAAGAGATTGTACAGTACTTTTTGCCAAAAAATTTGAAATGACTCAGCTATAGTAGGACAATTCAAAAAGGAATACAACTCAGCTACAGAGGGACGGAGGAAGTACTAAAATTTAATTAAAATTAAAACTATAATTCCAGAAAACTTAACCATACTTGAAATTAATAAATGCTCATTATCAATTAACAAAATTCAAGTATAATATGATCTAATTCTGAATTTGTTGGGGGAAGTCTGAATGATCGGTCATGAATTTGGCATTGTTGACAACCTACCTCATGATATTTATTGGTAAGGTCCAAATAACTTTCAAGGATTTCAAGATTCTCGACCAAACGCATTGTAAGAGCATCCACAACCGTGCTCTTGCCAGCGGCACGGTTGTGGGCCCGGGCGGTACTATTCATGCCTGCTCTCTGGCAAGAGCACAACACCCACAACTGTGCTCTTCCGCAAGGACGAACACAATTAATTTAATATTCAATTAAACATAAACATTTCCATAATACTAAAATTCATTAAAAAATCACAATAAATATTACAAAATACAAATAAAATAAAAAAGACATAATTAAAATCCTAAAAATTAAAAATTACATAATTAAAATAATAAAAATTAAAAATTACATAATTATTGGCTAATATTACCCGAGGAAGACTACTCATCCGGCGGCAACAACCCCAATTGTTTTTGGAGACCTTTTATCATGGTCTCGTGTGTTTCAAGTTGCGTGGGGGTCGTAGATGACCTATCGGCCATATTGAGTTGGCTTAAGAGCATCCACAGCGAGTTGTTCGGGGGTGGAGGTGGCACATAGGGAGCGGGAGCGGCTTCGGGAGTGGCTTCGGGAGTCGAGCCGCGACGACGGTTGGCCGCCGCCTTCTTCCTTCCTTGGGGGCGGCGTTGGGAACCGCTCGGTCCGGCGTCGGGGCTACCCAAGTTAGCTCCGGCGAGTTGGCTAGCCACTTCTTCCGAGCCGGAGTCGGATAGGGCTACCGACCTTGATCGTTTGGAGGAGCCGCTAGAGGAGGATGTTATGCCTCCCTTATACTTCGGGTGCGTCCGCGTCTCCTGCCAAACTTTAAGATATTTGAACGACTTACCGTTCATGGATTGGTAGGTGCTCAGCGCGGCGGTGATGATGTCGATCTCGCGGCGGTGATGATGTCGACCTCGCGGCGGTGATTATTGGCTAATTTTTTTTTTATTTTTTATCGGTTTTTTTAATAAAAAACCGATTTTTTTTATAAAAAAATAAAATTTTTTTAAACACAACGGTCGAGCCGTTGACGAATGGGAGGCCGCCACGTGTGCGTCTGCTGGCATGGACGTGCTCGATACATCGAGCAGCGCCGTGCCAGCGGCGCGAGCGCAGCGGCGGCTGGCGCGGACGGCGGTGGCGACGGACGCCACCGCTGCGCATGCTCTAAAGGTAAGTAGCTTTGTTGTTTTTATCTATATTGGACCATTGGTCCTATTGAGCTACACCTACATGGCTACATCAAATCAAGTTTAATTTGCTATCTATAAGTTGGTGATAAAGTAAGTAATGCAGGAATCATGAAATTGTTTAGGAGTTAAGTGAAGAGAAAAAAAAATGTGAAAAGAAATGGGCATGGGCCAGTCCAAGTCCAACATATAGGAGGTGGGGTTGAGAAGGAAAGGAAAGGTGAGATGAAGAAAATATATTGAAAAAGGAATCTGTGCAGAGGAAAGAACCATAGAAAGAGAGACAACACATAGAGACAGACATATTCTTTATCCTCATTTCCATCAACATCTTAATTTTACATAAGTTTGTATGAACAAATAAGTATAAATAATACTTCAGATGACAAGCTGAGGGACTGGTAATGCGAATATTATTTTTTTTCAGAGAATTACATCAAGTGTGTGTATATATTAGTAATATCAATTACACTAATACACTATGGCACTATCATTTAAGAATTAAGATGGAACCGCGACATCATATACAGGGCCGCCCCACTATATATGCTGTATGTGAACGAGACCATTATGGAGTACCACGTCACGACATGTCGACATGAAGATGTCTCAAATTTTATTATTTTTTGAGCAATGCCTCATTTGAGCAATGTCTCAAATCGTTTTTTTTGTTTTCAATCGACAGAATTGAATTGAACATTATTTTTCACAAGTTTTAAATGGATACAATAACATATGTTTCACTTCCAAATTAATTTACAACATGTTGTTAAAATGCTTTAGAGATTATCTCGAAATAATCTTATAACAATTTTTTTTAATGGGTTAGTTTTAATTTGTATCCCAACATTCTATAATATATTCAAACCCATCATAATCTTTATAAAATAGTATTATTACCTTTAGGGAGTACTAATTTTCAAAATTTCATCAAACCTATCACTTGATTAAATTTACATCATCACATTAATGATATACTATATGGCATTGCCGAAGAATTACGTAAAATGAGGTAGACAAATTTTAGCTTCGGAAAATGATACTCCAATATGTACATAAGCACCAATGTGAATGGAAATTGAATTTGGAGTATAAAATAGAAATTTTATAAAGATTAAAATAGAGTTGAAATATTGAAAAATAAACTAGTTAATCCTAATTAAATTTAAAGTTAACAAATTAAATGTCATCTGGATGGGAGGAGTTTATCCTTATCAATATTCATCTGATAGCGACGATATCTTTAGATTCCGATTTGGCAGCAAAAGTCAGTAGTTGAACAACTCGATTTTCTTGGCGTGTACAACTCACCAACTCAATTCAAACGGCCACTTTTTTCTTTATCCACCCATAAAATGTAGACATTCTACTAATTACTCTTATCACATAACTGAACAATTGCAAACCACGGTTCCATATCTTCAACCATATATTATGAAAATACTACTATAAAAATAGTAAAATAAAATAATGTGGTACAGATGTAAAATGATTGTTTGCCCCCCTCTATCTTTCCGTTTTGGGATATAATCTCACCCAACACAATCAAACGTTTATATTGTGACCACTCTCCTTATATATCTTTTTGCCAGCCAGTTAATATAGTACAACTAAACAAAGCAGTTGCGTTACCCATTATTTGTCTACAAATTACTGTTGGAGTCAATGTAAATTTAAGGAATAGTTGATGGAATAATAACTACTTATATATTTTCAATATTTTATTATCTTTTTTTGTTTGTCATATTAGTCTTATAAATAGTTTTATATTACTAATTCAATACTTAATTGTTAACTATAATTAAATTATAGCCCATAGATATTCAAATCAAAGACTTAGATCATCAGTCCCAAAATATCAATACGATCAACAAAAACCGTCAATAAGGGTATTAAGGTCAATTTACAATAAATTAGTTGTAACTAACTTTTGAAAAATATCATATAACTTTAAAACGCATATAATTTTTTCGATTTAAATTATTTTTTCGCACAACATATGTCAAATTAAAGATAATTTTGTAAGGATTCTAACGAGATCTCACTTGCATATGTTCCGATGTCAAATTTTGAAAAAAAAATAATTTTTTTTAATTATTTCATACAGCAACAAATGTCTATATAAAATATGTGAATATAATACATGTAGAATGTCATTCTTAAAGTAATGTGTTGACATAAGCAATGTGTTGACATTCTCAAAGCATTGTGTTGATATTTTCAAAATACTATATTGACATTTTCATCCAAAACCCTAATTTGATAGTTTTTTTTTATTTTTTCAATTTAATTAATAAAAACGAAAATTACACATGGTAAATTTTAAACCACTAGATTTCTAAAATCCTATGGTCTTAAATCAGTTGTAGTTAGCAACTAGAGAGTGAGTTAGCAATTGATTACTCCCTTAGTCATATTAAGTCATGACTAATCAAATGAATTTATGCGCTCTTAGATTCATGACTCTCGTCTTTTATGAGTAATTGTTTTATGAATTTATAATTTTATATCAGTGAAATTATGAAGAAGAAAAAATTGAAGTAACCTGTAGTCGGTTATTTTATTTGATTTTGACTTTAGATCACCTTAATATCCAGATCCAGTCAAATTGAGTAATGAATTGCCATATGGAGTTAAGATATTGGTTGCGATATTACTGCTTGTGATAAATATTGTGAGGTACTATTCAACTACGGGGAAGGATCCTCTGCTGTTTTGCAAATCACGGCACTGCCTGCTGTGCATAAGACGCAGGAAATATTGAATGAAACGCAGGGATTGTACCACATGGGCCCACTACACAGAACCTTCATCTCTTCCATTGAATATATATACAAATAAACTTATTTTTATATAAAAGACAGGTTTCATCTTTTTATCATTAAATATTAAAATTGATTTGTTTTATTCAAAAGTGTAAATAGTGATGAAATTTTACAAATTGTTTTATCCACAGAATCATATATATCATGATTACTAATTATTTTTTACAAGAATTTCGTCATTTACATTTTAGAATAATTTATTGACTATATTTTACTTTGTAAAAGTCACGACTTAGTAAATTTTTACTAATATAAATATTCATCATTGACATTTTATCATATAGAAATCAGTGTACTTAATTTGTAAAAAATAATTTGACTTAATCTACTAGTTTTTTACTGATACTATATAAATTCATTGTTGACATGTAAGATAATTTATTTAGAAAAATATTTGCTTCTTTTATAATAGTATATTTTTATACATTACAATACTTAGTTTTTGTTAATTATTACGCCTATAAGTGGAGTATACATATAAAATATATTATCATAAAAGAAGTATTATTAATAAGAAATATTATTATATTTAAAGAATTACTACTATTATTCAACATAAAAACGATACTTAAGAAATTATATAACATATTTTAAATAACATATCGGGTAAATATTAATAAAACAAATGAGTTTGTAGCTGTTAGTAATAAATGGAAGAGATAAAGGTTCTGTGTAGTGGGCCCATGTGGAAGAATGATGTTTGAATTAGTAATTGCATAAAGACAATTAAAGGGAAAACGAATAAAAATGAAAGAAATTTATAAGTTAGAGCATCTCCAATGGCGGCGTCGGCACCGGCACGCCGATTTTTCACGGACGCCAGTGCTGACACCGAACCATTGCAGTCGGCGTCAGCGAAATCGACGTCAAAATCGGCTTGCCCACGCCGATTCTTGGGCTGATGCCGATCCGCACGGCGCCATTGTCGGCCCCGGATCGGCGTCATACCGGCGTCAGATTTTTAATTTTTTTTTAATTTTTCGAAACACTATACATACGCGCTTTGGACGTCATTTTCATTCGCACCACTTGTTTTAACGAGTACTCTCTCTATCTTAATTTCTGTACAAGTTCAACAACGAGAAATGAGTAATGCCGGTGGTAGTGGTGGTGGCTGATGAATCCGCGAATTTCTGATGTTAGTGAATGCAGGAAAATACAGATCACGACACAGAGATTTTACGTGGTTCGATTTACTGAGGTAAATCTACGTCCACGGGAAGAAATGAGGGCAGAGTTGTATTGCTTGATCTGTTTTCTTACAGCTTACAATACAGACTTGCTATTTTGTATTTGATCTCTGGAAAGCGAGAGAGTCCCCCTAATCTATTTGATCTAAGTTCTATTTATACATTGAACTAAGATCGTGGCTTGCGTCACCACTAATGATGGTTGTGGATGTCGTGGAGGTCATGCGATCCTGCATGGGCCCACTATCCTGCATGAGTTAATGACTGCTTGACACCACTAAATAGATCGTGGGTGTAGTGGAGATCGTGGAGGTTCTGACATGAGTTGACTATCTCCCAGTTCGGTCAAATACTGAGACCGAACTGCTGAACTATTGCCGAGCAGCTTTTGCCGGTCTGAGAGTAGAGCTTGATTGGTCGGCTTTTACCGAGCTGTAGGCTGGGGCCGAACTCTTTGGTAATGCCGAACTGATTGGTTGGCTTTTACCGAGCTGTAGGCTGGGGCCGAACTCTTTGGTAATGCCGATCTGATACTCTTCCTTGGGCTTTGGGCTGATGGGCCGTCACTGCTGTTGGGCTTGTTTAGTCCGTACTCCATCACTACCCCCCCCGAAAAGCGAAGTGAATTACTTCGGCGAAGCGAGTCACTTCGGCATTCTGGATAAAGGTACGGGGTAAGTTGATGTTCGTCTTTGGTCTGATGAAATAAACATCTTTGACCGGACTCGTCTTTGGTCTGATGAAATAAACATCTTTGATCGGACTCGTCTTTGGTCTGATGAAATAAACATCTTTGACCGGACTCGTCTTTGGTCTGATGAAATAAACATCTTTGACCGGACTCGTCTTTGGTCTGATGAAATAAACATCTTTGACCGGACTCGTCTTTGGTCGGATGAAATAAACATCTTTGACCGGACTCGTCTTTGGTCGGATGAAATAAACATCTTTGACCGGACTCGTCTTTGGTCTGATGAAATAAACATCTTTGACCGGACTCGTCTTTGGTCTGATGAAATAAACATCTTTGACCGGACTCGTCTTTGGTCTGATGAAATAAACATCTTTGACCGGACTCGTCTTTGGTCTGATGAAATAAACATCTTTGACCGGACTCGTCTTTGGTTTGATGAAATAAACATCTTTGACCGGACTCGTCTTTGGTCGGATGAAATAAACATCTTTGACCGGACTCGTCTTTGGTCTGATGAAATAAACATCTTTGACCGGACTCGTCTTTGGTCTGATGAAATAAACATCTTTGACCGGACTCGTCTTTGGTTTGATGAAATAAACATCTTTGACCGGACTCGTCTTTGGTCGGATGAAATAAACATCTTTGACCGGACTCGTCTTTGGTCTGATGAAATAAACATCTTTGACCGGACTCGTCTTTGGTCTGATGAAATAAACATCTTTGACCGGACTAAGCTTGTGTCCTAATTTGGCGAGTTTTATCGCTCGGATCGGACTTTCCGTTGTCCTAATTTGGGGATCGGACTTTCCCTTGTCCTAATTCGGCGAGTTTTATCGCGTGGATCGGACTTTCCCTTGTCCTAATTCAGGCAAGTTTTATCGCGTGAATCGGACTTTTGTTGCAGTTCGTTTCAGACGAAGTGCTTGATTTTTAAGCCGAATTGTGGTCTTGTATCCTCTTTAGAAGCTTGGACTTCACAATCGTTGGCTTATTGCAGTTCGTTTCAGACGAAGTGCTTGTTAAGCTGAATTGTGGTCTTGTATCCTCCTTGGAAGCTTGGACTCACAATCGTTAGCTTGTTGCAGTTCGTTTCAGACGGACTGCTTGTTAAGCTGAATTGTGGTCTTGTATCCTCCTTAGAAGCTTGGACTCACAATCGTTGGCTTATTGCAGTTCGTTTCAGACGAACTGCTTGTTTAAGCTGAATTGTGGCCTTGTATCTTCTTTAGAAGCTTTGACTTCACAATCGTCGGCTTATTGCAGCTCGTTTCAGACGAACTGACATCTCTTAGGTACGGAGGAGATGGAGTTCTCCTGTGGTTCCGGTACCGAGGAGGAACAGGAACATGTCGGGGTTGAGGATTCTTCTTTCCGGAAGACACGGCACTACTGCGGTAGTGACTTTCATGTCCGGAGGAGGAAGGAGAATCCACCCTTTTCGTCTTCGGCTCTTGGCTCTTTTGCAGGAAGGCTAAGAACTCATCCTGCTTCTCAGCCAAGAACAGCTTGACAGCCTCATTCAAATCAGGCTGCTGGGAAGACTAAGAACTCATCCTGCTTCCCACAGACGGCGCCAGTGATGAATCCGCGAATTTCTGATGTTAGTGAATGCAGGAAAATACAGATCACGACACAGAGATTTTACGTGGTTCGATTTACTGAGGTAAATCTACGTCCACGGGAAGAAATGAGGGCAGAGTTGTATTGCTTGATCTGTTTTCTTACAGCTTACAATACAGACTTGCTATTTTGTATTTGATCTCTCGAAAGCGAGAGAGTCCCCCTAATCTATTTGATCTAAGTTCTATTTATACATTGAACTAAGATCGTGGCTTGCGTCACCACTAATGATGGTTGTGGATGTCGTGGAGGTCATGCGATCCTGCATGGGCCCACTATCCTGCATGAGTTAATGACTGCTTGACACCACTAAATAGATCGTGGGTGTAGTGGAGATCGTGGAGGTTCTGACATGAGTTGACTATCTCCCAGTTCGGTCAAATACTGAGACCGAACTGCTGAACTATCGCCGAGCAGCTTTTGCCGGTCTGAGAGTAGAGCTTGATTGGTCGGCTTTTACCGAGCTGTAGGCTGGGGCCGAACTCTTTGGTAATGCCGAACTGATTGGTTGGCTTTTACCGAGCTGTAGGCTGGGGCCGAACTCTTTGGTAATGCCGATCTGATACTCTTCCTTGGGCTTTGGGCTGATGGGCCGTCACTGCTGTTGGGCTTGTTTAGTCCGTACTCCATCAGTGGCCGTGGTGGGGATGATGATGAGTACGAGCGTATGATGAACGAAGAGCTAGATACCTATGCGAGCCGTGAGGTTGATCGATGGCTGCAGAGTTATATGCAGCCGGCGGTACCTCGCCCACGACCAGTTGTCCACCGTCGAGAAGTGGTTGATTGTGATCATGTAGCTGCACATCGGCGCCTGTTCACAGATTACTTCGCAGAGGAGCCGCGTTTTAACGCCAACCATTTCAGGCGTCGTTTTAGGATGAGGTGGGACTTGTTTATGCGTATTGTTAACGCTTTGGAGTATCGATATCTGTATTTCCGCTTCAGGCACGATGCGACTGGCAGACCCGGCCACACCCCTATTCAAAAGTGCACTGCGACAACCAGGCAGTTGGCCTACAGGACTTCGGCAGACATGTGGGACGAATACCTCCACATCGGTGAGGCGACTGCCATTGAATGTATGAAGTATTTCTGTCAGGGCGTGATTGAAGTATTCAGTGATCAGTATCTCCGAAAGCCTACCCCCGAAGATTGTTGGGATCTGCTGCGGATGCACGGGGATCAGCATGGGTTCCCGGGAAGGTTAGGCAACATAGATTGTATGCATTGGGAGTGGAAGAACTGTCCCGCTGCCTGGAAGGGGTTCTACACGACCGGCTACAAGGGAAAGAATCTCACGATGATCCTCGACGCCGTAGCTGATTACCGGCTGTGGATTTGGCATGCGTATTTTGGGATAGCCGGTTCGAACAACGACCTAAACGTCCTCAACTCGTCGCCCCTTTTCAACGAGCAGTGCCAGGGCGTCGGTCCGGCCATCAGTTTTGTCGCCAACGGCAACCAGCATGATATGAGCTACTACTTGGGGGATGGGATATACCCTAGGTGGTCCGTCTTTGTGAAGACGATCCGGTGCGGATCAAATGCGAAGAAGGCCTACTTGCGACGCGGCAGGAGTCGGCTCGAAAGGACGTGGAGCGCGCATTTGGTGTGCTTCAGGCTCGATGGGCTGCAGTTAAGGGACTAACGCGTTTGTGGAATGTCGACTGCATTGCTGATATAATGTACGCTTGTATTATCATGCACAACATGATTGTCAAAGATGAAGGTGTACAACTGACTAATTGGGCCAACGACGATAATGAAGCAGGTCCAAGCCACGGCGTCGCCGCCGCCAACGTACGAGGTGGGGTACCTCACGATGAAGAAGCCCTCCTCCAAGCACATGCCGACATGCGTCAAACGGATGCTCATATTCAACTCCAAAAGGATTTAATTGAAGAGTTGTGGGCGCAGAGGATTGCAAGACGTTAGTTTTTATTTAAAATTATGTAATTTTTTTAAATGTACTTTTTAATTTAAATGAAAATAGTATATTTTCGCGTATATGTGTCGTATATTTAATTCCGTATTTTGTGTGATTGTTAATTGTTTGTTTTTCATAATTGAGTGATGTCGCTGGCCTATTGCATGTCCAGTTGCTTGTCCAGTTGCATGTACAGATGATGTGGCAGGAGGATTTTAGTGCTGATGATGTGGCAGTGACAAGACTATGGGAGGGCTATTGCATGTCCAGAACCACTGGAGATGCTCTTACAATCCCTCGTTTCATTCAATATTTCCTGCGTTTTATGCACAGCGGGCTGTGCTGTGATTTGCAAAACAGCAGGGGATCCTTCCCCACTCAACTACCATTAAAAGGGGAAAGGCAATTGAGTCACTGACTGTGTAAATTGTGGGTTGAAATATCATTACACCCTAGTGCTAATGCTAATACTAATACTAATACTAATACTAATACTAATACTAATACTAATACCAATACTAATATAGTTTTAGTGATTTAATTCGTGGCTATAATTGTTTTTTACTCAACCATCTTAATCAGTGAATTTAAGTTCTATTATTGGTTGATTAACTGGAAAGTAAAAGATGTTCATCTGCCAATAACAAACGCAGAAAGGTCAAATACAATTGTGTTGATTATGTTTCAAAACCATTTACTCTCTCTTCCGGTGATATTCACCCTATTTCTTATATGTGGATAATAGAAATAGATATATCAAACTTAGTAGTAGTAGAATAATGTTTCTCACGATAGTGCCACGTTTGCGTCATTTCCAAAGAAAACTGAAGATAATTGTGAAAATTACAAAAAAAAAGTGTCAAATTTATACTATTATTGGTGTCACGTTTTTATTTTGCTACTAAAGTAGTTTCTTTCAATTATTTATTAATATTATTAATTTCTAATGATAATTGCAAACATACTCTCATTTGTCGTATGCACCAATCCTAATACCAGTATCTATTTTGATGAGGCATAGTGCACGGACACCATGTCCTAATTATTACTAATAAAATCTAATTGGAGATTAGCAATTTATGTACATTTATCATTTCTCTTTTTGTTAGAGTGGATGTACCTTACACATAAATCATAAATGAAACTTTATGTTGGGTATCGGTGGTGCACACCCGAACTCCACATTAGTATGATATTGTCCGCTTTGGGCAAAAGCCCTCACGGTTTTGCTCTTGGGGTACTCCCCAAAAGGCCTCATACTAATGGAGTTGGGGTAGTCGGGATAGTCCATTTATATGCTTGCAACTCTTGTTCATTCTCCGATGTGGGATATGGTTTGCTTCACCACAATCCTCCCCTCAAACCAAGACCACCCTCAAACCAAGACCACCAGACCAAGACCACATGTCTGTGCCCCCATGTTACAGGTCACCAGGTCACCACAAGTCTTGGTCGAGCTCACGGAGAGACATCGGAGAACTTGCAAGCGCAACCCACCGAACCCCGAGCCACACAGGCCCAGCCCCTGAACCAGGGCTCTGATACCACTGTAGGGTTCCTGGTGGTGCACACCCGAACTCCACATTAGTATGATATTGTCCGCTTTGGGCAAAGGCCCTCACGGTTTTGCTCTTGGGGTACTCCCCAAAAGGCCTCATACTAATGGAGTTGGGGTAGTCCATTTATATGCTTGCAACTCTTGTTCATTCTCCGATGTGGGATATGGTTTGGGTTTCTTGGTGTGTTTTTCACTGTGTTTCTTGCTTCCGTGGTGTTTGTCTGTTTTTTTTTTTCTTTGCGCTCTCTGCTTTAAAATCTCTTATTACTTGACCACCAAGCATTTTGTGCTGCCTAAGTGACCCCCTGCGCCCTCCACAAGCGAGTGATTGCGAACTGGGATAGCCTTAGCCGGCCTTGCTCGTGACAGTCAAGGATTTGAGGTTCTCGTGTGAAAACTCTGTGTTCTCTTGCTGCCTGAAAGGCTGTCTGTGTGCCTGAATTATGCTACAATTTGATGTCATGTACTGCACTTGAGCACTCTGGCCTGAGTGGAAAGTGGGGAGATGGAAGTATGAAGATCTGTAAGGGTTCTATGTGTCTTTTTAAGGCAAAGAGAAAATGTGGCTTGTATGTGTGTAATGCTGTGCCTCTTACTTGTGATAAAGCCTGTGCTAATGTGGTAAATTCTGATAAATTGTTACTGTGGCACAATAGGCTAGGTCATATGAGTGAAAAGGGGTTAAACATTTTGAAAAAACATGCAATATTGTCTGATTCTGATGTAATGGGCAACATGCCTTTCTGTGACACATGTGTTTTGGGTAAACAACATAGGGTTTCTTTTCCCACCCCTGTCCCTGCAAACATTAGTAAAAATGTCTTGGAATACTTGCATATGGATGTGTGGGGCCCTGCCTCTGTGTCTTCCCACTCTGGGTCTGTGTATTTTCTGTCAATCATTGATGATTTTTCAAGGAAAGTATGGTGTTTTCTTATGAAGCACAAGTATGATGTGTTTGGAAAATTTACTACTTGGAAAACCTTTATTGAGACTCAAACTGGGAATAAGATTAAAGTTATCAGAACTGACAATGGTTTAGAGTTTTGTAATAAACAATTTGATGATTTGTGTGCTTGTCATGGCATTAAAAGACATAAGACAGTCCCTTATACCCCTCAACAGAATGGGGTGGCTGAGAGGATGAATAGAACTTTACTTGATAAAGTGAGATGTATGTTGGATAAGTCTGGATTGTCCAAGAAATTTTGGGGTGAAGCTTTAATGACTGCAACTTATCTTGTGAATAGATCTCCCTCTGTGCCTTTGCAAGGACTCTGTCCTGAGTATGTGTTCTTTGGGAAATCCCTTGATCTTTCTAATCTGAGAGTGTTTGGTTGTTCTGCTTTTGTGCATACTAAAACTGATAAATTAGAACCAAGGTCTAGGAAAGGTGTTTTTTTGGGATATCCTGAAGGTGTGAAAGGGTATAGGATATGGCTAAGAGATGAGCCAGGGTTTAAAGTCATTATTAGTAGGGATGTTGTGTTCAATGAATCTGAATTCCCTTGCTTGCAAATGGCTGAAAACCCTGCTCCACAGAATGTGGACAGTGACCCTCTTATTGAGGTGGAGTCCACAAATACACCCACTACTGTGGAACATCCTCAGGATGTTCCAAGTGAGGTGGAGCAGCCTTATTGGAACTGTACTCCAATCTATACTCCTAATGAAACACCTAATGAAGGGGGTCCACAAGATAATGATATGAATGTGCCCTCAAATGATAATATGTACAATGTTGCTGACTTACCTGGTAGTCCTGTCTGTAATCCTCCTATAATGCCTGTCCAGAATGTGCTTAATTCTCCCTCTGGTATTCAAAATGCTATTGATGCTCCAAATCTAAATGATTACATCTTATCTAGAGATAGACCTAGGAGGCAAATTCATAAACCTGCTAGATATGATGGTTATGTAGGCTTGGTTGCTTTAATCAATTTGGCTTTCAATGTTCATGAAGCTGATGGGGAAGAGCCTCAATCTTATAAACAAGCTACTAGGTCTAAATTCTGGAATGAATGGCATAAAGCCATGTTAGAGGAAATGAACTCTCTGAAAATTAATCATACTTGGATACTTGTTCCTCTACCTCTGGGTGCCTCTGTTGTGGATTGCAGGTGGTTGTATAAACTTAAAAGTGAGGTAGAGGGTTTAAGATATAAGGCCAGATTAGTGGCCAAGGGTTTTACTCAACAAGAGGGGTAGATTACACTGAGATCTTTGCCCCTGTGGTTAAATTTACAACTGTGAGATTGATGCTTACTTTGTGTGCTCATTTTGATTGGGAACTGAAACAAATGGATGTTAAAACTGCTTTCTTGCATGGTGACTTGGATAAACCTATTTACATGAGACAGCCTGAAGGCTTTGTTGATCCTAAGTTTCCTAATCATGTGTGTTTGCTCAAGAAAGCTTTGTATGGTCTGAAACAGTCACCTAGGCAGTGGAATATTAAGTTTAATACTTGCATGCATGATCTAGGTTTTGTTAGGAGCACTTTTGATGCTTGCTTGTATGTTAAAAACTTGAATACTGCTGCTCCTGTCTTTCTTCTGTTGTATGTGGATGACATGTTAATAATGGGTCCCTGCTTGAAGACTATAACTGCTGTGCAAACTGCTCTGAGCAAGAATTTTGACATGAAAGATCTAGGGGATGCTCAGAAAATATTAAGCATTAATATTATCAGAAATAGAAAAGAGTGTGTACTTGTTTTGCATCAAGAACCCTATGTGCTCAAAATTCTGAAGAAGTTTAACATGTTTCATGCTAAGCCTACATCTGTTCCCTTAGCTGCTCATTTCATGTTGAGTAAAGACTTGTGCCCCAAATCTGATTATGATATCAATGCCATGAAAAAGGTTCCCTATGCTAATGCTATTGGATCTGTGATGTATTTGATGGTTAGTACTAGGCCTGATATTGCCTATGCTGTGTCTTGTTTGAGTAGATACATGTCAAATCCTGGTCCTGTTCATTGGGAAGCCTTGAAGTGGTTGTTAAGATATCTGAAACATACTTCTAAGTATGGATTGTGCTATTCCAGATGTGAAGATGGTGTAAAACTGACTGGTTATGTTGATTCTAACTATGCTAATGATAGAGACAAGAGGAAGTCCACCACCTCCTATGTCTTTACTGTTTGCAGGTCCTGCATAAGTTGGAAATCACAGCTGCAACATATTGTAGCTCTCTCTACCACTGAATCTGAATACATTGCCATTACAGAGGCAATGAAGGAGGCTGTATGGTTAAAGGGAGTGCTCTCTGAACTCAATTTTGTGAAAACTCCTCCTGTTTTGTTTTCAGATTCTCAATCTGCCATTCAACTGTGTAAAAATCCAGTCTTCCATGATAGGACTAAGCACATTGATGTAAGGTTTCATTACATCAGAGATATTGTAGAAAAGAATGAGGTTTCTCTTTTAAAAGTACACACTGATAAGAACCCAGCTGACATGGGAAATAAATGCTTACCACTTGAAAAACTTCTTTTCTGCATTAAATATCTGCATTTTGACCTAGGATAGCTGCATGTCCCGGGGGTTAAAGACCTCAGCCTCTAAGCTTACTGTGGTAAGGGTAGCTGGTGGCTGGAGGCACTAAGTCCTCAAGACTAATGGGTGTCAGCCCCTCAGGAGTCTTGTAGGCAAACCTGGTTGCTTCCCTATGCAATTGAACTTTGTTCTTTGGTGCTGTGGGAACTGCCTTGTAGGCTATGATGATTAAAACCTTAGCTAATAGTGCAATTGGTTTCCCAAAAATAATGTCCAAGGTGGAGTATGTTGATTGTTTGGGCTGTTAAGTTGGTGGACTATTATTGTTGGGCCTGGAATTAATCTGGCCCATCAGGTAAGTTGGGCTAGTTTTTTGCCCTAGCCCATTCCCGGTTTGATATACCCCCCTCTCTCCACTCACCGCCTCACTTCACTCTCTACTCTCTGATTTCTCACACTTCTCTCTCGAGTTCTTGAGTTTCCCTTGAGTTTTCCTTCTCTGATGTTTCTCTGGTTGTTCCACTGTGGTTTATCACTGATATTTGTGTGATTAAACGAGTGTGTGGGTTTGAGATTAGCAACTACTTCGGTTGCAGGGGTTCCAGAGAAGTTAGGGTTTCTTGTGGAGAGGTTTCTGTGGTTGTGAGCTTTGAGATCGGCTAGATCCGGGGCAGTGGAGTGGTTTGGGGTTGCAACCTATGGTTTGTGAAGAGTTTCACGGTTGAACTCAACGTTGCTCCCTTGGATTGTTGTTTTGGTGAATAGATCTGTACTATTGGCGGGTGGCTGAGCCATTGCTTATAGATCTATGCGATTCCTTTGTTATATTGCTTATTACTGCTTGGTTTGTGTAGATCCGAAAGGATCTTTCTTATTTTACTAACTAGGGTTTCTAGTTGTGCAGGGTTCTCGGTGAATCTTGAGGATTCTGGTTCGTGAAGGCAGTGTTTAAGTTCATTAGCTCATTGATTGTAATAGCTAGTGTCCTTGTATTAAATCAGTCGCTTGGTTGGTGGTTTGACTGAGCCATCTTGTAAACAAGACCAAAGAGGTCTCGGTAAATAGTGAATCCGGATAGTCTGATCCCTACAGTGGTATCAGAGCCACGGGGGGACTATTCCGGCACGCCGAGTCGCTAAAGGAGGTGGGCAAGTGGAACCCTCCCTCGAGTGGGGGTTTGCTCTGATACCACTGTTGGGTATCGGTGGTGCACACCCGAACTCCACATTAGTATGATATTGTCCGCTTTGGGCAAAAGCCCTCACGGTTTTGCTCTTGGGGTACTCCCCAAAAGGCCTCATACTAATGGAGTTGGGGTAGTCGGGGTAGTCCATTTATATGCTTGCAACTCTTGTTCATTCTCCGATGTGGGATATGGTTTGCTTCACCACAATCCTCCCCTCAAACCAAGACCACCCTCAAACCAAGACCACCAGACCAAGACCACATGTCTGTGCCCCCATGTTACAGGTCACCACAAGTCTTGGTCGAGCTCACGGAGAGACATCGGAGAACTTGCAAGCGCAACCCACCGAACCCCGAGCCACACAGGCCCAGCCCCTGAACCAGGGCTCTGATACCACTGTTGGGACCCGGTGGTGCACACCCGAACTCCACATTAGTATGATATTGTCCGCTTTGGGCAAAGCCCTCACGGTTTTGCTCTTGGGGTACTCCCCAAAAGGCCTCATATTAATGGAGTTGGGGTAGTCCATTTATATGCTTGCAACTCTTGTTCATTCTCCGATGTGGGCTATGGTTTGCTTCACCACACTTTATTTATTTCATTTCTTTCCGTCGTCCTTCTAATTATAAGTTATATCTTCTCGTATATTGGATTGTAGGATTTAAAGATAATACTGTCAAACTTACCTAAATCAAAGGAGGCAAATCGTGAGTCATTAAGGAGGGAAATCAAGGAGACCAATTTGGGAGTCATTATGTAGAGAAATTGATACTCAATTGATATTGATACCTTGTACAAAAATAGATTACTCCATATATGAAGGCTAGGACCGATTGTAATTAACAAAACATAAGAAATAATACAAACCATTCTTCTCCCAAATACTTCATTCGCTGTTCTACTATGCATAGCCTATCTACACCTCTCGATTACCATCGTTAAGATGGTATCAGAGCAGGTATATGCGGGAGTGAAACTCAGAAAAATTTCATCACCGTCTCAAATACCTTCCCCGACCTTTTGATACCTGCAAAACACATCCAAACACAATGTCAGATTCCGATAACCCACAAAAAACCAACCAACCAATAACTCTTTCAGCCGAGCAATTCGCTGAATTCATGAGACTTAGCCTGTCTCAGAAAAGCCAACAACCCCAGGCTTCATCAATTGAATCTCTAGGCGAAGTTCGTCTGGCAGAAAAACTCAATGGGGATAACTACCCCCTATGGGTGAAGTTAATGAGAAGAGGAATTCGGGGGAAGGGTCTGTCCTCTCACATAGACGGAGTTACAGACTCTCCCTCCCCGACGGATCCAAACTACAGTCGATGGCAACAGCGGGACGATTGTTGCTTCAACTGGATTATAAGCAACATCGACGCCAGCCTCATAAACGAGGTCTCCCAATACGAAACGGCATTTGACTTATGGGACAGTCTTGCCACTACGTACGGGAGTGGTGCCGATCAGTTTCAGATATCCAACCTGCACAGACAAGCATACACCATCAAACAAGGGGATTTAACCCTGGAAAATCTCTGGCAAAAACTCCAGGATCTCTGGATATCCATCGACACCAGAGACCCTATTCCAATGGACACACCAGAGAGCATCGAGAAGTACAACCATTACATACAGAGGCATCGGTTATACCAGTTTATCTGGGCACTGGATGATACCAAATACAGCAAAGTCAAGAGAGATATACTCAACATGGATCCAATCCCATCAGCAAGGAAGGCATACGGCCTAGTGAGACGGGAATCCGTAAACGAGAAACTCCTCACCCCAGACTCCGAAATCGGAGTCGGTCTCGCAATGTACGACCAAAGCCGAACCTCCACACCACAATTCAACACACAGCCGAAGCATCCCAACCACCACAAAGACGAAGACAAAAGTAAACTAATATGCAGTCATTGTGGAGGGAAGAAACACACCAGAGATACATGCTTTCACCTCCACGGATTCACGGAGTGGTGGGACGAAATAAAACGAGCCAGACAAGCCCAAAATTCCGCCCGTGGTGGCAGAGGTAGAGGAGGCGGGAGAGCTTCAGCAGCGGTTGGCCTCGAACGCGCCACCTTCACCGAAAAATCGGCGGGCGGCAGCGGAAGCAGCGGCGGTGGAGTCAACCCAGGCGGAGGCGAGACGCGAACAGACGCAAACCCGATAAACGCGTCGGTCGCGGTAGCACGGACTTGGTCGAAAGGTAATTCCTCACACATTGAAGACCCCACCGGCGGTGACGGCGGGGGGAGAGCCGATGCCAGGGCTAGGGTTCAAAATCGCAAGGCGGCTAGGGTTCGACCTCCCGATTTGGGGGAAATCACAAAATCCCTTCTCAAAATAACACACCCATCCCACACTTCCCACTTATGTCAATCGGACCCCCACCCTGAAACATTATCCAAAAATTCTCCCCGAAAATTTAAAAAATCCCACATTGACCCCCATCATACTTTTACATCTAAAAACACACCCCAAACTTCGTATAAATCTCACTCTGACCCCTTAGTTGCCAAAACCTTACAAATTAGCCCCCAACCTTTATCTCCTACCCAATATCAACCTAGCATACCGTGTCGGAACTCCTTTGACGCATTAGCCTGCTCCTCGACCTCCACTTCCTGTCCAAAAGACCCACATTAGATTTTTTACTGTGGTGCGACAGATACAATTTCCTTCAAAGCCTCAGACTTTGTATCCATTTCCACCTCAAAAAAACCTATGTCCAAACCGCCAGTGGGGACCTAGCACGCGTGATGGGGGCTGACACGATTAACATCTCGCCCACTCTATGCCTCTCTAATTGCCTTTTCGTTCCATCCTTATCTCATAAGTTGTTATCAATTAGTCATGTGACTAAAGAGTTGAACTGTAAATTACTAATGCAGCCTAAATTTTGCATGTTACATGATATCAAGACGGGGACGATAGTTGGGCGTGGCACTGAGCGAAGCGGACTGTATTATGTGGACGAGATAGCCCAACAGAGTGCTGCCATGATGCTAACTCCAGGACCGACAGACAGACAGGCTTGGCTTTGGCATCGTCGGTTAGGGCACCCATCCTTAGGCTACTTTCGACTTTTATTTTCTGAATTAGCTAGATCTTTGAACTCTTTTCATTGTGATACTTGTGTTTTGGCCAAGAACCATAGACATTCTTTTAAGTTGAACAATACAAGAGTTAAAACTCCTTTTGCTTTAGTTCATTCTGATGTTTGGGGTCCTGCTCCCATTAGTGGGAGCCAAGGTTTTCGATATTTCTTAATATTTATTGATGACTACTCCCGCATGACATGGATCTATTTTTTGAAAAATAAACATGAAGTGGGTGATAGGTTCGTAGATTTCTATAACCTCATTCAAACCCAATATAACCACACTATCCAGATCCTTAGATCAGACAATGGGGGGAATATGTCAATAATAAATTGCAAGAATTTTTTAGGCAAAAGGGACTAATCCACCAAACCTCGTGTGCATACAATCCGGAACAAAATGGGGTCACCGAACGGAAAAACCGCTATATTCTCGAAATTACACGAGCTTTGTTAATTGAATCTAAGGTACCAAATTTTTTTTGACCAGAAGCTACAGCTACCGCAGTTTACCTCATGAACTGTCTTCCCACTGGCATACTTGGCTTTAAAACTCCCTTGGACACCTTCTCTCAGCATTTCGAAATCCCATCATCACTGTCTTTAGAACCTAGAGTGTTCGGCTGCTCAGTCTTTGTTCACATTCCTAAACACGAACGCACCAAATTAGACCCTTGCGCCCTAAAGTGTGTCTTCATTGGCTATGGAAAAAATCAAAAAGGATACCGGTGCTATGATCCAAAAACCCGAAAAATCCACACTACCATGAATTGTGATTTTGTGGAAGGCGAGTATTTTTATAGCCAATCCCGTAGTCAGGGGGAGATACATACTTTAGACGATAGTCCAAACAATAGCCTCCTAGATTGGCTACCAGACATTGGAAACAACCATTTAGGGGGAAAACCACAAATGGGGGAACATCAGACAGGGGGGGGAGTCAAAGCCAAGTCCTGTCACAGACGTTGGTCCACCTGAGGACGCTAGCAACACCACCGGGCCGTCACATCCCGTAATACAGAACGACGAACAAAGTGTCAATGACCAACAATCAGAACCGACTTCGATACCTGAGGTAAGCAGTTCAGATATTGATAATACATCCTCAGAATGTACTAATCTTGATAGGGACTCGAATGAGGAAAGTGGAGTAAGTGGAAGGAGTACATACGAACTCCCACCAAGGCAAACAAGAGGAGTCCCTCCACGCCGATACTCACCAGATTGGAGAGGAAAAAAGGCAAAATATGCAGTGTCCAATATTGCACACAGTCATCTATCAGAAATGGCCAAAGCCTTCGAGACTGCCCTATATGAGGAAGAAGACATCCCACAATCCTTTGAAGAGGCAAATAAACATAAGCACTGGAGAGAAGCCATGAAGAAGGAAATAGATGCCCTAGTGAAGAATGGTACGTGGGAGAAATGTAAGCTACCAAAAGGAAAGAAACATGTCGGATGTCGGTGGATATTCACCATAAAATGAAGAGCAGATGGTTCAATCGAGAGGTACAAGGCAAGACTCGTCGCAAAAGGATACACCCAAGTATATGGAGTGGATTATGAAGAAACGTTCTCCCCAGTTGCATAAATGGAAACAGTACGGACACTACTGTCTGTAGCAGCATGCAAAGACTGGGCACTACATCAGTTTGACGTGACCAATGCTTTCCTTCATGGAGAACTACGCAAAATACAGAAGTATACATGGAGGTCCCACCCGGTTTCTCCGAACAATTTGGAGGAGGAGAAGTGTGCCGACTACGAAAAACTCTCAGTCTCCGCGAATCTGGTTCGGAAGATTCTGCCAGGCTATGATCAAGCATGGATTCCAACAAAGCCAGTCCGACCACACACTCTTCACAAAAAGGAGGGGCAACCAGGTAACTTGTCTGATTATCTATGTTGATGACATGATTATCACCGGAGATGATGTTGAGGAAATCCAGAGGTTGAAGGAAAATCTGTTCAGAGAATTTGAGATGAAGGACCTAGGCGCACTAAAGTATTTTTTGGGGATAGAAGTGTTCGATCTCGACACGGAATATTTCTAAGACATAAGAGGTATGTCTTAGATCTGTTGGCAGAGACAGGTCTCCTCGACTGCAAACCCACAGACACTCCAATGATTCAAAACCATGGCCTTAAAATAGAAGAGGGAGCGGAGCTAGCAGACAAAGAAAGATATCAACGCCTAGTCGGGAAACTCATATACCTCTCACATACGAGGCCTGACATTGCATATGTCGTGGGCGTTGTAAGCTAGTTCATGCACCAACCTCAAACTAACCACATGGATGCCGCGTTGAGGATCGTACGGTACTTGAAAGGCACTGTCGGCTATGGAATCTTCCTAGCAAAGAGAGATGATCTGGAAGTTGATGGATACACAGACGCTGACTGGGCAAGCAATCCAGTGGATAGGAAGTCAACAGGAGGGTACTTTACGTTCATTGGAGGAAACTTGGTTACTTGGAGGAGCAAGAAACAAAAGGTCATCGCCCTGTCAAGTGCCGAAGTTTCCTCCAATGAACGTAAAGTACCCTCCTGTTGACTTCCTATCCACTGGATTGCTTGCCCAGTCAGCGTCTGTGTATCCATCAACTTCCAGATCATCTCTATTTGCTAGGAAGATTCCATTGCCGACAGTGCCTTTCAAGTACCGTACGATCCTCAACGCGGCATCCATGTGGTTAGTTTGAGGTTGGTGCATGAACTGGCTTACAACGCGTTGAGGATCGTACGATCCTCAAACTAACCACATGGATGCCGCGTTGAGGATCGTACGGTACTTGAAAGGCACTGTCGGCTATGGAATCTTCCTAGCAAAGAGAGATGATCTGGAAGTTGATGGATACACAGACGCTGACTGGGCAAGCAATCCAGTGGATAGGAAGTCAACAGGAGGGTACTTTACGTTCATTGGAGGAAACTTGGTTACTTGGAGGAGCAAGAAACAAAAGGTCGTCGCCCTGTCAAGTGCCGAAGCTGAGTTCCGAGGAATGAAGAGTGGACTCATGGAAATCCTATGGCTTAGGAGGTTACTCACGGAAATTGGGTGTCCACCAACCCGAAAAAAGTCAGTTATTCTGTGACAACAAAGCCGCTATTAGCATCTCAGAGAATCCAGTGCAGCACGACAGAACAAAACATGTGGAAGTTGACCGACACTTCATCAAAGAAAAATTGGAAGGAGGTATTATTGAATTCCCTTTTGTCCGATCAGAAGAACAATTGGCGGATATCTTAACCAAAGCAGTTCATCCCAAGATCTTCGAAGAAATATTGTTCAAGTTAAGCATTGGAGATACCATTGCTCAACTTGAGGGGGAGTGCCAAACTTACCTAAATCAAAGGAGGCAAATCGGGAGTCATTAAGGAGGCAAATCAAGGAGACCAATTTGGGAGTCATTATGTAGAGAAATTAATACTCAATTGATATTGATACCTTGTACAAAAATAGATTACTCCCTATATGAAGGCTAGGACCGATTATAATTAACAAAACATAAGAAATAATACAAACCCTTCTTCTCCCAAATACTTCATTCGTTGTTCTACTATGCATAGCCTATCTACACCTCTCGATTACCATCATTAAGAAATACTGTACACTTGTAGATACTATCATGCACATGCATAATTATCAAAACTTTAGCAGCATTAATTATTTTGATTTCTCAACATGTGTAATTTATTATGGGTTGTGGGATTAGCTATTTTGATGGATGGACAGACATTTTTTTAATATAGAAAATCGACATATTAAAGTTGAAGTGTACCTCCTAATAATAAAATATAAATGATGTTTTTATTTTAAATGGTCCTAATAATTTCATACTATTTAATAGTCCTAGTACTACTATACAACTCCTAGTAGTACAAATTTAAATTTTACAGGAGAAATGTCTTATCAAAAATAAAATATGAAGATTGAAGGGGACAGCTCGGCTCTGCCTCCTTTCATTAATACAACTACTATAATGATGAAGGGAAATGTTATTTGCGTGCAAATTGGGTGGCATTCTTAATAAAAGAGCCAACTGCTTTCCAGTTCACTAAAGTAGGATTATTGCAGATCCATATATAGATGTACTGTGCCCAATTAATGTTTTTTAAAGTTTCAATAATATGGAAAACTAGTTCCATCTATTTCAAAAACGAATATAAATAATATGCCTTAATCGGACCTGACAATGTGACATGACGGAACCAAAATGATAAAATACTCTACATACAAATTTAATTAAAATTCACATTTAGAATAGACAAGTTTTTATATACCTATATTTTTGCTATTTCTTTTGGAATTGGTGGCTTTGATGTCCATTGAATTGCATTGTTTGTATATACGGTGTAGGTTTCACTTTAAAGCGATGAGTAAGCCACCATATTTATACATACTCAAAAAGTGTATTCAAAGTGGAGTAAACCACCAAGTGGTGTAAACGAGATGCAGGAATAATATTTTGCTCTTTAATGATTAATTATTTTTGTATTTAATCAGAAAAATTTGTTGCATATTAATTTATTATACTATGAGTGTGTTCAGTTGGCAAAATATGTAGTGTGGTTGGTTCATGAGATTCAATCTGACAACTCAATTCTAGATGTATAATTATGTGATAATTAGTTATAACTATTATTTTATTTTATAAACCGGAACACCGCCTATTAAGAGTAGTATAGTTCAAAATTTTATTTATTGTACTGGAACAAATTTAATTGTCCAGGTTTACGTGTGATAAAACTTTTTTCAAATAACCTAATGTGGACATATATCAAGCTTATCATATTTTTGTAAGATAAAAACTTTTCTTGAATGACCTACTATGACATATATCAACTTGGCTTTTGTCAAGTTACATTAATCCAGTGTACTAATCATAACTATAAATTGATCATCACTGGACTCTCTACAAAGATGTCATGTTTTTGTTTCAAAAAAACTCACGCTTAAAAATTTGTCACTTATTTATATTTTTATTAGTCAGTTATTTCTATTTTTATTTATCCTCCAAAATTTATCACTTTTTCACTTTTACTATTTTTATAGTGGATATCACATTTCACTAATTCATTATCACTCACATTTAATTATAGAGTGAACTACGTAAATAATTTATATATGAACTTTGCGTTTTGCACGCTAAGGTGTAATCTCATTTGTCATTGCAGATTTGGAGGTACCCAAACTATATGTAAATATCATTATTCAATACTATAATAGAGAAAATATCATACTTCATCCGTCCCAATATAAGTGAGATGTTTCTATTTGGCCGTTGTTAAATGATAGTAATAAATATTTAGAGTTAGAGAAAGTAAAGTAGGTAAGAGAATAATGTAGATAAGACTATCTTCTATATTATTCTCTCTTTTACTTTACTTTCTCTCAACTTTAACTATTTATTATCATTTTCGCAAAGCAACGACAAAAAATAAACGTATCGCTTATAGTGGGATGGAGGGAGTACTACCTAGTAGCAGATACTCCAATTTTATGAATGGACAAAAATTGTCCTCCATGCCTTGGGGGCAATTTTCGGTTGAAAAATATGATGAATACTGAAAAAAGATCATGAATGAGATTACGGATTACCCACAATATTTTTAAAGTTCATGGACTATTGACGTGCAAAACGCAAATTTCATGGACCTCATCAAGTACTTATATAAAAGTAGGACTTACATCCTATTATCTTTTTCAACTAATTTTCTAGTGCTTATAACTCCATCTGTTCTGCGGTAGTAGAGTTATTTCTTTTTGGCATGGAGATTAAGAGCATCCTCATCCATGCTCTCATGGAAGTGGGCCCAGACCCACTTTTATTCGTTTTTTACTCCATGCTCTTCCCCAAGAGCACAATACCCACATACATGCTCTTCCGCAAGGACATGCTCAAGGGTCCCACCATTCTATTATTAAATTTAAATAAAAACATTTCCACAATATTAGAATGCATTAAAAATACCTGGAATACTATAACAAATTACTAAAAAATTAAAAATTACATAGTTCAAATCCTAAAAATTAAAAATTACATAATTAAAGTCCTAAAAATTAAATAATTAAATTCATAAAAATTTCAAAAAACGGGTAATAAGGGCATCCACATCTGTGCTCTTTGGCAAGAGGACGGATGTGGGCCCGGACCCACTTTTATTAATTTTTTACTCCCTGCTCTTCCCCAAGAGCACAACACCCACATCCATGCTCTTCTACAAGGACATGCTCAAGTGTCCCACCATTCTATTATTCAATTTAAATAAAAACATCTCCACAATATTAAAATGCATTAAAAATACCCGGAATACTATTACAAATTACAAAAAAAATTAAAATTTTCATAATTAAAGTATTAAAAATTAAAAATTAAAAATTACATAATTTAAATCCTAAAAATTAAAAATTACATAATTAAATTTATAAATTAAAAAAACCCACTACTCGTGGCTGAATTTCGCCCAAATGGATGATGAATGTGTATATTTTTAGGTGATTTTGGGATTAAATTTTTAAAAAAAAATTCAAAAAAACAGTAATAAAACGGCTATATTTTTGGGCATCCGAAAATATATATTTTTTAAAATTTTGGTATTATTTTCGATTTAAAAAAAAGAAGAAAAAAAATGCCAACGGCCAATAGAAACGCGTCACGTCGCCCTGCTCAGCGGCACGAACGTGCTCTATGTATCGAGCAGAGCCGTGTCGTTGGCAAGAGCACAGCAGCGGACAGGGGCGTGCCGTGCCAGCGGCACGGACGGACGCCGTCTTCCGCAGCGAGCACCGCTGCGGATGCTCTAAACGGTTATATTTCTTGGAAATCCGATTTTTTTAATAAAAATTTTGGTATTATTTTCAATTTTTTTAAAAAAATGAAATTAAAACGGCATTTCCGTTGGCCAATTGCACGCTGCCACATCGCCATGCTAAGCAGCACGGACGTGCTCTTATTATCGAGCAGGGTCGTGCCGTTGGCACGATCACAGCAGCGGACTGGGCTGTGTCGCGCCGCTGGCACGGACGCCGTCCGCCCCGGAGAGTGGTGATGGGGATGCTCTAAGAATTAAGAAAGAGATACTATATAAAATATATTAAGTGAACAGAATAAAGTAGGTAATAGAGAATAAAGTAAAAGAGAGAAAATGTTACTTTTTTACTAAATAGGAAAATTACTCTATTATGATAGATCATTCCAAAATACTCCCTCCGTCCCCTAATAGGAGTCGCTCTTTGACCGGACACGAGTTTTAAGAAATGTAGAGAAAAGTTGGTTGAAAAAGTTAGTGGAATGTGGGACCCATATTTTTATATTAGTTTTATAATAAAATGTGAGTAGAGTGAGTTAGTGGAATGTGAGGCCTACTATCATTTATGGTAAAAATGAAGACTGACTCTTAATAGGGGACGACCCAAAATGGAAATTAGTGACTCTTATTCGGGGACGGATGGAGTAATAAAAAATGATTTTACTACTGTGGAAGAGAGTGTTATTTCTTAAAATATATGTAGGGTAAATTGGTGACAAGATTTTTGTAAACGGAGGGAGAATATAGTTAATAATGAACGATCAATATTACGTATATAGTAGTACTGACTTAAGCGTGAAAACCACAATACTTAAGAGCACCCGCAATGCTGTGCCGTTGCGGTGCCTATGCCGTTCCGGAGGAACGGTTCCGCGGCGGCACGCGTTGCAGCCGCCGTTTGGTTGCCACTCCGTGCCGATGCCGTTCCGGGTGTCGTTGCCGCGGCACGCGACACGACACGTTCCGCCACGCGCTGAGGTGACGTGGCAGGCTCTCATTCGACGCGTGACGCTCACTCGCTGCCCCGCGAGTGGGTTTCGCCACGGTGACGCAATAATTCATTTTTTTAAAAAAAATTTGAATTTAATAATAAAAAAAAAATTGCAACGCTACTGTTACCGTTTTTTTGTATCCATTTTTTTTTTATTATTTATTTATTTTTAATTTATTTACTCTATAAATACTCCTATTTCATACTCATTTCACTCACAAACACACATCTATTTCCACCTCAATTTTCATCTCAAATCAACTCTGTTTTTCTTCTCCCAAATTTAATCAAACTAATGGATCCTTTTGAACAAATGCGTCAAATATTGGAACAATCACTTGAAGAAGATCGACGACGGGAGGCGGAAGAAGCCGCCCCAACGACGCTCCCGTACGTAATCTTGCACAACATGATTGTCCAAGACAAAGGACCCGAGGCGGGAAATTGATTCGACCCTGAATCCCCCGGAAGCTCAACCGCAAGTAGTCCGCCTCGAAGTGGAGCGCATCCGTCTATACAAGAACGATTATCTATTCGTGCAAGGACACGCGACTCTAGCGCCCACACCCAACTCCAACAGGATCTAATTGAGCACATTTGGGCAAACTTTGGCGGATGAAATTATTAAAATTGTGTACTTTTATTTTTTAGAAAATTATTAAATTATGTTTTTTTTACGAATTTTATGTTGTAAGTTTATTTTATTTAATAAAGTGTGTTTGTTTTAATTGAATTGGGTTGGAAATAAAAATAAGAAATGAAATTGAATGAATAGTAATTTAAGAAACGGTTAAGGAACAGATAAGAAACGGAGGGTTGCAGGTTCCGTTCCTTAGTTAAGGAATGGAGTAAAAAAGTACAGTGGGGCCCGCAAATAATAGTTTAAGGAACGGTTTAGGAACGGTATAGGAACAGCGTTGTGGATGGCCTAACTACTCCTCTCCTGCTTTATCTATCTAGATTGTAAAACGAATAAAAAACTTTCTGATACCATAAGATAAGACAGAACTCATAAGTATATAATGCAGAAGATGTTGAGCACTTTTGTTCAATAAAGTAAAGAACAATTGTCCCTTCGGGGACATCCGATAAAATTGGAACGATACAAAGAAGATTAGCATGGCCGCTGCGCAAAAATGACACGCATAAATCGAGAAATGGTACAATTTTTTTTTAAAAAAAAGTAAAGAACAATTGTGATGTGGCCAATTTGTCATACAGTTCGAAAAATAAGGTTTACACAACGGTGCGCATTTTTCAGAAGTTAATTCTAATAAATAGTACTCCTAGGGGGTGTTCAGTTGACAAGATTAAATCTCATGATTAAATATGTATCATGTTTGGTTCATAAGATTGAACCCTTCAATTTAATCCTAGAGGGATAGTCTCATGATAATTAGTCATAGCCTCCCCCTCCAACTAAAATAATCCCACAACTTAATCCTAGATGGATAGTCTCATGATATTAGTCATGACAACCGAACGCCACCCTAGTATATGATTTTCCATTTTCCGGTATTTAAAAATCACATTTTTTATGCTTGGTGATAATTTTCGCTCCAAAAGGCCCTAAAAAACATATTTTCACATTTTTACCATGGAGGACATATATGATAAAAGGACCTAAAATGATATTTTAAAAAACTTGTCTCTTTTTCTTCTCTACTTCCCTAATTCATTTCTCTCTCTTCATTTCTTCTTTATTTAATCGGTGTGCCCAATTTGTAGGCAAAATTTTTGAATTTTTTAAAATAAAAATAAAGTATGGTTCAATGTACCACAATTTATTTTATAAATAAATTATTATTTAAACATTGGTAGATATAAATTATACTCCAATGTACCACAATTTCACATTTTTGCCATGGAGTATAATAATGAATCATGGTTTTATACGAAAAAATTTGTGATAATAAATCTCATTATTTAAACATTTATTTATAGAACACCATGCTCATGCTATGTGTATCATTCTTAGTCATGACATTTGATTCTTTTTATCCAAAAAAATCTTAGTAATGGGAGAAATAAAGATAAATTAAAAGGTTTCGTCTTCATACTATCTTTAGCTTCGAAACATATCTATTATTTCGAGCTCGTTATATCACACTAAAAGGAAGAAGAAATGGAAAATAGAACAAAGAAAAATAGAAACTGAAGAATAAAAAAGAAGTAACAAATAAAGAAAAAAAAAATTCACATATTTGATACTCCCCCCGTCCCAAGATATTAGACTTGTATAACACTTTCGAGTGTCCCAACATACTTAAGCTATTTCTATTTATGGTAAAAATCTACTTTATTATCAACCTCACTTACACCACTAAACAACACCTCCTAAATTCATATGTCAAAAGAAATGAGTCTAATATCTTGGGACGGAGGGAGTACAATTTAATTTAAATTTTCAAAAATACCTTCCACGGCTAAAAAATTACATGGTTGGTACCTAGAATTATTTTTGTCACGAAGTACCAAAAACAATATAAAACAAAGATCGGATATCATTTTTGTGCAAAAGTGAAATATCTGTTCTATTTATGTACTAGTTCACTCTATATTTTTTCTTATTTCTTTTTATGTTCTATTCCTTTGAAAAACTCACACTATCTCCATTTCCTAATAGAAAGGGAACATTCCTGATACTTCTAGGAAATTTTTTTTATCATCCCTTTAATTTACAATAAAAGTCATATTTTGCATTTTCATCCGGTCCGTCACATAATAAGAGTTAACATTTTATTTTACCATAAATGGTAAATAGACCTCATCATATTTTTTTAATTTATTTCACTCACATTTTATTACTTCTATAAAATTAATATATGGAGTATAAGAAAGACTTAGATTCCACTAACTTATTAATCCTATATTTTACATTTCTTAAAGTTTGTGTTCATATCAAATAGGATTTCTATTATATGGACGAAGAAAGTAATTAATACAATAAAATGAATATCTCCAAATAATAATGAAGGCATGTGCCGTATATTGGTGATATTGTAATGACAAAAGGGCACGAATCAGCCCATAATTTAAACGGCGATACCAACCCATGAACCACAGAAGAATATCAGTATTAAATAAAAGAAGTACCATCAGTGCTCCACAAAGTACAACACTGATGTTTCACTTTCCCCGTGCCCTCATTTACTAGTGTATATAAACATCGAATCATATGCCATTACCTGAATGAATCACCATCTAATTACCTCACACCTTCTCTCTATCTCTATCTCTATCTCAAACGTCACAATTCACAGAAATACACAAAGCCATGGCGAAATCTTCATCTCTCGAACTTGACTTTTTCGCCATGGCGGATAAAGGATCTACTGCTCTCCCACCGCCCACTGCTGCCCCCGTTTTTCAGCGTAGAAGAAGTTTTCGAGGTTTGTAATATCTCTCTCTCTCTCTCTCTCATATATATTTAAATACTATATGTATATGTGCAGATATACAAGGTGTTATAACGAAGATGAATCCAGAGGTGGTGAAGAGCGTGATTGGGAATGGCGATTTTGCGATTCCTTCTCCTCAATTTGATCCTAAACTTAGGTAGGTAACCATGAATTTTCTTCCTTATTTGATTTCCTGCATTTAATTGATTTTTTTATTTTAAAATTACGTAGCCTGCGGTGTGGGGGTGATGAGAATAGAGCTCCAATGACCATTTTCTACAATGGAATGGTTTCTGTATTTGACGTCTCTCCACGCAAGGTGCGTGTCCTTCCTTTTTCAGAGATAAGATTCTTCAAATTCAAATTTTTTTAATTCTTATTTAGGATCGGAACAGGCACACGATATTCTCAAAGTCGCTGATGAAATGCTTCCTTCTGAATCGCCCGAAAACTTGGAATCCAACTCAAATGGTGAAACAAATTTGCTGGAATCTTTCAATGGAGGTTGGTTTCGCATTTTAATGATAGAGATTTTCAGTTGTTTAAATACTACTACTTGAATGTATATATGCAGATTTGCCCATATCAAGGAAAATTTCTCTGCAAAGGTTTCTGCAGAGGCGAAAGGAAAGGTTGGTATTACAATTATCGTTTCAGAATTATGATTAAATTGTTTTCTTAAATACTACTCCCTCCGTCCCGTACTACTCGTACCTTTCCTTTTGGGCACGGAGATTAAGGAATGAGTGATAGACAAAGTCAACAATTACGGCTATAGGTATAAATTGTTACTAAAAATGGAAAGAGTGCAAATAACTTGGGACGCCCAGAAAGGAAATAAGTGCAAGTAGTGCGGGACAGAGAGAGTATAATTTTTCGTTTTTGATGCTCCCTTTATCAGTCACATTTATCTAAAGGTTACCACTCCCTTGTCCCCTACTAATAGTCCAATTTTGTTAATTTTATTCGTTTAAAGATTTTATATATTTTTTTACTATTTTTTTGGTAATACATCACACATTTATTTTATTATAGTACTAGTAAATAAAAGTATGATCCATCTTCCATTATTTTTTTAAAAAACTCACTTTCCATTATTTTTCATTCAGTGTCCGGTTAAAGTGTGTCAATTTTTAATTGACGATAGGATTATTAAATATTAAGATAAATATTTTTCTCCAAAATTGTGTACGAAACTACCTATATGCCACCCCATATTTTATGGCAGAGAAGAGCATATATTTATAGTTAATTAGCCGCGGCCCCGTTTAATTCGGGATTATAATCATATGATTCGGCGGTTTAATCTTGCCGACTTGCCGCTGGCTCATTAATGTGCAATTGTTTAGTCCTCTTGTTCCCTCTTTGTTTTTGATAATCCAAGTCTCAATTTAAATTTTTTCAGGGTTGAACATTGATGAAGACGTAATAACATAATCGTGCAAAAATCAAGGTCGACAATTATCTTTATTACTTTGTCTGAGACTGAGTCACAGGAGGAGTTTCTATATTTTTCTAGATTAACTTGACAAAGTCGAAGCACTGAACATGTGATAAAATTGGAATTTTAAATTCCAAGTCAATTATTAGTAAAGTAAGTAAACACGTGGGTCAAATGTTATTAACGCGGTTTTGAATTTGAATGCAGGCTAATTACGGTGTCGCCATACTAAGAAAGCACGTTTTTAGGTATTAGTAACACGTTTTGAATTTGTGGAAGGGAAAAAAACATAATTATTTATGCTAATTACCTAAGAAAAAGGAGATGAAATGGAGGTGGTTGGATCCGCAAGAAGCACGTTTTTAGGTATTAGTAGTAACACCTTGTTTCGTCGCACTTTCATGGGTTGGCTTTTTGCTGCGGCTGCAGTTTCTTGGTTAGTCACGTGGATAGTGAGGAATGCTACGACCACTTTTTTCATTTTATTAGTATTTTACAATTAAATTACAATATTTATTGTATGTGCAGAGTAATTTCTTGCAATTGACTTTAGTGTGTGCTATATATGTTATGCTATTTGCCACCTATACTTAGAGCATTAGCAGTGGGCGCCTTAAGGGACGCTCTAAAGCCCGCCCTATCTATCTCCACGTCAGTATTTTATCCTTCTACCCCTTTACCTGCAGTGGGGTACCCTATAAGTTTCACTATTGTTTTGTTAATTAATTTAAATGTTTTCAAATATGTCAATGCAAAATAATTAAAAAATACCATAATTAATTAAAAACGGTAAATCATACATTGATTAAAAAAATGTTTTACACGAGTTAGAAATGAAAAAAAATGTTGACTACTCTACAAAAGTCCCAACTTGCGGCGCAGCTCATCGATCATCCCCTGGAGGTATTTGGCTTTGGCCGGGTCCTGACATTGCATGAGGGCGTTGTGCGTGTCCAACAACGTCCTCCGGTTGGCGGCCGCTGCCAACTCCGCGTAGGCAAGTGCCGCCGGGGTCGGGGTCAGGATCGACGATGGGGGGCGGCCGCGACTTGCGAGGAGGATGTCGCCTTCGCCTTCCCCTTGTTCTTCGCAGCCTTGACGCCAATGGGACGCCGGGAAGACACCGGTGTGCCGGAACTCTCATCCTCCTTGTACATCGTCCAGTTGAGGTCCACCGGATATGCGTCGCTTTCGCTGTTTGTGTAAGCACCGGCTTCAGTGGTCCTCGTCCTCTTTGGCACAGCCGATGGCAGAATCCAACCCTGGAACTTCTGCTTGTCCTTCAAGAGCGCCTAGATGTTGAAATGCTTGAAGTCGCCGTACATTGACTGGTACGACAACAACGCTCTATCGCGCACATTGCGCAAGCTCTCGCCGCTTCCCTGCTCCCTCGAGCACTTCTCGTACTCAGCCGAGAATAGGTTGACTTGCTTCTTCACCTAATCTCAGTGCTTGCGGAGCTGCTCCCTATGGCGCTTGTACGCGCTCGGCGGCTTCGCCTCATTGTAGCACTCGGTGATGCGCTCCTAGTACGCAACCTGCTTTTGGTTGTTCGCGAATACCGGGTCCTCCGAAATATCCACCCAACACCTCGCCAAGATGAGGGTTTCATCCGGTTGGTAGTTCATCCTCCCGGGGGCGTACTCTTTATTCGTTTCCGGAGGTGGCACCATGTACGCCCGGTGCCGGTTCAACTTTTTTCTGGCGGCGGCGGAGGACGCGGTGGGGCGAGTTGGAGACGGCTCCATGGCAGACAGACCGTACGAATCTTTACTGAATTCGTGATGGTACTGCGTGTTGGAGTCGAACGACCGATATTCGTCAGGGTCTGTACCCGACCAACGTGCACCACCCCCAAACATCGGACTATTCGGACTTGGGTATTCACCGGAATTCATTTTATAGTGTAATTTGAGTGTGGAAAAGTGAATGGAAAGGTTACAAATGAAGGTGGGGTAGGGGTATTTATATAAATAAATTTTTCGAAATTTAAAAACAAAAACGCGTTGCATCGTCCGCGTCGCCCACAGTGGGCGGACGATGCCCTATCGTCCGCGTATCGTCTGCGAACGATGCATCGGGCATCGTCCGCGCATCTGCAATGGGGCGGACGATAGGCCGCCCGATGCCTCGGGCGCGCATCGGGCATCGTCCGCGGACGATAGGGCATCATCCGCCCACTGTGGGCGGCGCGTATGATGCAACGCGTTTTTGTTTTTTTTTTTAATTTCGAAAAATTTATTTATATAAATACCCCCTACCCCACCTTCATCGTGGTATTTTTTTAATTATTTTGCATTGACATATTTGAAAACATTTAAATTAATTGACAAAACAATAGTGAAACCTATAGGACGGCCTATAGGGCGGCCTATAGGGCGCCCACTGCATGTGAAATGGTAGAAGGATAAAATGCTGATGTGGCGGTGCATAGAGCGGGCTTTAGGGCCCCCCACACTAATGCTCTCGACAGAAAAACCACTCTTTGAACAAGCGCCTAATTGTTGACCAATTCTACTGTGGAAATTTTAATGCATCTAGATTTGGAGACATGTGGTTTTCGTGTCCTACATCGACATAATTAATTTAGCTTTTCCGGTGCAATTATTAACTTAATCATGCACAATTTTATTTTGATTTGACTGGCTGAACTAACTCAATAGGAACGTGTCGTGGGGAATTAGTCTTATAAATGAAATACACATTTTAATACTATGATCTTCCCTCCATATGAGGTTACGGTATCTTTGATGAAAAATAGTAAAATACATATATTTTCATTTTTCATGTTCACCAAAAATAATCTTGATAATAGACAATATATATTACAAAATTGATAAAATATAAAGGAGAGAGAAAGAAAAAAAGCAAACGGGTATTAGTTATTCATTTGGATCAAATTAAAAATGTATAGCACAATTAAAAATTTAAAATTATTCCTTTTTAAGTGTTTTTGTTGAATTTTTTTTTGAAATAGTTCATTATTTTTAAATTAATTTTTGTTCAAAACTTTAAAGTTCAAGTGTTAGTATGCCTTGAATCTGTACAGATTGCCACTAGCCAAACAGAGGTCTCGCTATGAAATGTTTCTGTTTTAGACCCTAATTATCTTGTTGGCTCTAGCCCGTCATCTGTGTGCCTAATTATATAGAAGTTGGGTGCATAACTCTGTAATACGAAAACAATCTGAATATAATCTGTTCTCCGTTTTATGTGTCTCTTTATGTTTCTGTTGTCTCAATTACACAATTGTTCTATTTTGTCACAACATCAAAGTGCGGAAAAAAGAAGGGTGTGAGTCGATTTCAACATATAATATAAGGATCTACTTTTCAAAAGTGTATATTTAACTAAGTGCAAAGATAGATCGCAGTATTACCCCATCCCATATTTATCGATAAATGCTCAGTATGTAGGAATAAAGTCCAATACTCGTTAGATCACAAATGTTGAAACACGTTTCGTTAACAAGTGATGAAACACATGTATATAATTTCATATCAATTGTTTTCATTTCAATTTCATAATCAAGTAAGTTGAGAGTCCATGTCAAGTGATCATGGATGGATTGTTGATAGCCAATGGATTAGTTTTGTGGATCAAAAAAACAAAGAAAGTAACACTATCTTAAACTTCAATTCGGAAAAACGTATGACTCCGTACAATGGGACTTCATGGAGGAACATGCTCTGATAGCCAATGGAATGGTTTTTCCCAAAATGAAGCACACTTGGCCTGTACTACCCGTTTGAAGCAGGATGTAATTAAGCAATTTTTTTAACTCAGGCCCCCTTCAAATCCAAGCTCATTTGAAGCCAGACTGAGCCCGAGGCCGACCCACCTAAATTTTAATTATTCTATATGTATATTTTCGTGTTCACGTTATAGAAAGTTATGTGTATATTGTGACTACATGATTTGTACAATTTTTAATTTAGGGTACTTCTTAAAAATTATGAATATGTTGAGAAATTAAAAACACATTAAGAATTTAAAAAAGAGTAAAGTACTATTTTGGTCCTAAACATATGGCCGAAATACGATTTTGGTCAAGAACATTCACTTTTTTAAAATCGAGTCCCAAATAAATGAAAATGTCATAGAATTGGTCCTTTTTTAACGGTTCCGTCAAAAACTGACATTCAACCGTAAATTAGTAAATTTTTTACCGTATTAGATGATTTTGATTACTGTAACTAATACTTAAAAATAAAGTAAAAATTTATCTTAATTTCTCAGTCTTTTCTCTTCTTTCCTTCTATCTCTCCCCTCTCCTTCCTTCTTCGCCAAATTGGTCTCTCTCTCTCTCTCTCTCCTCATCTGCAACCTCCTCTCCCTCGACCCGAGCTCCACACCTACTTTGTCGGCCTCGCCCATTCGCACGGCCCCATCTACTCCCTCAAGCTCGGCAAAGCCCAATTGCATGGCCCCATCTACTACCTCAAGCTCGGCAATAAGTTCAGCGCTGTCATCACCTCGCCGGAGCTCGCGAAGGAGGTCCTCAAGGCTGGGAATAATAATAAATAAAATAGTCACTAATAAGTCTTGAATCGATTTTAAAAAATTGATCCGTATAAAAAATTGGATAATAAATTGACTACCGCAACTACAGAAAGAGAAGTGAGAGTGATACTCTTGAAAAACGGAGCAGATTTGTGAGAATTGAGAAACAAAAAATGGGTGAAGTATCTGGAAAGAGCTTCATACCGGAATCACTGGTTTACAAGATTTCAATTGAAGCCATTGGATTTATCTTGGCCTGCTGATGGGCTCGTCATTCAATAGTCATAATAAATTGAAGCCATTGGACTCCGGCTGTCGGCGACAGAGAGTGCTATTTGAGGAAGAAGAAAGGACAGGAGAGAGATGGAAGAGAAGAAGAGAGGGTGAAAGTTGTATTTTTTAAAAATTTTATTTTGATTAATTATGTTTTAGTATATTAATTAAGTTAAAATTTCACTAATTTACGGTTGACCGTCAGTTTTTGACGGAACAGTTAGAAAAGGACCGATTCAGCAACATTTTCATTATTTTAGGACTCGATTTTCAAAAAGTGAATGTTTTGGACTAAAATCGTATTTCAGCCATATGTTTAGGGTCAAAATAGTACTTTACTAAAAAAAAATTGGAGAAAGTAAAAAGGCTAGGCTGTGTCTAAATCTATAAAGAAAAAAAATCTAGCCCAAATCTGACCAACTCAAGCCATGGGCATTTGCGTAGCCCATCCTCAGTATTAGCAAACTTTAATAATCTTGGGCTGCACTAAACAAACCCATTTTGCACCTCTAATTGTGAGCAGTAAAAATCAAGCACAAGTTAGTTCATTAAAATAATGGAGGCCACCGTTGAGGACATCATTCCAATGCGTAAGGCCATCTACCATAGGAATAGCCCAGTAATAGTCCAGCCATAGCCTAACCACAAACTCCTCCTGACACATCATCAACACTAAAAATCCTCCTGCCACATCATCAACACTAAAAATCCTCCTGCCACATCATCAAAACAAGCAAATAGCCCAGCCATAGCCTAGCCACAGCACTCAAAATTATATAAAACAAATAATTAACAATCACACAAAATAAGGAATTAAATTTACGACACAAATACGAGAAAATTTAATAATATTATTAGATTTTAAAAAGTACATCAATTAAAAAATATTACATAATTAAAAAAATACATTAATTAAAAAAGTACATTAATTAAAAAATTTACATAATTAAAAAAAACTAACGCCGTGCAGTCCTCCGCGCCCATAACTCTTCAATTAAATCCTTTTGGAGTCGAATATGAGCCTCCGTTTGGAACATGTCTGCATGTGCTTGGAGGCGGCCGGCTTCATCGTGAGGTACCTCACTCCGTACGTTGGGGGCGGCCACGCCGTGATTTGGACCGGCTTCATTATCGTCGTTGGTCCAACTAGTCAGTTGTACACCTTCATCTTCGACAATCATGTTGTGCATGATAATACAGGCGTACATTATATAAGCAATGCAGTCGACATGCCACAAACGCGTTGGACCCCTAACTGCCGCCCATCGAGACTGGAGCACACCAAATGCGCGCTCCACGTCCTTGCGCGCCGACTCCTGTCGTGTCGCAAAGTAGGCCTTCCTCTTATTTGATGCGCATCGGATCGTCTTCACAAAGACGGGCCACCTAGGGTATATCCCATCCGCCAAGTAGTAGCCCATATCATGCCGGTTGCCATTGGCCTCAAAATTGATGGCCGGACCGACACCCTGGCACTGCTCGTTGAAAAGTGGCGATGAGTTGAGGACGTTGAGGTCGTTGTTCGAACCGGCTATCCCAAAATACGCATGCCAAATCCGCAGCCGGTAATCAACTACGGCCTCGAGGATCATCGTGGGATTCTTTCCCTTGTAGCCGGTCGTGTAGAACCCCTTCCAGGAAGCGGGACAGTTCTTCCACTCCCAATGCATACAATCTATGTTGCCTAACATCCCCGGGAACCCATGATGTTCCCCGTGCATCCGCAAAAGATCCTGGCAGTCTTCGGGGATAGGGCTTCGAAGGTACTCATCACCGAATATTACAATCACGCCCAGACAAAAACACTTCATACATTCAAGGGCAGTCGTCTCACCGATGTGGAGCTACTCGTCCCACATGTCTGCCGTGCCTCCGTAGGCCAACTGCCGGATTGCCGCAGTGCACTTTTGAATAGGTGTGTGGCCGGGTCTGCCAGCCGCATCGTGCCTGAAGCGGAAATACAGATATCGATGCTCCAAAGCGTTAACAATACGCATAAACAGGGCCTTGCTCATCCTAAAACGGCGCTTGAAATGGTTGGAGTTGAACCGCGGCTCCTGTGCGAAGTAGTCTTCGTATAGGCGCTGATGTGCAGCTACGTGATCACGATCAATCACTTCTCGGCGGTGGACCACTGGGCGAGGTCGAGGTATTTCCGGCTGCAAGGCCCTCTGCATCCATCGATCAATCTCACGGTTCGTATAGGCCTCTAGCGCTTCGTTCATTATACGATCGTACTCCTCAGCATCCCCACCACTACCACCACTACTACCACCGGCGTTACTCATTTCTCGGTGTTGATCTTGTACAGAAATTAAGATAGAGAGAGTACTCGTTAAAACAAGTGGTGCGAATGAAAATGACGTGCAAAGAGCGTATATATAGTGTTTCGAAAATAAAAAAAAAACTTAAAAATCGGCTAGGCGATGCGCTAGGCGATCCGGACGCTGCAGTAGCGCCGAGCGGATCGCACAACGCCCCGCAATCGCCTAGCGCTAGGCGGTTTTTTATTCCGAAATTGGCTAGGCAGTTGCAATGGACCGCCTAGCACCGACGCTCGACTAGGCGGTGCGCTAGGCGCCATTGCGGATGGACAAATGAGCGAGTATAGTTTTTAAGGGTAGCTTATTGTTCCATGATCAATGGACAAATGAGCGAGTATAGTTTTGTAACCCATAATAATTGGAACCCATTTTTCCTTTTGTAGTAGGACTTATTGTTCCATGATCAATGGACAAATGAGCGAGTATAGTTTTTAAGGGTAGCTTATTTTGATTTAATTAACCAAATTTGTGATTTTAACAATTTATCTCTGTCTGTTTCATTTATCATTCTTCATTGTTCCTATTTGTTTAAAATTTAATAGAATTAAGAAGTTAAATTAAAATATAAGTTTTCAAAATTTGTGTAAATTAAGTTTGATTTATGTTTTGATTTCAAAAGAAAGTTTATTGAAACGGTCGTAAGTATTTAAATCTTCTTACCTATGCTTCATTGTTCGTCAAGACTTGTCAACTAAAACTCATCAAATAGATTGGAGTATAAAATCTGACACCCCATATAAAAGACATACGACTTTTGTGCTATGGTATACATATTGTTAATCTAAAGTTGGAGCTGGGTAATCTCAATCCTTAATTTTTAGAGTGAACTACATAAATGATATCTAATTTTTCACTTTTGTGCGTAAATGGTACCTAGAGTATCATTTTTGGTACTTATAAATCACATTTTTTGTACATGATGTACAAAAAATGTGATTTTCACCCCAAAATGCTCTCTAAACAAATACATTTTCTCATTTATGTCATAGAAGATATTTTGAGTATACACAAAACTAGTACCAAAAGTGATATTATAATATCTTATCTCATTCTCTTCACTCTTTATACTATTATTATCAATCAATATTAATATTATAATTTTGATGTTATAAATTAATAAGTAATTTAACTTTTAATATCATTCAAATATACTTTATTAAAATTATAGTTAGAATTATATCTAATTATTATTATAATAATAATATTATTGTTATAATATTAAAACTAATATTATTGTTATAATATTAAAACTAATATTAGTTAATAAATAATTATAGTATAATTATTTAAATTATGAATCATATAATATTATATGATAATAACTATTATTATTATTATTTTATATTAAATTAATAACTAATCAATGTAGTCTTAATAAAAATTTAAAATTGTGAATTGTATTCATAATAATATAAATAATTGAATATTTGTTTAGGTAGGTGTTTCAACCCTAAATGAGTAAAAAATAATTTAATTAAAAATACTCAATTAATTTAATTAGTTTAAATAATTAATTTAATTAAATATTTTGTTCTTGATTTATATTATGAATGTAATTAGATGTATGTATAAAATACTTAAAAGAAAGAAGAAAAAGAAGAGAAAATAAAAAAGAGGAAACATAAACTAAGGAGAAAAAAGGAAGATAATGAGTACTAAAAAGAATGAAGAAAATGAATAAAAAAAAGAAGAAACTAAATAAGAAAAAAAGAAATAAGAAAGGAAGAAAAAAGAAATCATTTTCTGCACTCGTTTTAGAAAAATGATAGATAAATAGCTAAAGTGGAGAAAAAGTAAAACAAAAGAGAGAATAACGTAGATGAGAGTCTTCCTTACATTATTCTCTGTCTTACTTTATCATATATATTCACTTTAACTATTTATTATCATTTCTCCAAAATAAATGCAGCAAACGAAATGTGACAAATTTTTAGGGACGGAGGGAGTATTTAATTAAATTCCAAAAATATCCACAATAATAAAAGAATTACATGTTTGGTACATAAGGTTATTTTTGTCACGAGGTACCAAAAACGATATAAAATAAAAATCAGGTACCATTTATGTGCAAAAGTAAAAGATTAAGTACCATAAATGTAATTCACTCTAATTTTTATTCTACAAAAGATTAATACTATTGAAGAACGTTATCGTATCACTAGATGATAAACTTCAGTCTATACCCAAATAGAAACAACATAATAATTTTAGCACGTCATTTTTTTTTGTTTCACCAAAGGTTTTCTGAACCCGTCTTTGACGGAATCAAATTAATTTTATTCAACCGGGTTTGCGGATTAAGGCCGAAAGTCTTCAAGCGGGTGGCAGGTGGCAGAGACCCGTGATCTCAAGATCACCATAGCCAGTGGCGGATCCAGGATTAAAAAACGGAGGGGGCGGAATAAAATAATAAAATAATAAAATATTAAATATAATACTTCAATATATTTTTTTAGTAAAATGAAAGTCTATTACAATTCAAGTAGCTATAGCATTTGTTAACCGAGACAACTGATTCCTACGGGTATCCATATCTTGAAAACGTTTCAAGATTCTTTCATTAGAAACACTAGCAAAGATGGATCTTTCATTGTATACTACCAAAGTGTCATTCAACCACTCATCTCCAATCCTATTCCGCAAGTCAGTCTTGACAAATTTCATTGCTGAAAATACTCTTTCAACAGCTGCAGTCGCTACAGGTAAGATCAATACCAACTCAATCCGACGATAAACCAACGGAAAAACTTTATTTTTCTTGGTTTCAACAATCTTCTTAGATAGGCTAGCCAAATCTTCAATACCATTCAATGGTGGAATAGGGCATGGGGAATTGGGGATGCAACAGCCTATCTGAAGAAGATTACAGAGGAGAGGAAACGGCGTTGTAGCATCCTTCATTGTTCTACTAGGCTTATCAAACTATTGGGCTTTCTTATTGGGCCTTCTATAATTATGTAATTGTGCATTGAGTGATCTTCCTATAAATATTTAAAACAACTTCCAAAAAAATAAGGGCAGACATAATCAATGCTGCTTTTTCGTAAGGATATTTTGATTTAATATTACAATTAATATTTTTTAATTGGGCTTGAGTTGAGTTTTAAAATTTATTTCAATTGAGCTTGAGAGATAATGGTTATTTTTTTCGGTCAACGGGGCGACGCCGGAGACAACAGAGGGGGCGGATATGGAAGATATATATCCGAGATAAGGGAAAATTAGTCGCACGGTGGGGGCGACCGCCCCCACCTGCCCCCTGGATCCGCCACTGACCATAGCCCCTCACTGCCAACTATACTATAACCCGTAGATTTTAGTAAGATTTTTTTTCATAATTTGTTATAGTCAGATTAAATATTCTACATACAAACACAATTCTCTAATAATATTGAATTACAATTTCATAGAAAGTAATATAATATTGTTGATAGATTATAATCCTATATTTGGAAATACCAATAAAATTTGTTACGATTTCGAACTTATAATAATCAATTGAATTCAATTAATCAATTAATTGACATAATAAAAAACTAACTAATTTTCATAACTTTGTTTTAATTTTGAAAATAATAATAATATAATCCATCATTTTTTTATTTTACGTTAAGTTTGATTAATAAGTTATAAATTAAAAATGTAATAATAAGTTATTCTTTATATTATTATTAGTATTACTTTAATTGGAATAAATACAATAATATTTTTTAATAAGTTTTTAATCGATAACATAATATATAACAATAATAAATAATATACTGTAAGATTCATAATGAAGTATGATTCATAATTTTAGAATTATAATAATATTTTTGTAATTAATTTAAATTTGTAGTAACAGAATAATAATAATAATAATATAGTTAAATGATATAATAAAAAGTACCCCTACATTAACTATCTAAATACGTAAAAATACTGGAATTGGATTAAAGAGAATCCAAGAAAAGTTTGAAAACTAGAATTGAGGAGAGTTGTACTACTAATTTGAATGTTTTCATAAATTTGATTATTTATCTATTCAATTAAAAATTAAACATACATCGGAATTTAAAAGTAAAAAAATTTGTTTTGGCATAATCATGGCAAATACAATTCCTCAATTTTGAAAAATTACAATATAGCTGTATGTGAGCGTATGGCCAGTTTGACGTTTTTATTTATACATACAGCCACACATGTTTTATACTCCAAATTCGATTAGAACAAATTGACACACCATGTCACAAAACATTTTGCATAGTCTTTTCTACTAGGACAATTTTTGAGTAGTTATTTTAAATAATACTGTATTTAAATATATATGAGGAGTTGTTGGATTCTGTATAGTGCGTTCAATAATTCGGTATGTAATGTAAGTAGCATTTTAAAAAATTCGAGAAATGATGAAAAAAAAATGAGACCCAGTTTTCTTTGTTGAATTCAGGTCAAATTTGGTGCGCAGGCTGAGGGTCAACCCCACCCAAACCCAGTGTTCCCCCAAATCAAAGAACCCTTCTCAGCCGATACTCCGCCTTTTCCTCTCCTAGCCACCTCCACCTCCACCACCTCCTCCTCCTCCTCCACTGCTCTTCCTGACTCCTCCGCAAGCATCGGAAACCCTCATACCTTATCTCAAAATTTCCCCAAATTATAAAACCCTCACTTCGGCTCCGCTCTCCTACTCCTCGACTCATCTCCGCCTTCCTCTCTGCCCGTCGCGGTTCGCGAGGAACTGAATCGGAGTATGTCTTCTATCATAATTATTTCTACTTTGGAAATTATTTGCTGCTTGTAATTTCTCCAGTACTGAATGTGGTAAGAATATAGAGAGGAAAATTACGACTTAGCAAAAGTCCCTGTGCTGTTCTGATGTACTAGCTTTATTGTTAGATACTAGAGATAATTCATTCTGACGAATTATTACGGAAAATTCCTACTCGAAATTTACTTTTTGGATGTGTAAATGTATTGTTCATAGTTTGCTAATAACTTCTATTCTGCGGTTACCTTGCATCTTATATCATAGGGAATTATTTATTTTCATGTAGCAGGGAAATGGAGATATCTTTGCTGAAATCACTCCTCAACAGCATCACTAGTTTTTTACAATTATCCACTAGTGAAAGCATACAAAGTGAACCAGTTCAAACGTATCACCCAAAGATTGAGGAGATTTTGAAACTTCTAAAGCCAATACTTGATGTGATTGCTGATGCTGAATTTGTCTCTGATGAAATGGTTCAAGGAGCATTTGCTGGAATCCTACAATCTGTTGATGAATTGAAAGATATATGTGAAAATTGGCAACCATTGATGAGTAAAGTTTACTTTGTACGTGATTAGTTTTTTTAGGCACAAGTTACAAATCTAATAACTTTGTTTTATAGTAGAAATTAACTTTGTACTGGTTGATTTTTCCTGACATATAGGTTTTACAAGTTGAGTCACTTATGTCAAAGATTAGAAATCATGTTGTGGATATTCTGGAGTTGCTCAAGTCATCTGATCAATGCTTACCTGTTGAACTCAGCCCTGCATCTCTTGAGGTAATGTTTAATGGCTAAAATCGCCGTTACTTTTCTATGTGTAAGAGGTATGTATGATGATAGATGGTTACTTGTTCTCATCGTAGTCTTTATGTGTAGCAATATGTACTGAAAATCAAGCATGTGGAATCTGAGCAAACTTCGTCAATAATTATGGGTGCTATCAAGGATCATGTGGAGGGTTCTGGAGCCAGTACAGAGAGCCTGGCAGATGTGGCTGATTGTTTGGGATTAAAGTCAAATGAGGAACTTCTAATTGAGGTTGTGGCCCTTGAGAAGCTGAAGGAAAATGCTGAACAAGCTGACAAACCTAGTGAAGTTGACTATATAGATCAAATGATTGCCCTGGTCAGCCACATGCATGACCTCCTTGTTATGATGAAACAGTCAGAAACCTGTAATCCTGTTGCCATACCTCCTGACTTTTGTTGCCCTCTTTCACTTGAACTCATGACTGATCCTGTTATTGTTGCATCTGGGCAAACATATGAGCGGGCTTTTATAAGAAGGTGGATAGATCTTGGGCTTACTGTCTGCCCAAAGACGCGGCAGACTCTGGCACATACAAATCTTATTCCTAATTACACTGTCAAGGCTCTCATTGCAAATTGGTGCGAATCAAACAATGTGAAGTTGCCTGACCCAAAATCAATCAACTTAAAGCAGCCTTCTTCACTACTTGTAAATGCTGAGTCTGGTGGGATCAGAAGAGGTAACAGTTCTGGAACTCCGGAAAGGTCTAATGGTTCTCCCTTAGTTGGTTCTGTCCCATCGATTGCCACACGAAGAGAAGGAACTTCTCCGTCTCATCCACGTTCATTGTCTGAGGATTCTTTCACAGAAGCGGCTATAAATGGAAATGTGTTGGATATAGAAAGAATATCCCTGAAAAGCTCTGAAGACAGGTCTGACCATTCGGGTGAGAGAACTTTGAACTCAGGTGGTTTGGGTTTTATGTCTCCATCAAGAAATGGTGGAGCTAGTGCTGATGTAGAGTTACCTCAGGGGCATAATCGAACGAATTCAGCGTCCAGTACACATTCTAATTCTAATATGTTGCAGGGAACAGCAGCTGATGGCAATGAAGTAGCATCACATGGTTCAGCATATGGTAGTGATGCTTCTGGTGAGCTTAATGCTGAGTCTCGACCTGTTTCTAACTTAAGTGCTCCACAAAGAGACACTGATGCCCCTTCTAGGATGGAAACAAGACTTCGTGGCCAAGCAATATGGCGTAGGCCATCAGAAAGATTTGTCCAACGACTTGTTTCTTCTCCTACTGTGGAAATGAGGGCTGACCTGTTAGAGGTTGAAACTCAAGTCAAAAGGCTGGTTGAGGATCTTAAGAGCAGTGACATTGATGTGCAGAGATCTGCTACACACGACATTCGGGTTTTGGCTAAGCATAACATGGACAACCGAATAATAATTGCAAATTGTGGGGCTATTAACTTATTGGTGAATCTACTACGCTCAACAGATTTGGCAGTACAAGAACATGCTGTTACTGCACTTCTCAACCTATCAATTAATGATAACAACAAGACTGCCATTGCAAATGCTGATGCTATTAAACCCTTGATTTATGTCCTTGAGACTGGAAGTCCTGAGGCCAAGGAAAACTCTGCTGCAACTCTCTTTAGCCTCTCTGTGATGGAAGAAAACAAAATTGAGATTGGGCGATCGGGTGCAATCAAGCCTTTGGTTGACTTGCTGGGAAATGGAACTCCGAGAGGCAAGAAAGATGCTGCCACTGCACTGTTTAACTTGTCCATCAATCATGAAAATAAAGCACGCATAGTGCAAGCAGGCGCAGTCAAATATCTCGTGGAGTTGATGGACCCTGCATTTGGGATGGTTGATAAGGCGGTGGCTGTTCTGTCAAATCTTGCAACTATTCATGAAGGAAGGACGGCAATTGGTCAGGAAAATGGGATCCCTGTTCTGGTTGAAGTTGTTGAGTTGGGGTCTGCGAGAGGTAAAGAGAATGCAGCTGCTGGTCTTCTTCAGCTTTGCACCAACAGCGCTAGATATTGCAATATGGTTCTTCAGGAAGGTGCTGTTCCCCCATTAGTGGCCCTCTCACAGTCTGGAACACCGAGAGCCAGAGAAAAAGTAAACTCACAATCACTCTGTTACTTTCCCGTTGCTGCTCATTTCTTAATGTGATTATTTACTGCATTTTCCGCTCTTGCAGGCACAGCAACTTCTTAGCTACTTCAGAAATCAACGCCATGGTAATACGGGAAGGGGTTGATCCGTGTGTTGAAGTTGCAAATATTGCGGTATAATAATGTGTAAATTCTGCGATGCAATGAACTGATGTTAGATCTTGTACGTGTCTTGGCTTTATTTTCCCCTTGCTCTTAATTTTTTCATTCCCTTTCCATTTGTTCTCTATATTGAAAGAACGAGTTATTAATTTGTGAAAGATTGGCGTTGAGTTTCTCAAGTTATCCTGTATTCGTTTATAGAGAAAATAATACTACTAGTGTGTATTTTGTAAGCTTCTCTGAACTCTATTCATACAGTTTTGGGGGTGTCTTTTCCATTGTTAAGTCTCTGCATAAGTTTACCTTTTGGTCCAGGTTGTTTGAATTGAAGTTTATCTTTCATTTAGATAAAAACAAAATTATTTTGCAAAAATGTTTTTTTTTTTATTTTCCATTTCTATTTGTGATGTTTGAATTGATGGTATGTTATCTATAGTCTTTAATATCACATGTTTGGTTTGTTATATAAAGCCACACTATAGTAGGAAATTTCAAAACTATCCTATGTTTTTTTCTATATTTCCATGGCCGAGGGCTATATTTAGGGATGTCAATCGGGCCAACCCGTTCGGGTTGGGTATGAGCTATTCGGGTTATGATTTTTTCGGGTTATAAAAGTTCAACCCTAACCTTTCGGGTTTCGGGCTAACCCAACGGGTTATTCGGGCCAATGCGTATTTTTAGTTTTTTTTACTATTTTCAAAAAATAATATGTATTTTAAATTTTTTAACTATATACATATTTTTAATTAGTCATGCAACAATGAAATACGTATTTTTACTTTTATTTAATATTTTTGAAAAAAGATTAAGTTTTTCAAATTAAAATAACTTATTCATTACATATTTACATAATTATTTACAAATATCTATCAATAGTATGTTTATGTATTTAAAACATAAATCAATACTTTGTTTCAAAATTCAAACATAAATCAATTCTTAGAAATTTGAATAAAATTTTCATAACATTAGAGGTGGAGCGTAGATGTAACAAAAATATTATGAATTGTTGAAGAGTGAATTATAAGATGTTAGCTAATTGGAGTAACTATAAAGTTTTCTTGAATTTTGATTGGTCAAATTTAATTTGTTTCATATGTAGATAAGTCAAATACTGATTTATCTTTATTTTAAAAATCATCAAAGTATGCATAATTCAATGCCGAAGTGGCGTTAAAATACTTTGCACTATTATATTGGAAATATACTAAAAGAAAGCTTTTATATACAATTATTTATGAATCCATGAACCAAGTAATGATTTTTTTCGTGATCTTATATAGTCGGTTGACGTATTTGGATTTTGCATGGTTTTAGAGAGTTATCTTGGGTGATTTTGATTATATTTCAATATTTTGGTATGTTTACATGTTTCTTGAATATTGATAGAAAATGAATTAGAAAAATATACACAAAATATGTGGATGTGCAGTATCCTTGTTCGAGTCAATGTTTCTCGCGATTTTGAAGTCCAATAAGCCCCTAATTCATATCATTCTCTTCGTCCTCGAAAGAGCTTCGCTTGAATATCTTGCACTCCTCAATTGGAGCTTTGTATAGAAAGTTATGCCCAATACAAAGACTATGCGCTGTCCAAAAGCCTTCAACCCGACGGCCGACCAGCAACCCGACCGGGTCAGCCTGCCTAACCCGGCGACCTAACCGGGTCAACCCTAACCATGTATTTTTATCGGGTTGTTCGGGCCGGCCCACGAGTTCTGGGTTACATTGACATCCCTAGCTATATTAGTAAATTTCTCGTTATTTAAGATTGATATAGTGTTCCACATATTATTATCACTCAATTTTCCATGATAATAAAACACCATTTTTCAGCCTTAATTTAACGGGCCATTGCCCATTGAACGGACCACACAAGAAATTTAACAACATATTAAATAGTAGATTGTATTATTAAATGCACTTTAAATATGCCTACCTACCAATTCAAACACACCTAATAGTTTTGAAGGTATTGAAGTGTAACTATGCATATAAAAATAAAATAAATAATATGCTAATGTAAGGGCATGAATAACCCCGTCCCCATTTCCTGCCCTAAGTCCCTCCACGTCATCATTCCTCTACAGTTGCGGCCTAGGCCTCAACTCCTCTAACCCTGGAGGCCGCAACTAATAAATGACACTATTCACAACTCCAACCTATTTTAAACGTAAAATAAAAAATGCCGGAAATTTATTACATGGAAAATTTAATTTCGCCGAATACTGCAAAAGTACAACATAGAAATTTTAAAACTGAAAATAAAATAAAATAAAATATCGCCAATGCTGGAAAACGTTGGTGCGAGTCTAAATTTCTTCGATTAGATCGGCTTGGAGGCGAGTGTGTTGTTCCTCTTGGCGCATCGCAGCTGAACGGGCCATGACATTGCGGATGTCGGGAGGAAGACCCTGCACGGGCGGCTCGGTGACAACGTAGTCACTCCCGGTGCTGGCGAGCGAATCGTCGCTCCACAAAGTGGCGTTATCTTGCTCGTCCTCAACGATCATGTTATGCATTATGATACATGCATACATGATGTCGGCGATGTGTGACCGCTACCAACCACGGGCCTCTTCCTTCACGATAACCCACCGTGATTGGAGGACTTCGAATGCACGATAACACCCGGGACATTTGATCTTCGAATATTCTTTGACGATGAGGCATTTTTTCGAATTATAGGAAGAGATTTGAAGTTGAATGTGAAGTTGAATGTGTATGAAAATGGAGTAGTATTTATAAAAAAAAATTTCGAATTTAAAAATAAAAAAATAAAAATCGGTTGCTGCCCGGCCTGAACACAAATAACCCTGGGCGAGCCGCGTAACCCCGTCCCAGGTCGGGCCGCGGGACGGTCACCAGGCTGAGAACGCGGCCGCGGGACCGGCCCAGGCAGTGCCGCTCGTCCGTCTAACGCGTGGGACGGGCCGGGACTCGCGATTTGCGGCCCGGCCCGTAGCGTTATTCATGCTCTAAGCTCCATGAGAGCAATGCTTGTATAAGGCATGTCTACACAGCGAGGGCTTCTAATATCCTTTCACAACTTTTTGCCACAACCGCGAGTAATTGTAATTTAGATTATGTACAATAAAATGTAAATTTTAGGATTTTAATTATGTATGGTTCTTTTTCTTGTTAAAAAAATAAAATTTTGAGATATTAATTAATTTTGTATTATAATTAAATTAAAGATAAATAAATTACAACATAAAATATAGAAAAAAATGTGAGACCTATGAATAGCTTAGGGTAATGATTGTTAATTGTGAGTAGTATTTCTTGATTAAGGAATGAGGCAAAAATACACAGCAGACATACGAATAATGAAAGAAGGGAATGATTTAAGGACACGATTGTAAGTGACATGAGCTACTTCGAATGCATAATTAGAAATATACTTTGATTTAAAACTTTTGGATGTTGAAATTGATCTTATCTTCAATACTTTTCGTCCCATTATAGTAGAAATATTTTGGTTTGAGCACTCGTTTTAAAAAAATAATAAATAGTTAAAGTGGATAGAAAGTAAAGTAATAGAGATAATAATATAAATAAGAGTCTTTTCTATATTATTATATCTATTACATTACTCTCTATTTATTAGTAATAATTCTTTCAAAGAAAAGAATTAATGTATTTAGATTAAAAACAAAATTAAGGGAAAATAACCATAAAATGTTGAAATTTAATGTACTGCATATAGGAATTACCTTCTTTTTATTAAAAGCGACGTTCTTTTACAAATCGATTTAATTTGCCACACGACATGTCAAGTTTAATTTAGAGAAAAATTAGAAAAACATATACTCCCTCTACCTTTTAAAAATAGCAACTACTTCTATTTTGGGCCGTTACTTAAAAATAGAAATTTTAGAATCTTTCTATTTTAGGACATAGACCTCACAATCCACCAACGCTACTTTCACTACTTTTTCTCTTACTCTCTTTTACTTTAATCATTTTTCTTTTCCTCTTGCTTACTTTACCAAATTTTCTCACTTAATTTATCAATTGTGTATTAAAACTCGTGTAGTTTCAAATGTTTTTATTTTTTCAATACGGAGAGAGTATATTTATTTTATTGGGATTAAAAAGTTGCGAACTTGATCAAATGTTAAAAGTGTATATATGGACCACTAGTTTTTAAAACAAAAACTTCGGAGAAAAACGGTAAATGATTCTTCTGAGAAAAGTTTGCGGAAGCAGTGAGGAGGAATGTAGGATCATGCATCAATCGGCAGCATGTTTTCTACTCCTATCTAATACTGATGTTGGACATTTTTGCAGCAAAGCAATGGAGATACGCCGGCTGTCATCGATTTCTCCGAGTATATGTATCTGACCATTTCCACAGCATCGTCACCCATTTCGGTTGGTCTAGCTCAACTGTTTAAACCTATTGGCTCGCAATTTTTGTTTGAATCTGCACTTGGAAACGGGGCTTCTATACGATGCTCTAAAATTGTTCGACGAAATGCCAGAAAGAAATGTTGTTTCGTTTGTTACTCCTCCTTATTGATTCTGGGCTATTTTCAGTCCAAAGAGTATGACAAATCTGTTAACTTATTCTTTATGCACAAGATTAATAAAGATTTCTATTAATAATTCCCATTATGGCTACAAGACTTTCTATTCACTATTCAAACATCAAATGGCTTTAGAATTTTGTGATGTGATTTTGTTGCTCAAGATATTTTTGTTTTTAAAGGAACCAGCTGTATTCCTTACTACTGTTTTCTTCACCACTTAATCACTGTTTCTACATTTACCATTCCTGCTGTTTTTAATACTACAGTAGTACTTTACTATTATGATCAACTCATGTCATGGCGTCACGCTGACATTCATTTTGAGCTTTTGAACCGTATATCCATGGAAACTTAGGACATAGTGTCTGGAATTGATTTTAATTTTACGGATTGTTATTGGAATATGAGATCATTGATTAAATACGCAGTACTTGGAAATGAAAACAAAAATATGTACGAGGATCTGGAAAGTGAAGGTGCACACACAACTTTTTAATCTGACTCTGTGCTCTATGATTTTCAGATTTAACTGAATCACTGTGATAGCATCGCTATAATCAATACTTGTTTTAACATTGTAGTTGAATCGCAATTGGAGTGCTTTGTGTAATACATGATCATCACATCACATCACATACTGTGGGGAGTCTACAATCAAGTCCTGGCAACAATTTACATGGTCTTCTGAAGTCTCCAAAATATTATTAAGAGTTAACTTTACTGGTAAGATACAATTCTACTTTCACCAGTATTATAAGTCATTGTTAGTAATTTGGTTCTCCATTTTGCCCTTTTAGATCTAATCCTATTTGAGAAAAGTAATTACTCTTCTGTTTTGGAGCTCAAAGTAATTTGATATGACCAACGAGTACTTAAAGTTTTCTATTTTAGAAGTGAAACTTATTGTTCCATTATCCCTTATGCTAATCATTACATGTGAAATGAAACTTCATCAAATAGATTATGCTCTTTCTTGTGGTACATTAGCTCAAAGTTACACGTGAGTTTGTTGTTTGTTTCAGACATTTAGTGACGTTCACATGTTTGCATGACAGTGATAGGAATGACTGAAGTAGGCACATTTAGGAAGCACTACAATTACAATATTTATATGTCGCTGCAATTTAATTTTTTTGATGTTATCTGCTCGTAGTTATGTATTGTTATTTAGATCTGTAAATTTTCTGAAATTCTATAAATTCGATTGAGTGTGAATACTCTGTTTCTGATTCATTCTGAAAAGCGTTTGGTTTTTGTTTTCTTTGTCAACATCTTACTTTGAAAATTATCGGACTATTTGATTGACCACTTTTGGACACCTGAGGGTCAATTTTGATAACATCTGAATATCCTAGCTCTTTTGTGTGTATAATGTTTAAGATTGCTGATGTTGGAGAGAGATTAGTATGCCTAGCTATTATCTCCGACTTCTAATTCCATTTTTTGATGTTTCACATGTGACCGGTATTATATGTAAAACGTAATTATTTTGATTCTTGTGTTCCCGATCAGTGATGGGAAAAGTCACCACAGTCACTCTCTTCAAAATAAACTAATAGAATAAAATTTATTCCACTGAAATGCTTCAAAACAAAGTAAAATTTAGATTCTTGAAGGTTATAATGTATTTTACTTTACAAGAAGATATTAGTGTATGTATAGTGTATTCTATGTTTGTTTGATCGTCATTATTGACTAGATATTCTCTCTGTGATCAATACTGACTTGTAGATGAATATATAAGGAAATTTCCGGATTTGAGTGGATAGAATATGATTGTATACCTAGACCAAAGAAAAGTAATTTCCAAGATCCTTCCTTAACCCCACTATTTACTTGTAATGTGGTATTCTATACGACTCTTCGTCCAATGCCTTGGTCTTTCTCTGTGAAAGTTATTTACTCCTTATGATTTTCTATGGGATTTTGTGTCACTGAAAGCAATATCTTATCTTACTATTTGGTTTGTTGTTACATTCATGCTGTAGAAACATTTGAAATTCCAACCACAGATAGTTAATCAAATACCATAATAAGATGATAGCAAGAATATGAATCAATACAATTAATTTCTGAAAAAGTATGTCCACTGAAGATATTTATGTATGAAACTGATATTGAATTTGTTCTTTGTGGCCAGCTGAAATTTTATATCCAGCATTGGAGATATCAAATTTATTGGGTGCCCCTTAATTGAAAAGTGTTGGGCGTCTCCCCTGAGGCCTTTTATCTTCTTTATTTTCTCTCTTTATCCGACATGAAGGATGTCATTGTTAGGGCTAGGACTGGCCTGGGTTCTTATATAGTACTACTATATGAGGAGATAAGAATCCTAGATATTGACTGGTTCCATAACATTTCTTGGAACTGTATTAGTACTGGGAAGAATATGAAGAATTCTTCTTGGAGTGATGCAGATTCAGTTTTAGGAAAGCAGATTTGACCATACAACTAAACACAACCATAACCTATTTCTGTATCATAACATAAGGTATAAATCAGTTGTCAGACTTGTGAGCCCATACATATATAGGCTTAATAGTGTTGTGCATATACTATATGGTTAACACAACACTCCCTTTTTTCTGCATGTTTCCCATGCTCTGAACTCATAGACTAACCTTATCTATTCTAGTTAGCATAAACCAAACACGCTGTTTAGAGTTTAGGTATATATTGTACAGTATGTAAACTGAAATTCATCAGAATCATCACATTATGCAGGATTATCATCTGAAAGATTTGGATGCGCTAAGCATGCTTGGGTTATTCCATTATAACAAAAAAATTTTTTGGGTTGCTGCATCTGAAAGATCGTTAGAAGTTAGAACTCGCTGCATCTATGCATGCTTGCTGTTTGTTGTAACACTATTTAAGTAGTAATGAATGGGATACATAGATAAAAATGTATTCAAGTGGAATGAACTTTACACTTGTTTTGTTTAGGTCCTTCTTTTCTCTACATATTTTACTGTTTTACTATTAACAAATTTAACCTTATTTAATCTACTGTCTATTATGTGGTAGCGGCTACTCGTAATCAATTTAAACCACAAGAGATGGAGAAAATATTGTTTTCAACATTTTCCCAAGAAAGGAGAGTTTTTAGATTAGGATGGGAAGGTCAGGGAAGTCGAGAAGGTTAAAAACTGAAAACCAGATTTGTGCAGGAGAGACAAGAATATCAAAGGAGAATATATTCAGATTTTCCAGTTGCCTTAACAATCGTGATAGCAGTGGGTATACAAATAAAATGGAGAGATTTATGGAAATTAACTTAGACACATCAGCAGTCGCTCATATGGTACTCACATATAGTCCCTCATCCAATGGCATATCCAGGAATTAAATATCATGGGATCGAACAACATTATAACTATTTAAATACTTATATTAATTATTTTTATAAAAATATATTTTAAAATCACTAGTTTATGCGAGTATGGATATTCTTAAAACAACATACTCCCTTTGTCGCACCCGTTGTACATAATTTAAGAAAATGACATTTAAAAAATTCAGTGAAAAAATTAAAATAGAAAATGAGATAAAGCACATAAGCAAAAGGATAAAATAAACGAATAATTATGTTATATTTTGGCAAAGAAAAAAATGACTTACATTAGTTGGGATGTCCAAAAAAAATATGAGTAGCTTATGGTGGGATAAAATGAGTATACTTTTTCAGTAACATTCCACATTTTTAAAAATTGAACATAATTTGAATATGAATAATAATGTTAGAAATTTTAAATTATAAAACTAAAATTAGAAGAAAATAAGAAATATTTACTTCATATGTGTTTATTTTTATAAGTTTATTTAGTGATATATAAAAAAATATACTACTACTATGTAACATTAATTAAAATTATTAGATGAGAATACACGTTAAATGGACTTTTGAGAATTAATACAAATAAAAAAGAAAATTTCAAAGGCCATTTACAATTAGATACCACATGATTCAAGATCTCTAATCTTTTAAAATTAGCAAATTTATGGGTGCATCTTGTTGATGCCATTTACTGGGTAGAAAAAATAAGGGCAAACTGCCTTAAAACTCACAGACTTTTTTCATTTTCCGGTTTTTCTCATGAACTAAAAAATTGGCGTATAATGTCATGAACTTTACATTCGGTTGCCGTTTTCCCATGACAGGTTTTCCGGCCATGAAGCAAGCTGACGTGTCTTTTTAAGTTGACGTGGCTGCTGAGTGTATAAGTTGATGTGGCTGCTGATGTGTCAAACTGCTCTATAAGTCACAAACTATTCTCATTTTTAGGTTTTTCCCACGAACTAAAACATTATCCTGGTGACGTGTCCTTTTAAGCTGACGTGGTGGCTGAGTGCATACTGACGTGTTAAAATTATGCTTACCTTAATTATACTGAGTGTGTCCTTTTAACCCACAAAATCCCCAAATTTACACTCCATTTTTTACCCTAAATTCATCCCCAAATTCCTTTCGCTTCACTCTCAAATTGGAGCAAGATGGCAGTGAGGGCCTTCTGCGTGGCGGCGGAGGAGTCACTTTCCTGATTTTTTAAAGCTGCCACGTCGACTGACCGCGACTTCTTCCTACCCTTCCCTTCCTTCACAAGATAAATAATAGTAACAGCAAGATAAACCGCCTAAAACAGATCTAATTGCATTTTCCTCAGGCACCACCAGAGAGCTTCTTCTTCTCTTCGCCGCCGCCACTCGCGACAATAGCCACAGTTTTGGGGCACACGGTGTCAAGAGGCTTCCCACAAAGAGAAGTGTCGAGAAATTACTCCTTCGATGTTCCCACAAGGCCTTTTGGAATGGAGCCGTTTAAATTGTTGAAAGATACGTTGAATTGGTCAAGATTTAGGAGCTAGAATGATTATTCTAAAAAACGAAATTGAAATTTAAACCATATATTCTAACCAGAAAATTGACTAATTTCGAACAAATAAAAAAATCGCACATTCAATCAAAATTTACCAAAAATCGATTGTTTGAAATGGAAAAAAAATTAAAATTGGATTACGACTGAAATCCCGGGAGAAGAAATCGTGATGAGAGAATGGGAAAAGTTCATGGGAAAAATCGGAAAATAAGGAAAGTTTGTGACTTTTAGGGTTAATGAATTTTCGGCGTTTTCCACTTCAGATTTCAGGCTTGCCACGTGTGCAAGATTTCGACAGGAAAACTCTAGGGTCGGGTCAAATGGGAAATTCCAACAACCCGATAAAGTTCATGACATTATACGCCAATTTTTTAGTTCGTGGGAAAAACCGGAAAATAAAAATAGTTTATGAATTTTAGGGCAGTTTGCCGATAAAACAATAAGGCCACCCCCAACGCGTTACGCGGGTGGCCCGTGTTTCGTTCCGCAGTGACGGAACCGGGACGGGACACGTTGCAGCGTCTCGTCCCGTCACCAGCCCGTCCCCAGCACATCCCGCAACTCGTCCCGCAGTTACCAATCGCGTGACGTCTCGCCACGCGCCGAGGCGATGTGGCGAGCTCCCATGCGATGCGTGACGCCCACTCGCCGGCCCGCGAGTGGGATTCGTCACGCTGACGCAATAATTCATTTTTTTATAGCCGTTTCAAATTTTTTTATTTTTTATTTTTTATTTTTTATTTTTTTACTCTATAAATACTCCTAATTCATCCCCATTTCACACACAACTACACATCTATTCTTCCCAAATCATCTCCATTTCCTCTCCAATTTTAATCTCAAATTTAATCGATCTCATGGATCCATATGAGCAAATGCGTCAAATAAAGGAAGAATCACTTGAAGAAGATCGACGCCGGGAAGCGAAGGAAGCCGCACCGCTCCAAAGACGCTTCCGGACTTACATCCTTCGTAACCGGGAGGAAGCCGCCGCAAGGTTAGTCCGCGACTATTTCTGCGATAATCCGGTGTGGGGAGATACCTACTTCCGCATGCGACGACCGCTATTTCTCCACAACACAAATACATTGGCGGGCCGGGAAGGGTTCTTCCAAGAAAGGTTCGGCGCTGTCGGCCGTCCCAGCCACACGACGCTGCAGAAATGTACTGCAGCAATCCGTCATCTTGCGACTGGACAAACGGCGGATGTGTTCAACGAATACCTCCACATTAGAGACAACACTGGGAGAATGTGCTTGCTCCAATTCTGCAAAGGCGTCCGGGCAGCCTTCACCGACGAATTTCTCCGGAATCCAAGCACGACAGATTGTCAGTTCCTGCTCCGCCTTCACGAACAAGTGCATGGCTTACCCTGGATGCTTGGCAGCGTCGACTGCATGCACTGGCAATGGAATAATTGCCCGGTAGCGTGGAGGGGGTCGTACACGAGCGGCGCCACAAAGGCACCCACCCCACCGTTATACTCGAGGTCGTCGCCGACTACATGGATCTGGCATGCGTACGTTGGGTTCCCCTGCTCGAACAACGACATAAACGTGCTCCAACAATCCGACCTCTTCGCCGAAGTTTTAGATGGTAAAGCGTCGGCCATCAACTTCACCGCTAACAACCGGCGCTATAGAATGAGGTACTATCTTGCCGACGGCATCTACCCAAAGTGGCCAACCTTCGTGAAGACGTGCGCTAGGCCTGTGAACGCAAAGCAGACGCTTTTTGAGCAGAAGCAGGAGGCTGCTCGGAAGGATGTGGAGCGGGCGTTCGGGGTTCTCCAAGCGCGCTTCAACATTATCAAAGCCCCAGCTCGTTCGTGGTTCATGGATAACATGGTCGACATCATATATATGTGCATAATCTTGCACAACATGATTGTCCAAGACGAAGTACCCGAGGCGGGAAATTGGTTCGACCCCAAAGCCCCTGGAAGCTCAACCGCCAGTAGTCCGCCTCGAAGTGGAGTGCATCCGTCTGTACAAGAACGGTTGCCTATTCGGGCAAGGACATGTGACTCTTCCGCCCACGCCCAACTCCAGGATGATCTCATGGAGCACATTTGGGCAAACTTTGGTGGAGGAAATTAAATTATGTATTTTTAAATTTTTTAGGATTTTTAATTATGTTTTTTTTTTAATTTTTTTCGTATTTTATGTTGTAATGTTATTTTATTTTTAATGAAGTGTGTTTTATTAATTAAATTTGGTGGGAAAAAAAATGAAATTGAATGAATAGTAATTTAAGGGACGGTTAAGGGACGGAGGGTTGCAGGTTCCGTCCCTTAGTTAAGGGATGGAGTAAAAAAGTACAGTGGGACCCGCAAATAGTGTTTTAAGGGACGGTATAGTGACGGCGTTGTGGATGGCCTAATGCAATTCCCTTCTCTCTCCTCGCCCACATCGCCAAACCAATTTTTTTTTCTCTCTCTTCGGCGAAAAAAAACTGAAAGCCTCTTCTGAATTCTCAACATTTCTTCATTCTCGACATCTACCTCCTCCTCCGGGGTAGAGACGCGAACGCCGTAGGGTCGGAGGTCGAAGAAAGGAGCTTTCCGGCGATACTCCGGGGCAGGGTGGTGGGGTCGGCCGACCCCACCTGGATCCGCCGCTGCCCTCAGCATATCATCTCTCTCCATTCCAATATTGAACTTTTGTGTGTACTTGAAAAGTAAGAAAAAAAATAGCAATGATTAGAAACAAATAAATCCGACATAATTTTCACAACGTAAAAGCAGTGAAAAATATAAGAGAATGAGGTGTGAAAAAGGAGTGAAAAATATAAGAGAAGGAGGTGAGGGTGGTAAAGTATGATTGAAAATGAAGATTAGGAAAAGAATATAATGATGGTTAGAGCATCCACAACTGTGCTCTTGCCAACGAATACGGATGTGGGCCCGACCCCATTTTTACTCCCTGCTCTTAGGCAAGAGCACAACACTCACATCCGTGCTCTTCCGCAAGGACGAGCACAAGGGCCCCACCATTCCATTATTCAATTTAAATAAAAACATTTCCACAAAATTAAAATTCATTAAAAATAACCGAAATAATATTACAAATTACAAAAAAATTAAAAATTACATAATTAAAATCCTAGAAATTAAAAATTACATAATTAAAGTCTTAAAAATTAAAAATTACATAATTTAAATCCTAAAAATTAAAAATTACATAATTAAATTCATAAAATTAAAAAAACCCACTACTCGTGGCCAAATTTCGCCCAAATGGTAATAATTTTTAATTATAAAATTAAAAATTACATAATTTATATATGATTTTAGGATTAATTTTTTTAAAAAAATTCAAAAAAAATATAAAAAAATGGTAATAAAATCTGTTTATTTTTGGGAATTCGAAATATATTTTTTTAATTTTTGGTATTATTTTCAATTTTTTTATACAAAAAAAAAAGAAAATGCTAACAATCAATAGAAACGTGTCACGTCGCCCTGTTCGCTGGCACGGACGTGCTCTTAGCTAAGAGCACGTCCGTGCCAGCGGCGGACAAGCGTGTCCTTGCCAGCAGCACGGACGGATGGACGGAGCAGCTCTCCGGGGATGCTCTTAGACCATCCGCAATGGGCGAACGATGGCAAGCCCGATGGCGCTCATCATCCGCGCCATTCATCGTCCGCCCCCACTGTGGGTGTGTGGCATAGGCCGCGGACGATAGTCGCGGCCTATGCTTCGGGCGCGACTTAAACCGCGGACTATGGCCATCGTCCGCGCCATCGTCCGCTCCATTGCGGACGTCGCGGACGATGGTCGCGGCCTATGCTTCGGGCGCGACTTAAACCGCGGACTATGGCCATCGTCCGCTCCATTGCGGACGTCGCGGACGATGGTCGCGGCCTATGCTTCGGACACGACTTAAACCGCGGCCATCGTCCGCGACATCGTCCGCCCCATTGTGAAGGCCGCGGACGATGGCACGCGGTTTCGTTTTTTTATATAAATCTCGTTTCTCATTCAGTTGTGCATACGAACATATTGACTATCTCTCAACATATTCTCTCTCAACATCCAACGAAAATGAATCCCGGCGAAGACACCAATAGTTCTAGTTCGTCTGATCCCGGTCGTTCGATTGACGAAGCATTAAATGCAGCCGTTGAAGAGGCCATGGCGGCATGCTATTCGTAAATGCAGCGCGAGAAGGCGGCGGCTGTAGCGGCGACTGAGCAAGTCCATCGTCCTATTCGACATAGGACGTATGTCCGACGCAACCACTAGGAAGCTCACAGGCTTCTGGTTGAAGACTATTTTGCCGATCAACCACGTTGGGGCCCGACTGTGTTTCGCCGCCGGTTTCGAATGTCGAGGTACCTTTTTCTCAGCATTGTTCGTACATTGTCTTCACGTGAAGAATACTTCACGTTTCGGGAGGACGGCATCGGGAAACCCGGCCTTACACCATTGCAAAAGTGCACGACTGCTATTCGTCAGTTGGCATACGGCACCACGGCGGACCTTTTTGACGAGTACCTCCACTGTGGGGAGACTACAGGCCGCGAGTGTCTGAAGTACTTTTGTCGGGGGATAGTAGAGGCCTATGGCGACACATATTTGCGCAAGCCGATAGCCACTGATTGCCAGGGTCTGATGCAGATGCACGAGAGGGCGCACGGGTTTCCTGGGATGCTCGGGAGCATCGACTGTATGCACTGGCAGTGGAAGAACAACTGTCCGACGGCGTGGAGAGGCCAATTCACAAGTGGATACAAGGGCAGCCACCCGACGTAGCCGTCGCTGACTATCGGCTTTGGATCTGGCATGCTTACTTCGGCGTAGCCGGGTCGAACAACGACATCAACGTCCTCAACTCGTCCACCCTCTTCACCGACCAATGTAACGGCAACGGCCCGGCCATAGAGTTCACTGCCAACAGACGCCAATACCATATGGGGCACTACTTGGCCGACGGCATCTACCCACGGTGGCCAGTTTTCTTAAAGACGGTCAGCTGCCCGATTGGTGAGAAGAGGGTTTTATTTGCGCAAAAGCAAGAGGCGGCGCGGAAGGATGTAGAGCGGGCATTTGGGGTGCTCCAATCACGGTGGGCAATTGTGAAAGGGTCGGCTCGTTTCTGGTACAAGGAAGTCATCGCCGATGTCATATATGCGTGCATAATCATGCACAACATGATAGTCGAGAGTGAAGGCGGAAGCATCACCGATTGGAATGACGACGACCGTGCATCTAGCTCTGCCGGCTCATCAACCGAGACACCCGATAGAGGGTTACCGTTAGGTTTCGATGAGGTTTTATCTAGGCAGGCCTCAATGCGCAACCAACAGGAGCATACGCAGCTCATGAGCGACATGATTGAAGAAGTGTGGGCTCGGTACCGCCGTCGCTGAGTTTGCGTTTTTTATTATTTCGCATTGTAATGTATTAATTTTTATTAAATGAATGAAGTTTTTAAAATTCGTATTTTAAATGTATTTTAGCTTTTTTTTAATTCGTATGTATTTTATAAATATTATAAAATTGGTGATGTGACGCGCCATAGGGCGCGTCTTAGGGCGCCTCATTGCAGGTGGAGAAGGAGGAGGATAAAAATGACGTGGCGCGCCATAGGGCGCCCCACTGCGGATGACCTTAAAAGGAATAAAATTGTACGTGGGAGGATTGCACGCGAGATGGGGCCCACGGGAGTAAGCCAGCTCAGCACACGCACGTCCATGCAGGCGTGGAATTTGATGGCCCCCCGCCGCTATTTTTTTTATATTTTCTGCATGACATCTTTTTCCGATATTCTTTTTTTTAATGGTTTTAATTGTATTTGTTCGTGGAGGGTATTACGTAATTTCCAACAACAAAACCTTCATAAATTCTAAAAACCCTATTTTGGACCAAAAAATATAAGCATAATCTAATTGAATTATTAAATTCGTAACCTCTACCGATTAATATGTGCAAAATATAATGGCGAATTATAATCTATCAATAGTGAAAATATCTCTTTGAGGTCAAAATCAGTCAAGGACAGGCATGAGGAAACGAAATTCATCTAACCCACGTCTCGTTAATCAATATGAAAATGAGCAATAAATGGGCTACATACTTTTTTAAGTCTTTTTAAATAAGAATATTTTTCAGGGGATATAACTTGAAATCTTGAGTAGATAATATAATACAGATACTTACTTATGCAACGGAGAATTAAAGCTTATCCGCTTTGTATTTAAATTAATTTGCTTATAGTTGGACAAAGTTGTACTACATGACTTGATTTTGTAAGCGATTTGGTCCATTTAGATACAAAGTCAAGAATTTAAATCTGCAACTATCACAAATTAATTAATACTACTTACTCATACTTTGAATCGATAAACATCTCACAGCTATCGGATTCTTGAAGTATACTATTTGATTGAGGAATAAGAAATTACACATGGCAATTCATGTGATAATTATACAATTTCATACCTACCAGATTCTTGAATTATACTAGCCGTTTATCTCCTGGGTTGAAACTCATAAATTTCGAAATACCACAAAAATTGAATAGTTGCATATGGGGACCCACATAAGATTTGATGAATTGGTGGTAGGGCAAAAGAAATCCCCGTGGTTGACGAAAGAAGAATAAACACGCAATGATATTGCAAACATGTAATTATGACATTGCAACCTAAAAATAAATTGGGAGTTGACGTTGCACATACACATAAATTCTGACTACTCTCAATCTATCCAAAAAAAAAATGTTTGAATGTCTTGAGGCATATATTTCTTAAGAAAAAACTGAAAGCTGATAAATGACACTGAATTTATTTCTAAATTGCCATATGCATATATTTAAAGAAAAATAAGAAAGAAAAAAGTTTAAATATGTTCAATAACGTAACTAGGAGAATTTTTTTAAAAGTATAAATGGACAAGCAATTAACATTTAGTAAAGTCATGTTGATGAAATCAATATAATAAATCCTTGTCACTTCTTGAATAGACAAATTCCTGGTTGATCAATGGCTTTTTCCGTTATTTAAAAAAAATGAACCAGTTCCAAATTCAAATTATTCCACGCCTCACCTTTTCGGGACCATTATGCCCTCAATTAGCAATTTAGCATGAATACACAGGGTTTTTTTGCATGGGAAAAAAATTCAGCAGACAAATATAAAATGCGAAAAAAATGATTTCCCTACTCAATATTTAATTAGACTATAGTTTAATCTGAGTTAGTAAATAGGCATACATCAATTGCGTTAAGTTTTATTTAACTAAGAAAAACTGTGATAAGTATCATGTTTCGATGTAGTAATATAGAGTAACAATAACGTCACATCTCGAGTTACGGAATTAAAATGATTTTAACATTAGTTGAAAAAATTGAAATGGGAAGAAGAAATGAGTGGGTTGTGGTAATGATGGGAGGTGGGGTTCTCTATGAGTAAACGAGAGAAGGGAAAAAGGGATTAAAAAGAGAGGAATATTTGGGGGTTTGTGACATGCAAGGAGATGTGTAATATAAATGCATTCACCAAACATGCAAGGAGATGTGTAATATAAATGCATTCACCTTTGTTACCCTACACTGCTTACTTCATTAATTAATTAATTACCACTATTGTTTATTGTTTCACTTTCGCATCACGCACAATATTATTATTATCAATATATAAAACCCCACCCCTCTATTCCAAATGCATGTCCCATTTCAGTTTCAGTGTTTCAAAGCGTGCCTGCTCTTTCTGCAATCAATAACCCCAACCCAACGAATTTGTCTTGCCAATTACTATACACTTAAATTTAATAGTATAATATATGTATGTGTGTGTGTAATGTCTACAAAGAGAGAACTGTGTGTGTGTGTGTAGTAAAATGTGACAGTAGGGGAAAAAATATGCAATTTGGCTTTAGTGATTTGTTGTTTGATAAGTATTCTACATTTATGATCATTCATTAATCCAGTTTAAATTCACTGATCTGACCTAAATCAATATTAGGGTTTTAAGCTCAACTGGCAGCATGAAATGCGTACTAAATAATTTTGTAACAAAGAAAACTCATTTATCCATAAATGGTTACTAAAACTGATACTAATAGTTTTAGATCAAAAGACATAGATTTTGAAAACTCAGTTTTACTTTTCATCAAAATATGCCAACAACTAATTTATGAAAAAAAATACTACTCCCTCCGTCCCAAGAAAGTTGAGACAAAACTTTTGGGCACAGAGATTAAGAATTTATATTAAATAAATAGAAGAGATGAAAAAAGTAGGAAAGATAAGAGAGAGTAAAGTAAATGCTGAAATAAAGTAAGAGTGATTAGATGTTTTGTCTTTTGTTAAAAAAGGAAATCACTTAACTTTATTGGGACGGACTAAAAAGGAATACGACTCAACTTTCTTGGGACGGAGTGAATAGCATCTAAGATCCTTTAAATTTTTACCTTTAAAGCGAAGTTGGTCAAAATATTACTCGATAAATTAAATCTATCTCGAAATGCATATAAAGAAAAACACGAAGGAAAGTGATTGAAATAGAAACCATTTCCAAAAATTGAAATGACAATAGAGGTAATAATGAATTATAGAGTAAGGATTGAATAAGTGAGAGGGGGCCACTATGCATAAATGTTAAGGGGTCAATTTTTCCAGTGTAAAGAAAAATAAAATAAAAGTGGTAGATTGCTTGGACGTGAGAGCTAATTTTTCCTTCATCAGAAGCCAACATGCAATGCAAAAGTGCATTCCCCCAAAAGGGGGAGACTTATGCTAATAAACACACATACACACTCTCTCTCCCCTTTTTTCTTTTCTTTTTTCTTTTTTGGAGAATTAATGATTTGTAAGCACTATAAGTATATATGCAGAGAAACCCACGACACTAATTCTCCAACCACACTAGAAAAAGCTTCTGCATTTGTGGATATTTATGCAGTATATCACATTTTAATTTCACATATATGTATACCTACATTCTTATTGTATCGAGGATCGGTTGCATCAAAAATATATGGAGTAATTGTTTTCTCTGTGTTTTTTAATTTGATTATATTTTATCACAATCTACCCAAACCAAAGGTAATGTAGCAACTGAAAGTGCCACCTGCAGGATTAATCATGAATACCTAAATTTCTATTGATTAAATGTAACAAATTGTAAATTGAATTAAAATACACAATTTTTTGTTCTTTAGTTTTAGGCACGAACTTAGCCACATTCATGTCACATTTACTTTGATTTAAAATTGTTAAATTTTGAGAAGATTATTGCGACAAAAATAAATTTATCTATTTGGATAAAATTTTTTTTGAAAGTTATTGCTGTGCACAACTAAATTAAATGTGCAAAAATTTGTATATATTGATATTGCCTATATACAGTGCCTGATCTTAAACATGTTTATTTATGTATTTATATCCAGTCGGTATCAGAAACGGTACTAAAAAAATCATGAGTATATATATGTAGAATTTAGATAATCATCAAAGCATAATTTGGATGAGGTGTGGCAAAAAAAATCCCTATCAACTTTCTCTTCAAGTACAAGAATAGTTGTAGTCTGCATCACAAGATTTATTAAAACAAGTCTGCATAAAGAATGTTACAGATTGATCTGCACGAACCACTGTATTGGTCGGAATGGAAGGAATATTTTTATGACAACCTTCGACAAATAGCATATTTTTACATATAATTTCAATATTTTTGTGTGTGGGTCATTGTGTCAATAGTATAACATATTCAAAGTTTCAACCCACTCTGGTTGAATGATAATTTAATTCTAGGATTTAGATAATGAACATATAGGTTAGGGTAGGGATAACTTAAATTGTTATTTTGAATGGTAAACTATTGAACCGGATTGTTGAATTTATAGTAATATTAATTATATTTTGAAATTAAATTTGATGAAATTTTGGCTCATTGAATTTGAACTCTGATGTTTCCTTTTTTTTAGCAAAGAAAAGGCATTCACCTTATTGATGTCAAAAATACATCCGCCATATTATCTTTCCGACTGAAAATAGTTTTTCGTTTTCATTAAAAGAAGAGTTTTTATCCCCTCAAAATTGTGAAAAGACAGTTGCATTTTGTTCGATTATAATTTAATTGCATTAAGAATTTCATTTGCCAAATGACGTTTTGGTAATAGAAAAATGAACTCATCCGATATTTGTAATTGTCATTAGTATTAATAATTTAAAACCCTCTCATTCTCCTAATAAATTTCATATGCCGTAAACTACTATTTTTACTCTTAATACTGCATGCAAAACCTAACAACTAAAGAATACGAGAATGTGAGATATTTTTGAAAAAATGTGTATAATTTGGGCTAGAAAATCTTATATAGCCTGCTTTTATTTAGACATTATTTATCGTAGAACTCTTATTAATATGGAGGGAGCGTTATTCTCCTATTCATCCCTTAGATACTTTATTCTTCTTAATATGGGCCGTTAGATCTCATTCATCAACGGTCTAGATGATCTGCATTATTACACTATAATGGTGCATTATTAGTCAGTGTGCATTATTCAACTGAAAATCTGCATTATTACACTATAAATAGTGCATTATTAGTCGGTGTGCATTATTCAACTGAAAATCTGCATTATTAAACGACACGTGGCACCAATCTAACCGTCGGATGACAAAATCGTGGGGCTGAGATTAAAAAGAACAAAGAACAAAAGATACAAAAATGAAATGAATACATCCCTATGGAGTATTATAATATAGTAGTACTATATTATCGAATGCTGTTCCGCTTTAGCAAAATACTAGGAGTAGTAAAATTTTGTATCATAACCCTGTATGCATACTAAGTAATATGATCACACCACAAGGAGAACAAAATTAAGTAAAAATTGGTGGTGCTTTAGTTGGATGGAGTCAACATTACAATCTAATCACAAATATATGCTGATTCACTTCTCGATTTTTTTTATAAAACATCTCCTTTATTTATCGCGAAAGTAGATCAACGTATTATCACTAGCTATCGATCCAAGCTAAAGACTTAAAAGTTAAATGATAAATAACTTGTAAGTACTCTATAATTTACTACTCGCACTTATTTGAATTTGTCAGCAATCATGCTTAAATAATGTTGGAAAACCTAGAAATTCTTAAGAAATCAGTACCTTTGTCTGATTGAACCCAATAAACAAACAGATTGTGATGCTCGAGTTAAAAAAAATTATTTAGTTATAATGTTGGATGAAGTGATGATTCACATGCAGTGACTGTCACAGCATTAATTAGGGCACATGCAACATGCATACTATTTTACTTTCTTATTACAACTACAAACCATGTTATATATATACTCCTACACATTACTACTGCTACCATTTGTGCTAAACTTTGCTAAAGCATTTCTGTTAAACCTTAAGTCTTGTGTTTATTATATACTCTCCATTTCATTGCCTGACTTTTCTGGAACATGAGAATTTTAGTCTTTACACTATATATAGTCAAATTGACAATTAATAATGTATCCTTTTCTAAGGGGATATCTTACATAAACAACTTGGTTTAGCAATTTGCTTATTAATTCAATCACTACATTTGTTTGGATTTTGATGATTTTATTCCTTCTAAAAGACTCTTTTCTCGGATCGATACAAAGAAAATTAAATTAAAGAAATTTAAAAGAATGGAAGTAAATCGTAAAGGCATGATGAATGAATGCATAACGAGAGCTCGAGTTTTTTTTTTTTTTTGGGATCGCACTAGCTATGTAATGTTAATAGAGGGGATGGAATGAAGGATGATGATGGTAGTCATGATGCCATGATGATTCATGAAGCACACACTTAAGCAGCAGCCCTTTTTACCCTCAACTATGCAAATGAGAAGTGGGAACCACAAATTAATTCTCATCCAATTATTTATGGAGTATTAACATGCATATATAAATATAATGAATAAAGAAGAGAAACACATCATAAATAAATGGCCCCTCTCTTTAGAGTTGAATAAAATGTGGGCATACAAATTGAGAATGATGAGAAGGAATAATGTAGTCCTACTACTGTATGAAAGAATAGGGGAATTAAAGCATCCCATGCAATGCATTACGATGATTACGTGTATTACCCAATCGTACGTACTCTCTCGAGTTTGCGTCTTCTTATGTGGATCATCATCATCATCATCATTATCATCATCGATGCTCCACTCTAAAGATTAAAATTTTCAACTCTTTAATCAACAGTTTATCATGGTTCGATTATTTCGAGTTTTACTTATATAAATATATGTTGGGATCTCTTATAAAAACTGCACAATTTCGTCAACATCTTCATTAAATAATTATTTATGTATGAGACGATTTCTTCAATAATTAAAGACGGCTCAAGATTACGAGATTGTTTAGTATACGTAACATTTAAAATAAATTAAAAATCACTAATTTATGCATCCAGATATATGTCAACTATGGTTCTCCATTGTAATATGATATAGATATGATCACTGTTTATGCGACACGTTATATATGGAGTATTAATTACATATTTACTCGAATGTGATGAGTTATTGTAGGCATAGTATTAATAATCTTGTATTCGCAGCAGCATATTATAATAATGTAATTATACTACTAAAATTTCCTAATATACCAGACGAAATATTACAATAAATATAAGTTGTAAATATTTGGAGATGTAGTTCGAATAAAAAAACGAATTACTCTCGAAAAAAAAACAAAAAATAACATTAAATTAAAGACACTCGGTGGGCATGTGGCACATGACCTACCACATGATAGTTTGGAGTTCTCAGGGCATCCTCAACTCATACATCTCTTCGTACTTCTATTCATGCCACAACTTAATTCTATTTTTATATTTTTAATGATCATCCACTTTGTAAAATTAAATTAAATAGCACTATACATAACAAAATTAGTCCATCAATATTCGTAAAAATCGTGTTATGATAGTACTTTGCTAAGAATAACAATATCTGGGAAATTGTGACAAGGTGAATGGAATAAGAAGATGAGGAACACGAAGGAAAAGAGAATCAGAAGTCCAACCATCATAGGTTCTTATTAGTGTTTTGTAGGCCACGACATGAGCTTAAAACTGCATGGTTTCTATCAGATTTTTTGTTGTTTCTACTTCTGCCACTTACATTGATAGGAATCTAATTAAGAAGGGAAAAAAATAAAAATAATGCTCCATTAATTGTTGTGGTAGATATATACATGTCCAACAAGCCTTAAGTCAGCCATTCCATGCACTCTCATCACTAAATCAAGCAAGCCCATGCTTCATTTTTCCAATTAAATGCTGCTTTTCATCATACCAAATGCTTCCTCTTTTTAACAACAACCATCAAAACTTTTTCTACCTTACAATTGGAAAACCCATTTTTCAAAGCTGCCTCCTTTCATCATTGTTTACTACACATCGCTAATTAATTTGCATTGTGATATATTTATGAATTAAATATAACTTTTCCAATTTCCACATTAGACTTTATTTGTAGTCTTCTAGTTGGGGCTCCTTGCAACTACTATATATATATATATATATATATATATATATATATATATATATATATACCACACAATTATAAAACATAAGCGCTATAAAAAAATTGCATGGCCTCTGATAACATATTTCAGGTGTGCATTTATGAAGGCAAATGTAATATAAATACTATTAGAATTTTGTTATAATTACAAGTACAGTAAAGGCAAAGGTCCTAGTTGTTTTTTGCAAATTAACAATTCAAAAGCATGGCCCTCCAGGCTATACATATCTCTCTTCAAAATTATACTACATGTTTCCAGGTCACAGTTGGCGTTGCATCGAAAGAGAAATAAAATAAAAAATAATTTAGAGAAAAAAGAAGAGAGGAGCTTGGTTGAGACCACTTTTAATGGGATGATATCAGCTTTTCTGAGGGAGATGCAGCCTAACACGCCCCCTGCCCCCCTCTATTATTTTTTATCCATACGTTACGTACTAATTATTCCCCTTCACCAATTTTTTAAACACTAGTATTTCAAGTTATAAGATCCTAAAAGATTCCACTTTTAATGTGGAGAATGTTGTAAGTTCCTAAAAATAACAAATATTTTATGATAAAAAGAAATTGTGTCAACATTTTAATTAAGTAATAGTTTTGTGATCAGAATAAATTGAGGGAAATTATAATTAAGGGAATAAATGAAAGGGGAATTGGGGGACAAATGAGAGTCAACTGTAGAGAAAGTTGGGAGGGTGGGGGGCACATGCCTGTTAAACGGAATGTCTGAACAAGACCACGTCCTCTCTTCAATTCTTGGCTTTTCAGAAAACACAATCATGCATGCCTAAACCCCTCCCCCCCTCTCCATTTCTTTTTTTTTTCTTTCTTATTATGCTCTCATTATTTCTTAATTAATCTCCCCTACGCCCTATCCCATCATTTATTATACTTTTAATTCCCCCTTCAAATCTTAGCTCTCCGATTTGTCTCTACTATACTTTCCCTTCTCCTTGCCTATGTTCATCCAACAAATAGTTTTTCTATGATTTATTCCACCCAAAACCAAACTGTTTACATATATAATACTCACATACATAGTATGTGATTAATATATGGAAATAATGCGACATAATATGGAAAGTCTGCCTATCGATATAGGTCATATAGCCATATATAGGCCATGTCCATGAACCCCCGAGCTAAAAAAAATGTATACATGCATGTACGGTATAACTACTTCATATAGAGTTCATCAATCCCTAATTGTTCTACAATTGGAATTTGATAATTAATTATAAGGGATACACCATAGTATATCTCATTTATTAAAACATACATAATCGTCAGTAACACAAGAAATTTAGGGTAGGTATAGCTAGAGGGTAATAAAATACAATGAAGACACGTGAGATAAAGAAACCACCGTATACGAATATGATGATATTGATATATGACAAAAATGAAATCATATACTCATAATGTAATTTCTACTTTTGCTACTATACTATATATAAACGTATAATAATACTTGAAAATTTAATTTAAAAATTTCCATCGTTTGTTAGCTATTCGAGGTTACCGTGAATGTTGTGATCATGTCAAGTTGCTAACCTCATTTAAGAGAGAGGTAAAATCGCAAGAGTCAAGGTACATATCAATTTAAAAACCACCCAAGCATCTTTTCAATCGAGCTATAGGGTCAGAACTCATAAGTAACGAAGTTGTGAAATAAAAAATAAAAAATAAAACTAAATAATCTGAATAGGAGGAGGTGTGGAAATGAGTGAAAATGTCATAATGGCAAGTATATAGGAGTATAATAAAGCTACCATCTCATTGACTTGGCAACTGCATTCTCCTTTTATGTTTTCCTTTTGATTATGCAGCTTGAGTGCAAAATCTAGTGATTTAGCATAAATTAACTTGTTCTTGTAGTTAACTAACTATATACATTATTATTACTAAAGATGCAGACTTTTCACCTTTAACCTGTTTATAAATAGATTAACATTGCTTTTTTCTGGAAGCTAAGTGGTGGCGATTGAATTAAGACTAAAGTCTCAATTTGGTCCTTAACATATTGCGTTTTTTTGATTTTGGTCCCAAACATTATCTTTTGAATTATTCGGTCCCTTACATTTGAAATCGGATCACATTTGGTCCATTTTGGACGTTCCGTCAAATTTTTGACGGTTTTAATTACCGGGTCATAAATCCATCACTAATCCGTCACTAACTGGGAGAAACTGATCCGTCACAAATCCGTCACTAATCCGTCACTAATACACGCGCGAACACGATGCGGCTACCGGCAATATGCGCGAGAACACGATGCGAGTTCTTTGGGAAACTAATGGGGGCAATACAACAACATCAAAAAGTCTTGAAATCTTAAAAATTCCAAATCTATAAACTTAATTAACCAGAAATTCATGCTTCATTTTAATCTAGCCTACTAATTAACCAAATTATCCACTTCAAATCACTAGCAAAAGAGTTCATTTAAGCCGAATTAAACCGAATCAATCGCAAACAAACCTCATACTTCAAATTGAATCAGAGAGAGGGGGGGAGAAGAAGCTATTTAACCTGATTGGATTTCTGGATCTCACGAACTTCGAAACGCTTGGAAAGATTAGCAGTGAAGCGAAATCTCCTCTTCCGATTCTTCACCAACCAACAAGCATTCCTCCATCGCTGCAGCGCCTCCTCGGTCGAGTTCTTCGGCTTCACGTCGGAGAAATCCTTCAAATAGCTCCCCATCGCCGCCGATCGAGAATCTGTGCTGCAGATTATGAAATGGAGCAGTTTTGCTGCCTTGTTTGGGAAAAATATTGTGCAGCGGGAATGATTTGAAAAGGTGTAAAAAATGCGTACTACTCACTATATAGAAGATAGTTGGATTGTTCTTGGGAGATGGATACAGCAGTCGTCGGAGAAGGCAACGCGAGTCAACTGCAAACGATTGATTCAAAGTTTCCGACTAGTTTCTTGCGAAATTCCAACTATACAGAGGAGGAAACTGAGCTGCTGTTTCACTACAGACTAACAGTTATGGAAATCTGTTTGAATAAAGTTGTGATGGATTTGTGACGGATCAGTTTCTCCTAGTTAGTGACGGATTAGTGACGGATTTGTGACCCGGTAATTAAAACCATCAAAAATTTGACGGAACCGTCCAAAATGGACCAAATGTGATCCGATTTCAAATGTGAGGGACCGAATAATTCAAAAGATAATGTTTTGGACCAAAATAAAAAAAACGCAATATGTTAAGGACCAAATTGAGACTTTAGTCTTGAATTAAAAAGTGAACATAAAAGATAACTAAATTAACTATAATCGGATATAAAGCGTTGGTTGGAGTTAATTAATCTAGGTTATACAATAGATTAATGAAGAGAAATTAATGGTGTTTAGCATTTCCAGGTAATAGAAAAAGATGGGTTAATTCCTTTCCTAGTATCCAATGCCCCAAAAGAAGCTAAAAAGGGCCTTTTTTGTGATATCTGAAAAAGAGAGTTACTTGTATTGTAATTTTGCATTCTTGGAACATGCCCTAAAGTTGTTAGCTTGGAAAACCTCCATTACAAAACAAGTTGGAACGTGTATTTTTTTCTTATTAATAGTCAAAAAAATACTATATAGCTAATTACTGTTGGCCCTATAATATACGTACACATACACATATATGTATACACATCCCTTGACATTATATATAGCATGTAACTGACTAAGCACCATCTCTCTACCAGCCCCAGCCCCCCACAAGCTTCCAAACAAAGAGAATTAATGGAAAGTGAGATTTGAAAGCTTTATTCTCTTATTTCCACCATATATAGATATAGATATATATACACACACAACAAAATTAATAGTAGTAATAGTTATCTGGTAAATGGGTATGAGGTGCATCTGGTTTGATTCATGTCCATGGCAGCAGCAATAGATCTCTCTCTCATTCATGGAGATCGTTTGTGATCGGGCTGGGGTTTCGAGATGACCATGTTTTCGGCTGAGAAGAGGAGATTTTGCGGCGGCGAGGGTTATGGTTTCTTAAGCGTAGGATCGGATCTAGTTGGTGGAATGACGGAGGAAAAGGGAGATAGTCGTGTTAAGGAAGGCGGTGAATCGAGCTCCAAAGACGAGGAGTGGCTGCAGCTCAGCATCGGCGGCGGTAGCGGCGGAAAAAAGAATATGCCGCCGGTGGAGTTGGAGTTGATGCCTCCTCATTCGCAAATTCGGGCCCCGCCCGGGTGTAGCCCCTCTTTTATATCATCGCATCAGCACGAGATTAACTGGGCGTTTAGGCCTATTCCGATTGCTACTCCATCGCCATCGCCATCGCCCTCTTATTTTGTGAGGCCGGCGTTCCAGCTCTACGACGTGGCTGCAGCGCCGGATTTCAGAGTGGTGCAGCCCCCGAGGAGGCCGCATTCTGGAGTCTGGTTTATGCTCCAAACATCGCATAATCAGTAAGTAGCTACTTCAATTGTTAGAAATAAAAGTGTAATCGAACTAATCATCACCATTTTTTGTTGATTTCTGGTGTCCCTACTTTCGACATCATCATGTGTAATGGGCTGTTTCTCACCATCTCAGGGAAAGAGAGCCATTTCTTCCCCAGATATCCAAGAGCTACTTGAGAATCAAGTAATTCCCTACTACTACTACTACTACTACTACTACTACTACTACTACTACTACTACTACTACTACTACTACTACTACTACTACTAATTCCTTTTCTATTATTCAAACTCTGAAAATGAATAATGATTCAATCATTTGTTTCTGTGTTTTAGGGATGGGAGGATGACGATTCGACTGGTGATAAAATACCTTGTTAACAAGCTTAGCTTGGAAGATGAATCAGAGGTAATTAATTAAACTCACCATCTTCTTCATTAGTATGTTAGATGTGATTCGGTAATATGGAATAGGAGGAGAAATGGTTGGTGTGTGTGAGATGATGTAAACAGGAGAACCATAGTGGGTTAGTTCTTAATCTCAAGGGATAACATCATAAGTAGGTATGGTGTATGTGTTTTAGGTCTGTTTCTGTTGATATTAGCTTAATCCCATAATTAGTGGATACTTAATTGCTTGTTTCATCAGTCGTTAATAGGTGATTTAGAGAGTTAGTTATGATCCAAGTAAAGGATATGAGATTTAGGGTTGAAGTGACGAAATGTTCAAGGAAAACTACTTGTCACCTTATAAGCAACTCCCATAGCTATTTGCTTCTCTACTTCATTTTGTTTTCAGGAAAGTGACGCCTCCATCGATTAACCTTCCCTCAATCCACTCATCATTATCATCATCATTATATAACACCTTACTATATTTATACATAAGCTAAGTGCCCTATTTTATAAGCTATTTTCAACTTTGTAACCTTAAAATTTGTCCATATATATTTTTTATATATAGGCATTATTAAAGAGGAGAAAGTCTACTTTTTAGTTTTCTAGTACTAAGGAATTATACACCCGAATTTGATGGTTTCTTAGTTTCCAGACAAATAATAGGTTCAAGTATAATGGAAAATGATTAAGTGATTATTTCCCATATGCATTTTTGGTGTTTATTTGTGTAGGCCATTCAAAAATATAACAAACCCACAAAAAGAAAGTTAACCCTTCGTTTTAATTATAATTTCATTGCATCCTTAAGATATCTATAGTTTAATTCTTATTCCGTTTTAGTTGCTACGGATATAGTATTAATCTGTAAATTTTGTTGTGTTTATGGATAGGCTTAACAGCGTAGGATAAAGGTTAGTGATTCAAAGTCACAAGCCATTATTGCAAAAGATTTATCAAAAATTAAACTGGATGCATTTTTTCTGCGATTAATTTTACAACAAATGTGATTAAAATCCAGTCATTATAAAGAGCATAAGGAGATTGAGTTGTAGTTGAAAGAATATAGGTACACAGTATTTTTTTTATTTGTATAAGATTTTCTAAGGTATGTCCATCTCAACTAGCCAAAAGTTGCAGCAAGTTTGGATGTTGAGGATTAAGTATCATGCATAAAAAATATTACTAAAATTATTCTTCCGAATAATTAGTTGTAGAATATTTGTTGTGTTATCTGGAGATGTTCTTAAGATAAAATTAATCAAAGTAAATTATGAATTTCGACGTGATGACTAATGATGGTTTTTAATTGGGAATTTCTATAGGAAGACGTGTTTTAGAGAGTTTAAAGATATGATATTCCGTAATCGACTATTAATTAATAGTTTCGTCAATAATCAAGGTAGCTACTTCAATTTGTTGGATAATTTAATGAGTTAGGTCGTTAACAATTTTGGATGGAATATTCTTATAGTAATTATTTATACGACATATTGCTTAATTTTATACATGCGTGTTACAAATGACCCAGTCGTTGTAGAACGTTCAATTGTGGATATTTAGAAGTATGTATAAGTATTTGATACTGCATATGCCAGCAAATATAATGAAAATTCTAGATTTATTGTTTTATAATATACTACTCCTAGTGCATAATAGTATGAATTATCGAGATTAAGAACATATTTCAATATAGGCTGAAATTCGTCATAAAGTTGAGGAAGTAGGTTGGTTTCATTCTGTTTGACTTAAATCGGAGATATATGATGTAATTAGGATTTCAAGTCTGGAATTAGAGTATTTTGGTGAAGGTAAACTCGATCGATCAATAAAATGATACGTGGCTCCAAATATTGTCGTGGTCTAACTAGCTGAATATTAAATTATACTCGTATTATAAGTTTATCGTAGGATAGCTAGCTGCATGCTCTATTTAAATGCTAATATAAAATATTTCAATCTGTTTGAAAATTAAAGTGTAAATATTATGTGTGCTTCTGGCGTGTAAATCTTTATTTATTTTATTTAATAAAAAATTGATGTCAATGCCATATATTATAGAGTAATCAACTGGAATAATACTCAAATCCATTTTCCTTGTTTAATTATTTAAATCGTCTTTAATTCAGAATATCATTCTGCCTCCTAAACTGAAATTAGCCTAACCAGCTGCCTACCTCAATTCCCATTTCCCAACATAGTACAACTGCAAACATTTCGAATACAATTTCCTCTTAATTAATGCAAGTATTCAAAGTTCTACTAGTATAATTTTTTAATTTAGTATTGATTAATTTATAATTATGTCAACCCTTTATGATTAGGATGCGTATATAACCCTCCTTTGATTGCACATCAGACTTCATATCATAAAGTAAGGTATTGAAAACATCTTATCATAACATAATCTATAATCTAAACAGCCATTTGTACAACCAACAGAATTCTAATGTAATATTGTTAAAATAAAAAATATCTTAGGTTGAATTATACGTGCCGCTCTTGTATACATTTATTAGTTATTAAATACACGAATTTGATACGTTGAGAATGTATGACACTCAACATTGTCCTGTACATATCATGCATGTTTTCCTAAGTCAACCTTTCCGTCCCCCTTAATCATTTTTTCTCTAATTTTGATTTGTTAGTATAGTTCTATTTAGAGGTGGCATGGTTAATTAGTTTTTATTTTTTAAGTCATAATTATTTAGCCAAGTTGTTAGCATGGTTAAGCGGTCTTGATTATAAATATATGACCTAAAATAGAATAATAAATTATGCCCGTTTTGGCCCGGAATTTCAAAAACCTTTTTTAGACACGGCATGCAACTTAGTGGCCAATCATTAGGATTATAAGTGGGTAGGGATAATAAAATATCTCCAAATTAAAGTTTGGAATCTGCATGAAAATCAAGTATACTTAGGGCATTTTCTCTCTCTCGTACTTAAATGGGGAAATCTCGGACTGATTTGGTATGATGAAATTAAATTACTTTTAAGCTGAAGATCTTTGTTTTCATACCATATGAATATGAGCGTATTAATAGAGTTTATATCTCGTAATAATGATTAATTATTACTCAGAATACGTGACAACAAACATTGATGTTAATTATAGAGGGGGAAAAATCTTGTATAGAGATCACATTGGATCCATTTAATATACTAGAATATGATTAGAAAAATATATTATTGGTCTTATCCTTTTGTCCTGATGTTATTATAACCCTATAATTTGAGGGAGGTTTATAATAGTAGAAAAGGAAAATAGCTAGGTTTCTGATATTGTTTTAGGATTAGGATCATCATTAATCACTTTAAGCTACGTGTTATTCATAAATCATAAATATAGAGCAGCAAAAACAAAGAAAGGAAAACATTTAAATATAATTGAACTAGTGAAAAATCACACGTGGAGCATGTCGTCTTCAAGTGTAATATGGTTTGATTTCATCATGCTTGCGTTGGTTTCAACCCAGCCCATTGTAGGGCCTTGATTGTCTTAAGTGCTGCACTTCCATCATAATAAAAGGTGATAAATAAATGATAAAGACCATCATCATATACGTACTATAATTTATCCTATTTATTCCCACTTCCCAGCAACTATTTATAAGGAGTGTATCATACACTTAAGTAGTGGAAATAATTGCAAAATTGAAATAATTACTAACATTAAGAGTTGAAAGGGGGTAATTTAGAGCTGTGTGCTTGAGGCATTGATTTATATGGTCTTTATTTGCTTCAATTTTTACGTAGGATTATTTATGTTCCAAGAAAAAAGTAGACTTTAATGTGAGCGTGAAGAGAGAAGAGAATTCTGAGCCCTTATGATTTAGAGAGAGAGAGAGAGAGAGAGAGAGAGAGAGAGAGAGAGAGAGAGAGAGAGAAGTGAATGGATGTTTTGCGTTGGAGGAAAGCAATGCATGATAGATAATGCACAGCAGAATGATTTGGTGTTGTTGACAAGAAACGAACAAGAAAGCGTGATGAGGATTGACGTGACCATATAATCAAATTCAATTTACACACATATTTATATGTGTATGTGTATGTGTATGTGTATGTGTATGCGTATGCGTATGCGTATGTGTGTGAGAGAGAGGGAATGGAATGTTCATTACTACTAGTCCACTACTAGCAAGAATGTCTGGAGGGAATGTCTAAGATAATTATACTACTACAAGTAGTTATACATAAATAGTTTTGGCAAGTCACGAATATACATACGTTTATTATTAGGGACTTAGCCAGCAAGAGTCTTGGATCTTCATTAATTGGTATGGAAATTGAAGCTATATAGTATTTAGGTTTATGTGGGCCCGGCTATATCCCTAATATGTACATAAAATTATTTTTTTTTATACATAATCTACTATATATATAGGTTTTGTAAGTGAAGAAAGCAACGTGAAGGAGACTTGCATGAAAGATATATATACTACTATTAGATAATATTAATTGAGGTTGCAAACCTATCACATACAAGTTAGATAAACTATATAAATAAGGAATATATAAATATAAAAAGTGCCGATTACTCGCCGTACTCTCAGGATCCGTCAACTTTTTTGTTTATATTAAATTATTGTTGTTGTAGTTATTCTTCTTCTTATCATTTTATATTATATATTGTTATAATTATTGTTCGGTGGCCGATATTTGTGCATCTTTTTACAATGTACAAATAATACTAGTAACAAATGTGGTATAGTAGTATTATAAAATATTGTAGAGATGGATAGTATTCCAACATCAAATAAAATGAAGTCTAAAGGTATAATGATTTAGGCTTAGGAGCAAAGTCTGAATGGGTCCCTTGTAAAATGATTAAAGTGTAGATAAATTTAGTGATGGTGGAAATTTTGCATTGGGGCGGCATAGCTCTCAGTATTGGGTAGGTTTTATGTCTAAACTATATCATAATTAATTAATACATCTTGTCGATAACATTATTAAATTAGATGCGTGATTATCGCTTCTTCAACAATATACCAATCAATTAATTAATTAGAATGCAATACGTGCGTCCAACATAAACTAATTAAAGGGTTTACTTTGTTGATAGAGAAAGATATATTTTGATGTGATCGGTTTCTTTGGCAAAAAGAATTTGGAAGATGCCCATGCGTATGACAATAGAATGACTCATACCGATAGTATAATCAATCCCTATATATAAACATAATGTGTTACTTCTGTTTAATTGTGTAGGGATTAGCTTATTTGAAAGTTCAATATATAGTAACATGAAAATATATTAGTAGATGTGATTTTGACTCATTGATTTGATTAAGTTTATTAACCTTTTCTATAAATCTTGCTATGATTAATAACCCTCTGCATCAGATTGATGAAAATATAAACACATATACCATTATTTCTTTATCAATCACTCCAAAAATAACGTTTATTTAGGGTGAACTTCTCTCACACCTACTTCCAAATTTCCAATGCATTAACAGCTATTTCTGATACGTGACATTAGACGTGCATGGGACAAATTTGCATCATATGAGAATTGACATGTGTGTAGTCATCATGACCATATGTGTATGCATGATAACACTAATAATAATGAATGATGAAATAATTATGTGTAATAAATAATGGAATGATTCGGTTAATTTGTGTTTATTTTGCAGATAGAGATAAGATGCAAAGGGCAAAGGCTTCTACCTTTGTTGACATTGCAGTATGTAAGAGATAACATTTGGAGTAGTTCAAGGGATTTCATCACTTTGCTTCCCAATTCCTCAACTACTCATCACATAATGGTGCTTCACTATGCTAGAACCCACCCCTCTAATTAAATATTCCGACCCGACCCGACCCGACACGACATGACTCCGGCGATCGATTTTAACTTTAAATTATCAATTCAAGTACTTTTTATATCTTTTCATTGCTCGTTATCTTTTGATTTCGGTTTCAATACTTCTAGGTAGTGGTTTGTGTTTTTTCTTTTTCAATTCTTCTTTTTTTTCTTCCTCTCTTTAAATTGTTAATTTATCTTGCAATACAATACTACTAATGAAGAGTAGGTTGAAGAAGTAATTAGCCCCATCCATGTAAAAGGTGTTGGGCCGTCGTGACTGGGTGTAACTTATGTTGGCTTTGGGGCTTTCATTAAATCTCTTAGCCAATTTGATTAGAGATTTGCGTGTTTCATTAATTGAACTCTTTCTTAATTCCAGTGTGTGTGTGTGATTTTCTAGTTTAAGAGGCTCCCTGTACTTGACCCAAAAATATTTGATTTCATGATTTTGTTTGGGCCAATTTTGAGCCCAATACAAAGATTGGACCTTTTATTTAAAAAGCAAAAAAGGCGATTCCGTCGCCTTGGTGGCCCCTACACTCCGGCCCGACATCATGTGAGGGGGTTCAATCAGGGTATACAGTAGCCCGTTAAGGGGAAGGCCTTAACCCACTGGTTGCCAGAAGCCCATCTCCCAAGGCCTCACACTTGTGCTTGAGAGATAGAAGCAACTACACGACAGCAGTGGGATTCGAACCCAAGCTCATTGCAGCAAGATCTGCTCTTCCGTTGCCAACTGCACTACGCCCCTGCGGGCTGAGTTTGTCTCTTAGTTGAATATAAACCGTTAGCAACTAAAAATGAGTAGAGCGATGTGGGATCGATGTGAAACTCTCTCATGTAATTGTTTCTTCCCAGAATATTTTATACACCTTTCCGTACTTAGGCCTCATTTAATTAACATGATAGACCTAGATAGAGGCCTTTTACCCATGCTTTTCAACATGTTTGATTAGCATGCTTGAAAAAGTCAAATATGTAGTTCATACAACGTTGATTAGTGAAACTACTACTAACAAAAGCTTCATCTTCCCGTGCTAAAAAATCATGCTTGAAAAATAGTAAACACTAATATCAACATATAGCATCGCTTCTTGTACTGTATTCAAGCCAAGCATGGTTTTTTAATCAAACAAGTCTAAACCTCTTTATTCTTAGCTACATATATGTTCTTCTCTATGAATACAATCTCAAATATTCACATCAAAACTATCAATAATTTTTTTTAATCCAGGATCGACAAAGTTGTATACCAAGATTTCTACGCAAGTTAAGATCTAATATAGGGAAGGGACTCGATCGAGTCATGCTGGAAATAAATATGAAGTCATTTTTGTTAGCGTAAGATTTAGCAACATTCGCATTTGTGCACGTTCTTGTACGAATGTTGCTTTCACCTGAAGCAAGTTTAATTAATGATCGACTAAATAACAATCATTACAATGACAGTACTATGGCATCAGATAATAATCTGATGTTTCCATCTTTACAAGTTACAACCACACTCATGTCTCATGCTCTCGAAAATTGTTGATACTATTTGTGTCTTCATTATTAATTAGCGGTGGAGTAGTATTTGTGAGGTCAAGGTTATTTTCAAATCTCATCTTCATTTGAAGGTGTGTATCAAATATAGCAGTGTCTTTTTCCATTTGAACAGAAAAAATAATGAAATACTAGTAGTACTATGTATGTTATTGTTTTTTTAAATAATTCAATTATGTAGGTATCAGACAAGTCCGGATTCACTAATTACCGAGACCTCTTTGTTCTCTTATAAGAGAGCTCAGCCTAACTCTCACCCACATGGCTGACTTAACAAAGAAACTAGCTAGGATACAAGATTATAATGTCTAGCTATTACACTCCTCGTTGAAGTAATCCTAGCACTCCTTGACCGGATACTACTGGATCACCAAGGAGACCATGCACACTAAATGAACTCGTTAGCAAAAAAACACAGGATCCTCTCGGATCTAAAGAGTAATGCACACTAGTAAACAGGAAACTCAAGAAACAGAATAGATCTTGGTAATGGCTCAGCCACCCGCCAATAGCACAAATCTATTCTCCAGAAACCAGATCCAAGGGAGCAACGTTGAATCCACCAGTGATTCACCTCACACCGCAGATACCAACACCAACCGACTCCACCATACCAGATCTGGAACCTCTGAACACAGACTCACACAGAACCTCACACACAAAACCATAGTTCTCACCAACACTATAACAACCGAAGCAATTGCCTTCTCCAACACTCACACAAGATCAATCACTCAAATAACCGTGAAAGATCACAGAGAAACAGCCGAAGACTCATCGGAGAAGAAGAGAGAAGAGAGGAATTTCTGAGTCAAGAGAGTAGAGAGAGAGAGCAGCTTCGAATGTCAACCGGCAAAAGGAGAAGGCATGGTATAGGTATCAACTGAGTATTGGGCTAGGGCAGCCACCAGCTCACATTCTATCTGGGCCAACATAAAACACAGCCCAAATAAAGTTCACAGCCCAAATATTCAATATACTCCACCTTGGACATTATTCTGGGAAACCAATTTGCACTATCAACTAAGGTTTAAAATCATCACAGCCTACAAGGCAGTCCCCTCAGCTTCAAAGAACATAAGTTCACTAGCATTTAGGGAAGCCACCAGGTTGCCTTTAGACACTAGAGGGCTGACACCCATTAGTCTAAAGGACTTCATGCCTCTAGTCACCTAACACCCTTACCACGGCTGATAAGGTGACTGAGGTCTTTCCCTCGGGACATGCAACCTATCCTAGATCAAAGTGCAAGTATTTTATGCAGAAAATAAGTTTTTCAAGTGGTAAGCTCTTAGTTCTCATATCAGTAGGATTTCTATCAGTATGCACTTTTTGAAGAAAAACTTCACCTTTTTCTATAATATCTCTAATGTAATGAAACCTTACATCAATATGCTTTGTTCTATCATCGATATTTTTAATAATATAATCTTTTTAATCAATGCATTAATTTTGAGTTTTCCAATATTTTAGTAATATACTCTGTATTATAAATTGACTTTCTACATATTTGCATAATATAAAAAGAGTTGAATATAATCTTTTAGTTATTTTATTAGTATTATTTTTTTTAAATTCTAATTTATAAAAATGATTGCATGCATATATACTTAGTTTCTTAATGTTACCATCCAACAAAAGAATAATAGTTATTTGTATCAAATTATTTTATTAGTGTAATTATTAAAATTCTAATTAGAATAACGACTACATTTATATATAGGAGTACTTATTTCTGAGTGTTATCATCCAACGAAATAATAATAGTTATTCTCATCCAATTATTGTGTTATTTAATAAGTAAGGTTTAAAATTCTAAATTGTGGAAAAACTAATATCTATACCTACGTATATATACTTAATTTCTACATTTGTTATCATCAATGAAAGGATAATAGTCATTCGGATCAAATTATTTTATTAGTATTAAATAGTTATTAAAATTCTAAGTCATAAAAATAACTACATGTATGTGTATATATACTTAATTTCTTAATATTATCATCCAACGAAATAGTAACAGTAATTCATATCTAATTATTTTATTATTATTAAATCTAAACTTCCAAGTTATAAAAACGAGTACATGTATATTTACACTTATTTTCTTAGTTTTATCATCCAATAAAATAGTACTCCATAATCATTCTCATCCAGTTATATTGTTATAAAATAATTCTAAAAAATCTCATTAATAAAAATAATAATTATTTTTTGATTGAATAATTATTAAAATTTAAAGTTAGAAAATAAATACATGTATATGTACTATAAAAACAAAATAAAATGTACAAGGATCTAGATATATACAACTTTCCTAAGCTAAGTTTCTTTAATGCAAATAAACGTTTTTAAAATGTATAAGGGTAGTATAGTACATGTATAAAATATGTATTTAAGTATAAAATAAAAATAATATACAATTACTATATTAACCCCATTATGGCATTGCCATTATGTCTTAAATCATTTCTCAACTTATAAAACATGAATACCTTGCAACTTCATCAAACCATGAAGTAAGTAATGATCACTTTCCTATTTATTAATGAATTAATAGTACTTATGCTATACACATGTATTGAATTAATTTTACTTATGCTATAAACATGTATTGAATTAATTTTACTTATACTATACACATGTATTATATTGATTGAGTTATAACTATATTTTATAACCTAATTACTTAAAAATGGCTGTCGTAACTTTCCTGAAGAAGACGACTAAAAAGTTAAGTAAGAATATAATATTAATATTATTATAAATAGTTGTAGGCTCATAAATGCTCTGTATTTAGCTTCTATAAAATACCCCTTTAAAATATGACGTGTATGAACACTTTAAAGTTAACCATTATATTTAAAATTTATACAACTATGTACTAATTTTGTGTTAATGTGACAATATTTTTGTTAGAAATACTACTAGTATTTTAATTTATTAGTTTAAGAAATTGGAAACGAACGTGCTAACAAAAACCATTTCTTCATTATTTTAACACAACAAATTTTTGACTATTCACTTTAATTGTATATTTTTCTTTCAGCTCTATTATATAAAAAAATGGTTTTTAACAATTCTTTATATTTATTTTATTATAAAAAATTCATAATAAAAATTAGAGTTCGTCGTTTAAATTTATACTCATCATCACATTATTAAATGGTAACATCATTATTTCTATATTATTTTTTCTCTACTTAATTCATATAGTATATAAAATCTTGTACCAAATAAAAATATTCCATTTTAAATAGGATGGAAAGAGTATAAAATTAGTGATTTATTAAAATTGATGATTGCCTATTTGATTTTTATCTTGTAGGTTCAATGCAACTTTATTTAGATAAAATACTCACGCCGCTCGAGAAATATATCACATTTTTATCTTTTTAATACGTCCGCAACTTAAGGCCTGATTCACTTTTTTTTGGATAAGTGAACCCATCACTTTTCTAAATCACTAGATTCATATTTAATTATAAACTTAATATATATAAGTAAGACACAAAATACATTTACTTTTTCCACTTAAAGGGCGAGACTTAAAATCTGAATGAATGAAGTTTACCGTGGAGCCACTGCCAAAATAAATTCTTGCGTCCGCCACTGCTAATCAGTACTGAACTACTATTATCCATTGGATATGAGTGACAAAGGAGCTTGAAGTTGACGACTCATTTTGCATTTATGTTAGTAGTAATGTATAATTAGCATCATTAACTTGTAATTATCATTTTTATTAATGTGAATTGAATATAATTACACTTTATCAACGAGGCCGTGGCCGAGGCCGTAGAGTATCCCAGAAATCTCCAAAAAAACACGGCGATTTTATAACTGGAACTGGAAGATCTAGATTCTAGGCGCTAAACATTCATCTCTGATTTCCTCTTTTGATTCAACCTTTACAGCAACACAAATGGAGAAGATGCGCCAATGGGGCAGCCAGCCCGGCGGTTCATCCCCGGCGCGTGCCCACCACTCTCGCTCCTCCTCCGCCACCGGCATTTCCAGCATCAAGCGCACTCAGAACTTCGCCGCCAAAGCTGCCGCTCAGCGCCTGGCTCAGGTCATGGCTTCGCAGGCCGCCTCCGCCGACGATGACGATGAGGACGACGCTGGCGTCGGAGACAATGATGCTGATTTCGGACTCCGATTCAATCCTCCTCTTCCGCTATCTCTCTCCAGGCCGCCTCTTAACATTAATGGAGCTACCAACGGCACTGGCGGCGTCAAGCCGTTGGTTCCGCCTCCTAAGATTATTAGATCTTCCTCCGATGCGGTAATTTTTTAAGTAGCTCTTATTGGTGGTGTGTTCTATCGGAATTTTAATTGTGTGCTTCTTCTAATTTGAAAATTTCTTTATCACTTCTTTTTTGCATTTCTGCTGCATTTGAATTAAGTTTTTCATGTTAGCAATGTCGAGATGCGGTTTAATAGTATAACTTCTGGTATTTTAGCTGGACTATTGCAATGTATTTTTGAGGAATCATCTGCTACTGGGGGATTGTTGTTTGGAAACATAAATGTCGAAAAATCACCTCATAGATAGCGAGATCTCTGAGATTTTATGCCTAGATTGTGCCAGAGGGGTGCATTTTGTTGCAGAGGAACCATAATTTGATGCTAATTGAGATTTTTTTTCTTCTTCCGGTGATTGTTTGAAATATTGTTTTGTTAGGTTACTCGAGACTTATTGGAAATTCAACCACCACGATCAACTTCAACAGGAAGGCCATCAATGTCAACTAGAACAGTGCCGGCTGTACCTCCTAGTAGGCCTTCTGTGAAAACTCCTACACCTATTCCGGCAATTGATCCTCCTAGCAGCCGGCAGAGAGAAAAGAAGTACTCAGAATCCATCTTTTGATGCTTTGAGTCTTTGCTAGTTTCCACATTTCAATTGGAAAATATTCTCCTTTAGAAAAGTTTTGGGATAATTAACTTCGTCCTTGCATGATAATTACATCATTCTACAGTTCCATTAGCTTCTTAAATCAGAATTTTAGTGCATCAACTATCTACTCATACACTGTAGAATCTATTTGATATGAACTGATCACTGATGTGTACAGATATTAACTGCAGATTCTCACCAGATATAGGACAACAAAATCTGAGAGATGCTGGAGATGGGCGTGCTTCTTCTGCACTTCGTGATGAAGTATGTTTGGCACATCCACACTTTAGCTGTATAGATCTTAAAAAATCTGGGGTTTTTAGGTTGTATATTCTCAAACTAATATCTACTTCTTAACAGCTCGATATGCTGCAAGAAGAAAATGAAAATATTGTTGAGAAGGTCTGTCTGTGATTTATAACCTGCATTGCTCTTATTTCCCTAATGCAAGTCTAACAATGTTTATTTATTTGTCTGATTCGGATTTTACAGCTCAGACTTGCAGAGGAGAGTTGGGAAGCAGCTGAAGCAAGAGTTAAGGAGCTTGAGAAACAGGTGATGCATTCTTCATTCCATTTACTTTTATTGCAAGTAAATCTTTGCAAAATATTTAGTAGTATGTGATTGTGTTGTTAAGTAAATTCGAATCTGATTAGGACTTAGGAGAAATGAAGAGGAAAATGTAGCAACCTTGAAAGAGATCATATTTGCCTTCATTAGCTCTTTGCACTCAAAATTGTGGTTGTTAGTTTACCATTTTGGAATGATCATTACCCAGATGATTTATTCATAAGACATAGGAAATGTATCAAGCAATTTGTCTCTAAGAATTATCCTGATAAGATGATTTCCTGATTGTGAGTTACTGTTGTAACTTTATAAGTCTTATTAATAACCTTGAACCAGTAATATGTCTTACTCAGACAGACAAGTAGGAGTCTATTGTATCAAAACAATGATATTCAATTTGAAAGCAGGTCCACTTATTCTTTATTGTCAAGCTTGTTTGGCCTTATTCTTTCTATTCTAGATATTGGTCTTTAGAAATTATATGGAATGCTAACTTATCCAACTCGGCCATGTCTTGGGGGCAATCTAGAATGAAGAAATGGAGTCAATACTCCATAGTTTAATAGGACAGAGTTTACCAAGGGTCCAATTTTGAAAACTCTTGCACCCTGAAAGTTATGTATACTATCAGTTTTGGATCCTAAGAGTCTAAGACTCTTGCATTAACTTCTCCAGTGACCTGTCTGGGGCTATGGCTGCTCATTCATAATATGCCCTTAGTTTCAAATCGCTATATTTTTTCTCTAACTAAGATCGAAACCTACTGATCATACCTTTGTTTCGTTCTGTATTTATTTCAGACAACTTAAACTTAATTCCAGTTGTATTTTACTCCCTCTGCCCAAAAAAAATAGTCTCATTTGCGGATGGCATGGGTTTTAATGCTTAATTGGGTAAAGTATGAGAGAAAGAGAAAAAATTGTGAGAAACAAGACTAATTTTGGTGGACGGACCAAAATGGAAAATTTTGACTATTTTTCGTGGATGGAGGTAGTAAATTTTTTTCTTGTAGTGTAGCTGACATATCAAATGTACTTTCAGGTAGCTGCTCTTGGAGAAGGAGTTTCTTTGGAAGCTAAACTTTTGAGCAGGTATATTATCTATTAACAACAAAAACCTCCATTATGCCGCCTTTTTTCTCCATTCTCAATATGCTAATATTGCACATTGATAATGTACAGAAAGGAAGCAGCATTGCGTCAAAGAGAGGTGACTTTGTTTTATTATCTTCACTTGACTTTAGTCTTATTACATGAACTGTTTTGTACCCTAAGACAAATCGATTTGAAATTGCTTTGTTTATACCTTTATGAATTTTGTTTGTTCTAAAATTGATCTAGGCTGCTCTTAAAGAGGCTAGGCGTGCAAAAGATGATGTGGAAGTGTCATCATTGCAATCTGATATTAAGGTGAGGAAGGTTAACTTAGACTTGTTTAGAAATACTAGTGCAGCATACTGCTTTTACAAATGTTACCCCATTACTGATTCAGCTGGCAAAAAAAGAGTCTGCGGCTGTTGTTGAACAACTGCGTGGAACTGAGTCTGAAGTTAAAGCTCTTCGCTCAATGACACAAAGAATTGTTTTGACCCAACATGAAATGGTAGGTGGCTACTACTCAATGAAAAGTACAAACTTTACCTGCCAATCTTTTCTAAAATTTACATTTGCAGGAAGATGTTGTTCTTAAAAGGTGCTGGCTGGCTAGATATTGGGGCTTAGCTGCTAAACTTGGTAATCAAACATATTGAAATTTGAATATGTGTTCATCTCTTTTGTATGGGAATTATTTTGCATTATCTCTGAATGCTTGATTAAAATTAGTTACCAAGCTTTTGAATATTGGTTGAGTTTTCTATATACTTCTTCAACCATGTCCTAAGGTTAATGCATATCATGACAAATGGCTGAGCTAAACTTGGAACCTAGACTGTTTGGACTTTCTTAAGGGAAGCAAACCTTCAGAAAAGAGATATGAAAAGTTTATTTACTGATAATCTAATATTCCTTTTCTTCCTTAAACATTTTTCTTCTTGTTTCTTTGGGTATGCTTACCTCATTGAAAGGTTCTATTCCTGCACTTGCTAGAGTTATATTATAACCTTTCATGACCCCTCCCATCCACATTGTTTTTTGGTTGTCCGGGGATACTGCATCTTTTCATTGATGTTAATACAAAAAGTTCCATCCTTTGTGCACTTGGTTGGCTTATATAAGTTCATAGCTAGCACTTTCTGGGTTAAAATATAAAGCAAATAATTACAGTTGATTGCTATTAATGGCTAACTTCTTATTCTTCCACCCAAACAGGCATCTGTGCTGATATTGCTGCGTCAAAGCATGAATACTGGTCGTCTTTGGCACCTCTTCCTTTGGAGATTGTCCTATCCGCTGGACAGAAGGCTAAGGAAGAACGTTGGGATAAAGGCTAGTTATCTCTTGCTGATTTTCTGCTTCTTACCTGTAAAAGCAATCCAAGCCAAGAGATTTTAGGTGTTCCCTTACACTTTGGAATTTATCAGCTTTGTTCTTGTCTGATGATGTGCAGGTCATAACAACTCGCAAAGAAGCAAACTTGTTGAAGATTTTGATCTTACTGGAGATGGAAACATTGAGAGCACCCTAGCAGTTGAAATGGGCTTAAGAGAACTTGCTTCTTTGAAGGTTTACTCTCAAAAATTGCCAGCACTTGCATATTTATTTTTACTGGTGTCTAGTTGCTTTCTTATGGATTTATTACTCAGTGGTTTGAGTTTACACTCCTTTATTTTAATATGCTAAGAATATTTCAGAATAAGTTATTTATAGAAATGTAAACTTTTATCCTAAGAGGACCCTGATCTGAAGATGTCCTTTAGTGTTTAACAATCTATCCACCTCTTGAGGACTATTTTTGAGAAAATGTTGCAAAAATGCATGCAAAGTATTCTTTCTAGTGTTTCATGGGAAATGTGAGTAATACTTGGGCAAAGGGATTATGTTTAATCTAGTAAGGTTTCTGGAGCAATTTCCATTTCTTTTCAAATGTAAATCATGCTTAATTTTGGAATAAAGATCTTGCAGTTGCTTTATCTGGGTGTTTAGACAGGTGATTTGACCTTTTTATTTTTTTATAACAATTGTCGTTTAGGTTGAAGAATCTGTTGTTCTTGCGTTTGCTCATCAAAGAAGACATAACTCCACTACGAATTCGATTCCAGGTTTGTTCTTAGTATCTGTAATTTATGGATCTAATTGTTCTCCTTCTCAGACCAAAAACCTTTTTATTCTCGCATAACTGCTTCTTCAATTTTCAAATTGATGATTTTCTTCCAAGCCTGTATTTTCTATCCTAAAACTAGATTTGGTGCATAATCAAATCTGTCAGTCTTGGCTGGGAAAATTTCATTAGTACTGGAAATATTATCTTTGTTAAGCTAGCCATTTACTTGATCTATTTGTCATGGTTGTTTTCTGAAGCTCATAAAGCATGATAATCGTTAGTACTGGTAATGTTAAAGCTAGCATGAGCTTACATCTCATAATGAGTGCGTTAAAAAGATGTTTACTTTTATTTGAACTCTCCATATTTTCTAAACTTTCTGATTCGGCAGATTTGAGGTCACCAATTGATCCGAAGTATACGGAAGCATTCGGTAAGCTCCTAGGGTCCCTTACTGTGCAATTCACTATTGGGTATCAGCCCTGGCATGCTTTTCTTGTTTCTACCATGGGACCTCACTTCCACATATACCTCCATGAGTTATATCAAATTATAAATATAGAGACAAATATCTGGAAGAATATGTACAATGGTGAAAAAAATGGAAATCCAAGTTTGCCTTTGTGGGCTGAATTACCTTATTTAGCTTGAACCTCCATTGTAGTGTTGGGAATCCAAGTTTTCTTTCATTATTTAGGAAGAAGTCTTTAATTATGTCCGTAGAAAATTACGTTATGTATATTTAACTTCTGTTGACATTTCTAATAAAATTTTGAAAGTGTGTTCTACCATTTTAATAAGTATTGTATTGATTTCAACCATCTTCTGAAATGTTAGGGGAATTACTTGGGTTTAAGTAAATTCATACATTATCTTGGTGATTAAAAGATGCTTCATATGTAATGATATAGGACTACAAAGACCACTTGGGGTTATTCGGGACAGATACAGGGAATAGTTAAAAGGGGTTTAATCATAATGTGACCAGCCTCAGGGAGTGCTCATTATGATTTGGATAAACCTCAAGGGAAGTTTGTGAAATTTTAGGGTGCAATCATGACGCGACCAGCCGCCCCTGAGACTCATTATATTTATGATTTAGATAAACCTCAAGAGATGTTTGGCTCATGGTGCAGTGCTCACAGATGAATCCATTTAGCTTATAGTAATAGTAATCAAATTATTTTTTGTGTACCTTATCCATCAAATATGATGAGGATTGATGATTAATAATAAATATAAACTCTCCCATTTATTGCTTTTATCTTACAGAACTGAGAGCAGAGGAATCTGAGGATGTACTCTTCAAAGAGGTTTGTCCGTCTCTGTATGCAGTTCCTTGTATTTCACTCATATTAGTATCATACTTCCCTCTACTTTCTTTATAAAGTTTAAAAAAAAAGGGCCCCAACTTGGTGGGTGAGCAAGTCATTTTGAGAAGTTGCGGTATCCTGCATTGATTCCTCTGATGGTGCACTACAGGCATGGCTTACATACTTTTGGAGAAGAGCTAAAGCTTATGGTATAGAGGAAGAGAAAGCTAAGAAGAGACTTGAGTTCTGGATCAGCCGTAGTGGGAAAGCACCAACTTCGCACGATGCCTTTAACGGTGAGTTTTATCATCTTCTGCACATGTTGTACAACTTGTTTTCTATAATCACATCATCTACTGAAGTACACACCCCATTTTAAAACTTGCATCTGGAATGAGCCATGTAAAAGATGTGGTAACTATGAATGCAGTGGAGCAAAGTCTAATTGAGCTGCGGAAATTGGCAATCGAGCCGAGACTGTGGGAAGCATCGCGCAAGGAACTAGAGCAGGATGCCTCCCTTCTTAACGGACCAGAATCTGCTGCTGCGTAGCGTAACATATCACAACACGTTAGATGGTGTAAATTGTATCAGTGAGATGCTTTTGGCTGATGTAAATACGAGGCATTTTCTAGTCATATATGGATGTTATATTCTGTTTACATAAAACTAGTTGGATCTTTTTATTCGAATATATATATATATATCAATTTAATTCTGGGGAAAACACATTCTTCCTTATACTATTAGTGCATGTTCGTTTTTGTTCATTGAATTCCATCCATAGATGAGTTATCTACCTTACCTTGTCTAGTAGATCCTCATTATTTCTTTATATCCGTAAGTACTTATGTATGTTTCACATAAAAAAAGTTTTTTTTGCAATTGCCTAGAATATCCACTGACGGACTTAGTGACTATTCTCCGTGCTGATTTGTCGGCACCTCATGGATGGGACATTTGGCCTAATGATTAAAAAAAATTAATAGACCGTTAACAGTTGAGGCTATTAAAACCCTAGTACTAATATAATTCACGATGATTTTACTGAAACGATAGGTCTGATTGATTGAACTATCGAAACGTCGGCGAATCGACTTCATCAATAATCCTACAGTTATAATAGAGACTTTTCATTACTGAGATGGAAAAATTGTCATTTTACAAGTGGAGGCTGTGCAACTGATATATACTCTACTGCTCCATAAACCACTACCACGCTTGAAGTAGAAAATTTGCAGACAAACTATTACTACAAGATTAAATCTGAGGAATTTCGAGTTGTTGTTTTATGTTGTACTTTATGGGTCTAACAAACCCAAATCTTGCTTCACTATCAGTAATAGTATCAACACGACATAGATTTAGATCATCTTATCTCTAAATCTCACTCCCATTTATTAAATGTTGCAATATAAGTATATATATGGCGTGGCAATATTAGTGTCGGGTACACTTATTACAATTAAGAAAAAGGAAATAAAGAAAGACATAGCAAGCCTATATGTAAATAATAGTAGTATAGTAGTAGTAAATGTACATGAATTGTGTAGACATGAAATCTAAGGCGTGAAATTAAAGATGGTGAAAAGCCCATCGTTTCTTTGTTGACACAATCATCTGCTGCTGCAACTGCTACTCTCCAATTTCCAATTCTTTACTACTTTTTTTTTTATTTCTTTTTACTTTTTCGACTGAAATCAACAATCTTTCTTAATGTCTTTTACCCCACTCCATGTTTAGCAATATGCAGCTCGTTTTGTGATGAATATCGGAAGGTATCTCAGGCGCATTATTTATATATAATGAAGATCGGATCTCTCTTTCAAGATTATAATAATTTTTTTATAGCGTTTAGACATGAAATTTTAATATTTTTATATAGCAACAAATCTCTAATATTGGCAAGCACTGATGCTCATGTGAATTTTCCACTTTAAGCAACTAGTATTTTTTAGTTGGCAATGTTGTAGTTGGGTCTCTTTTTAACGTACATACATTGTTGTCAAATTGGTATTGTGGGGCTTGTCTGATGCTTGTTGACCATTAATAAAAGAGTAATTTGCTTTTATATTCCTAAATTTTTCACAAGTTCTGGTTTTGCCTAACAGTTTAAAAATCTGTTTATAAATTATCAAGCTATGGATTTTTTCTAATTTTACAATCAATTGAATATTCGATACTAACATATGCTATTGAGTTTGATCTACCCCAAACTAAGGTTTTAGGATTCATAATTATGGTTTTTTTGTAAGTATTGTCTTCAACTGGTGTGCATTTGCAGACTTAACCCCTAAACATAATGCTACTAAGAAATAAAGAATCTTCGAACTCAGTGTGGAACGAGAAGCTTTTTAGTCTATATACACAATTTCAACTGATGCTGCAACAGTGTGAACAAGTCTTGACCTTGAATCGAATAAATCCCACTTCAAAAAAGTTGATCTTTTTTAGATTTATTGTAAAAATGTGTTCACTTTTTTCACAAGACAACAAGAGAACAAGCGAGGAGAGGGGACTACAACTACAATTGCAGTCTGCAAGAAATCAGACCCCAGTTTTTTCCATTCCCTTTTATCATATCCTTGTTCATTCACACAGCTCACGTTGTCTTCATCTCACATCACATTCAAATAAGCTAAATCAATCATGACAAGCAAATAACACATCCCCTCCTCCGCTTTGTATTTGGCCATGGCTGCCATTGTAAAGATCGTAGCTTTTTTCTCTTTATTGGCACATTCAGCTAAGTGCCATTCCTCACCTTCTTCTCTGTCAGCTGCTGACAGAATATCTGAGCTTCCTGGGCAGCCCCGGGTTAGCTTCCACCAATATTCTGGCTACGTATCTGTTGATCAAAATGAGGAGAGAGCTCTGTTTTACTATTTTGTTGAAGCTGAGACTGACCCTGCGTCGAAGCCTCTTGTTCTATGGTTGAATGGAGGTCACATTTCTCACTCTGTGTGTGTGTGTGTTTATGATAGTAGTTTGAATGGTGTGATTATTATTGGCAGGTCCTGGTTGTTCATCTTTGGGAGTTGAGGCGTTTTCTGAAAATGGGCCTTTTAGGCCAAGTGGGAATGGGCTGGTCAGGAATGAGCATAGCTGGAATAGAGGTTTCATTCCATCTTCAACATATCTTTGCTGTTTTAGTGTTGTTGGAATGTGACTCACATTTTGTAGCATTTGATTTGTGTGATGCTCTGCAGAAGCAAATGTCTTGTATTTGGAGTCACCCATTGGAGTAGGTTTTTCCTATGCTTCCAATTCATCCTCTTATGAAGGTGTAAATGACAAAATCACAGGCATGTTTCCATCTTCTCTAATCTCCATGCATGTAAATTGTTGCTTTTATAATTTTTTGTTCCATTTTAGGAGTAGTATTCTAAAATCTTGCTCTGTGTTATAGCTCGTGACAACTTGGTATTTCTGCAAAACTGGTTCCTTAAATTCCCACAATACAAAGACTGAAGCTTGTATATCACAGGAGAGAGCTATGCTGGTAGTAGTACCCCCCACAAAGAATATTTTTTTCAATGGAATAAAATTGTGAGGTGTAATGATTCCTAACAAGTTTTAGTTACCCTTAGGCCACTATATTCCCCAGCTAGCAGAGCTGATGCTCCAATTCAACAAAAAGAGAAGAGAATTCAATCTCAAAGGAATTGCAGTGAGTTTTGGTCAAACATAATTCTCATCTTGTTTCAAGATCAATACAGTAATTTGTAATGTATAATCTATATTGTAGCTAGGGAATCCAGTACTAGAATATGGAACAGACTTCAACTCAAGGGCTGAATTCTTCTGGTCTCACGGCCTAATATCCGATACAACGTACAGAATGTTCACTTCTGCCTGCAATTATTCACGATATGTGAGTGATTACTACAGAGGCTCTCTCTCCCCAATCTGCTCCAAGGTGATGAGCCTTGTCACAACTGAAACCAGCAAATTTGTTGACAAATACGATGTCACTCTCGATGTCTGCATCCCATCCGTGCTCTCTCAGTCCAACGCCCTTGCTCCACAGGTTCCCAGTATTTTAGGGATTCTAACTGTCTTACTGCATTTGCAAGTCTGAATTGCGCGTTTCTTCTTTGCAGCAAGTCACTGAGAGCATAGATGTGTGTGTGGAGGACGAGACTCTGAATTACTTGAACAGGAAAGATGTTCAGAAGGCCCTTCATGCGCACCTCATTGGACTCAACCGGTGGCTCGTCTGCAGCAAGTAATAATCCTTGTTTTTCATAAACATACCTCCCACATGCACACACGATGCAGAACAGAATTCTGAACTTTTTATGACAACCTTGTTTCAGTATTTTGGATTATGAACCGCTTGATCTTGAGATGCCTACAATCAACATTGTGGGCAGAATAATTCTGGCAGTGATCCCTGTTTTGGTGTACAGTGGAGATCAAGATTCAGTCATACCTTTAACTGGAAGTCGAAGGCTCGTTCACAGACTGGCGCGGCTGTTGAAGCTGCGTTCAACTACGCCTTACAGGGTGTGGTTTGCTGGGATGCAGGTGAAATTCTCTCTTGAGTCAATCAATCAATATAGTGTGTTGCTGGTTAACATGTCTGAGTGATGATGCTCATCTCAGGTTGGAGGGTGGACTCAGGTCTACGACAACATCTTCTCGTTTGCAACAATCCGAGGGGCGTCTCATGAAGCTCCATTTTCTCAGCCGGAGAGATCCCTTGTGCTGTTCAAAGCGTTTCTGGAAGGCAGGCCTCTGCCTCAAGAATTTTAGAGAACATCTCAGATTCAAATTGTAAGTAGTTAAACTGTAAAGTGTTGATGTTAAAGAATTTACATTTGTTAATTTGTTTGGTTTCTGGAAATCATGATTTGTAAGAATGAAGGAATGGTGTGTGCCAGTTGATGGCAGTTTTTGTCAGAAGATGGAAGTGTATTTTTAGTGCAGATGAAATTGCAAATTCAAACAAAATAATCATCGTCAACTTTCTGAAACTAGATAGTATTTAATTGAAAAGGGCAGCAATATTAACAACCAATATAAGATTAAGAGACATTTATTTCCCAACGATATTCAGACAGCACAAATCATCTTGCAAATCAAAGAATGAACATGTGGAAACTATGGAAGCAAGCTATAAAGTAGCGACAACGACATGGGTCACTTTTTCATCCGTGCTTCTCCTGTGGAACGATTGTCGGAGCTTCCACCTTCATTTGCAGACAGTTGAACTCCAAGGCTAGAATAGGCTTTGATAGCATCACGGAGATGCTGAGGTCTCTCTTCTCATTTCCAGAATCCCCGTCCGTACTCTCACCATCCATATTTGATGCAAATGGACCACACACTTTAGCTGGTGACACTGCTCTCACCCTCAATGAAGTCGAACAAATAAGCAAATTTTTGCGTTGTTAAAGCAAAACATTTAGATGAGAATACAGCTGAATATGGTGTCAAATAATTACTAGGAAGAAACCTGCATCCAATCTGGCAAGAATACTTAAGGAGGTGAGGATTGTACTCTGTTCGGCCGCTGCATTTTGTGAAAAGCCAAAAACAGTTTCATTTACAGCGATCTCCAAAGGGTGGAACTTTGAAAAAAAGTATAGTGAATACCTAAAGCTTGGGAGTGACATCTTGATTTCTGGGCCCATCCATCTTCCAGTGTCTTTTTGAGATGTTGCCAAGAAAAAACGAGTTACTTATAGCACGATATCAAATTGACAAGAGAAGGCAGCATACTGACCAGAAGCGGTGAGTTTTATACTGCACAAGTCCATGGCTGTGTGATTGTTCATCTCTTCTACTTGTATATCCAAACATTTTTCCATGCTATCACTGATGCCAATCTTGTTCATAAAGCCACCAAATCGACTCCTTTTTGACACAGGAAGTGCTCTCACGCTCTAGTTTGATACAAACTTAGAAATGTTAGATGGACGAATACATCACAGTTTGTGAATTCCTAGAGGCGTATGCATTCAGATTGAAGCCCACCTTTGTAAAATTGGCAACTCGGCTAGGGAGTCCGACATCCTGCAAAATATTTTTAGGAAATGTTATTAAAGTTTTGCAGGGAGCTCTGCAGCTGGAATGTATGACCATGAGATTGTATAGCATGCCTATAGTTTGCCTAGCTAAATTCTGGAAGCTATTTCATATCAATCAAAACAGAATCCTTGAACATATGGCAAACTGGGTACTCCAAAGGCTACCTTTTGTCCGTGGAGGCATGCTTTGTCACTGTTTACCAGCACTCTTGCAGCCCATCTATCCATAAAATATATACAAGGGAACTTGTCAGTGTGAATACTTAACAAAATTAGCTTCACATTCAAGATGATAGAGGACTAATACTGACAAATGGTGAGTTTAGTACTCCCTCCATCCCAAAGAAGATGGCACACTTGGGAGATGGCACGGGATTTTAGGAGATGTTGTTTTGTGTGTTGAATGGTGAGAGAAAATATAATTTTATAATTGATGTGATAGGAAACTTTTTCCAAAAGAGGAAATGTGACATCTTTTGTGGGACAAACTAAAAAGGAAAGTGTGACATCTACTATGGGACGGAGGGAGAGTAGTAAATTGGCTGAACATCTATGCAAGCACATCATATGTAGAAACAAAATCTTGTCTGTATGTGTCAGATGAGAGTATAATAATATGCTTGGAACAAATTTATCAGCTGCAATGTAAATTTATATACAACAGCATTTTCGAAGCGGTGCAACTAAGGTCATCGTCTTCCAGTAGTAAAATGTAGGAAAGCAGAAAATGATGTATAGTTTCTGAAAGACTAGTGTGACCTAATATCCTATACTCTCGGAGCATAAGATAAATATGGACTTGAATCATCCACGATCAAACTTGCAGGATTACTCAGTAGCCAGTCATACAAGGAATATGAGGCATGAAATCTTTAAAGAACATATAAGCATGTGCAAAATAGTTGCTACATATATAAAGAAAATAGTCAGACAAAGTAGTTTTGACATTATATACAAAATCCACAACTCGTTCGCAGAATACTTACGCACAAGAAGTAGGAGGGTTCCAAACAATTCCTGCTATTACCACAAGCTGAAAAAATAAGGCCAAAAGAAAAAAGTAGATTAAATGCAAGTTGACATTAATTTAAGCTTAACAGACAGATCCTTTTTTCCATGTTCCTAAATAGAAATGAATGTCCCCATAAACTGCATTTTAATATTCAATCAAGTTGTATTATTGTTTTCAATTATCTCAGGAATCATGGTAGCCTCACATGGGCTTATCAGGAATAAATAATAAAAGTAGGCAATATAAACAATGAAAAACCTCATCAAATATTCCAGCAGGACTTTCCTCATAATTAGCAAGAAAGAATCCTCCAAGAGTATACCTGCAGAGTACATAGATAGTACCAACTAGTATTAAACAAAGATTTTGACTTTACGTGCATCTGAAGAAACAAGCTGTTTACGCCACTGGTTTACCCGAACGCCTCTACTAATCTGAATTCTTTGGGAATGAATGCTCGCGCTGTCTCTGCCTTCACAAGATGGAGCTGGTACAAGGCACTGAAATGTCAAGACTGAGCACTTTATGTACATTTCGATATTGTTTTTCCATCAAGAACATGATGGAATTTTAGTCAACAAAACTTCATTTGAAACGGGATAAAAAACTTGCCTTCCCTTGAATATCCACGGTGGTTTACCATATCCACGAGAAGAATTTATTTCTGAAGTGTCCATTGTTTCGAGCAGCAAGAAAAACTGTAGTTACTGCCATAGAGAGTTCCAACATCAGAAAAGAAATTGAGGAAGGAACACTGGAATCAAATAACACCAGCTTCATCTTCAGACAGACCTAATCATAAACAAAATGAAAAAGGCATGCAATATTGTGTAATATTTTCATCAGAAATATAATGACTTAGTAATAGAAGCATATTTCTAAGCTACATGCAGACACCATGCACATTCAGCAAGTTGGGATTTTAAATTCTTTCAATTAAATAACATTTTCAGCTCACAACATAGAACACCGCTCACTGTTTATCATCATACATAGTATTGTGAGGGGCATGCAAGTTGCACAAGTTGATATAATATACTCCTAATATATAATCAAATAATACTATATTGCCTGAGTTTTTGTGCAGATGCTCCTACGCTAATTAATGGCATCATCAGTTCCAAATATAGTATATCATTGAGGTTACCATAAATACCAATCATCAGAATACATGTTCATTGATTTCCTGCATATTAAAATTACATTAGCTTTAAAATTAATTAAAAAAGTTGCAGTTTATCTAGAAACTCAAGCATAACTGATCACATGACTGAGAAACGCACAACCATGTTGCCCCCCTATCTCTTCCCCAAATTCAGTAACAACCCAAGGAAAAATCAGCCGTTTCAAACGAAATGCCAAAGCTTACTGATAATCTGATATAGAGCAATACCTTTCTCATCAAACGAAGTATTTAGATGAATAATCTTGAGAGCCACATAAATTATGCCTATAGATAGCCCCAAATCCTTGAGGTTGTAAATATATCTACATAACTTTAAACAGCTAAATCTTGCCATTTTAACCACGAAAACAATAAAACAATGAAAACAGTCCTTGAAAGTAACTAATTAGAAAGAATGAACATAAAAATAAGAGGCTGGCCCTCGAGCTGCAATCCCTAGTTCTATAATTTGATTAATGGCAAAGGCAAACTAAGGCAAGCAACTGTGTGTTCATTTCCTACTACTAGAAAGAAAGTAAGCTCACTTCACCATATCTAATTTTGTGCACTTCTTCCCCAACAGTCCAAATCTAGTAAAACACTCCCATTTAATGTTTCCAACAAGACCCTCATTTAATGTTGAGTTAGAAAAAACTTCCATTTGAATCTAGGGGACCAGCATTTGTGCATAATGAGCAGACATGTATAAAACTTCATGGCATACAAATCAACATATAAACAATATTCAGAAAGCTTGTGAGAGAGAGGGAGAGCGGCAAACCACACAAAACTTGATAGCAATTGGCAAAGAAGAGGGGAAAAGATAAACATCATGGAGTATTCAAGAAAAGCAAGCAAAAGAAGTCGGCAAGGGCAAAGGGCTTAAGGGCATAGTATACGAAAAACAAACTAAAAATCAAACCTTTATCTTTTCTTTTTTGTTGGGTAATTAATCCCAGAAAGAAAATATTCCCGACTTTCGAGTTTTGTTTTGAGTATATATGAAACATAAAATCGTGAGAGGGTGGAGTTTTGATAGGAAGAGATGTGAGGTTATGGGTGGCGAAAGGAGTAACATCATTACACAGTAATAAATGTAGATAATGTATAGTTTAGACTTTAGAGTTGTTAGAAACGAGTACATTTGAAAGTACTGTGCTTAATTTATTTGTCGCCACTCCCTAAACAAACCCACACGACCTCTCATTTGGCGGCAGCTTTTTATTACACTAAACAGTCCCCTGTTTTCAAGATTAGTTACTCATTACTTTTATTTAATTTATCATTATTAATAAGCACATGTTTGAAGGGTAGGTTTCATGAATCTGATGCTACTCTTGTTTCCTTGGACATCTTAATACAACTTATAAGTATGGCTGTTCTGTTACTATGATTGGCTATTGCGTCTTTTTTTCAAAGCTCGGTTTGTGATAATGAATATATATAGGGTGATGCTAAATGGCCATAATGTGGTCGGCCATAAAGAGTTAATTTAGTCCATTTACATGTATAAAAAAATTAGAATTACCGATATAAACTTATATGTGTGTGAATGGACTTGTGAGTTGATACTTATCTTTGAATTCCATTACGTAAAACACATTAATATCACGAATTACTATATACGTTGAGCAACAATCAAGAAATGACAGTAGTAATAAGTTGAGCAAAAACAACGAAATAGCAACACTAACATGTTGAGCAACATATAATGAATATGATATAAAAGTAAAAGCAAGTAGTATTAAACCAAAAATTTGAAAAAAAAAATAATTTTTTTTGTTATTTAATTAATTTATGGTTGGCCATAATGTGGCCTCATAGCTTTATTCATATATATATATATATACCTATTATAGTTAATGTATAGGACCGAACCCCGCTATATTTCAATTGTATTTATCTAATATCGATAGAATTGGATGAGTGCAAGTGTGCAACCCTATATTTCAGAGAGAGAATAATGACTATATATATCTAATATAGTTCAATGCATGTGACCGAACACCGCTATTAATTTAAATGTGTTTATCTAATATCTTTAGATTTGGATGAGTGCAAGAGTGCAACCCTAAATTCAACTATTCAAGAGAGAGAATAATGAATATATAGTGAGAGAATAATGAATATATAGTACTTGATATAAATTAAGGCATGTGACTGAACGCCGTAATATTAATGGTGTCGCGCTAATAAATAACAAAAAAATGATCATTTATGTTGATAATGGGGATTGTTCCGTGCAACTAGCGATCACAAATCTCTAAGTGGGTCAAAAATTATTAACGATGACTCCAAGCAAAAAAAAAACAATAGATAAAGACGACGAATCGAATTGTAAATTGAAATGACATGTTGAATAATTTTAAGTGTGTGTGTGTATGAGTACACGATGAAACTAAAATATTATCAGGTGGTTTGTCCAATTAATTATAATTATAGAAATATTCATCGTTTTTTAAATTGCTATTAATCGGACATATTATATTTCAATATTTGATAGATTCTATAAGATTCTTAGAGCACCTGCAACGGTGAGCACAAGCTCACCGTCCATCCTTGCCTCTGGCATGGACACGCTTGTCCTCCGCTGCGCCTTACCGCTGGCACGGACGTGCTCTATGCATAGAGCACGTCTGTGCCAGTGAGCAGGGTGACGTTGCGTGTTTCTATTAGCCGTTGGCAATTTATTTTTTAAATAAAAAATAATATCAAAAATTAAAAAAAAATATTTTCGGATTCCCAAAAATATAGCCGTTTTATTACCGTTTTTTTTTTTGAAATTTTTTTAAAAAAATTTAATCCCAAAACCATCTATAAATACACACATTCATCATCCATTTGGACGAAATTCGGTCACTTATGAATTTATGTAATTTTTAATTTTTAGGATTTTAATTATGTAATTTTTATTTTGTAGGATTTTAATTATGTAAATTTTATTTTATTTATAATTTGTAATATTATTTCAGTTTTTTTAATGAATTTTAATATTATGGAAATGTTTTTATTTAAATTGAATAATAGAATGATGGGACCCTTGTGCTCGTTCTTGCAGAAGAGCACGACTGTGAGTGTTGTGCTCTTGTCTAAGAGCAGGCAGAAAAAGTGGGGCCGCCCACAACCGTGCTCGTTGGTAAGAGCACGTTGTGAGTGCTCTTACAGTATATCTTATTTTTTCAATTGGATGAAATGCGAAACTTGAGCTTTGGGAAAGAATAAGTTGGTAGGTGAAAAATATTTTCGAAAAATGGACCACTAAATAATCTTTGCTTTGTTTGACGGTTTTATTGGAGAAGGGGAATGTTTCTATAGCAAACACACCAAAATCAATATCAATGTTTTAAAGCAAAAGAAACTTAATATTTTAGATAAAGGGAATTAAAACTAAAGAGCATGATTAAATATGATGGGATCTCAAAGGTGACACATTGGCAGACGAAGCTTCGTCCAGCTATATAATATTGTAGATAATTAAGTGGCATCTTTAGTTAATCAGGGTTTCATTACTCGAAACGCGTCGAACTGCTTTCTTTATACACACTTTTTCGCTTTATCTAATTATCACCCTATTTTTATTGGTTCCCACTAAGCCCCTGGATTAATTAATAAGTGAGTGCTCAATCTTTATCGTGTTTCTCTATCTCTCCCTGAAAATCCGAAATTTATACATAATCATGAAAAAAAAAATCAGAAAAATATATTGATGCTTAATTTATAAAGTCAATAAGAGTAGCCGAGTAGGGTGGAGATTAATACAAAGTGCTGTGAATTTTTAAGGAAAATATATTGTGTAGGAGAATGAGTGAAGTGAAATATTACAGTGAATACTGGTAGTTGGAATGGGTTTAAATCTAATTTTCCCTACCCTAGGTATGCATGGACTAGGAAATTTTTTATCCTACACTAGAGATTAATGGTGTAATACACGAGGAACAGGGATGAACGTACTACGTTAAGAAAGATTTCCGATGCCACACTTTAAAATTAGGGTGCAAGAACATAGAGTACTATACTAAATCTAGTGGGAACAACTACAATAAAATAAACTAGGCAGAAATATAGGAAATATATGCTTTTAAAACACAAGAATAGAGATAAATTAAAAAAAAAACAAGCAATTAAACTAACAAGTCCACACAAAAAGCATTGATATGTATTTTTAGAGATTTAAAGTCAATGGAAGTTTGACACTCAAATTTAAAATAATAACTCTAAAACTACAACTTAACCGTAAGAATACAGATGTAGTTGTAATACTTAGGGTATCGAACCACAGGGAGGTGTACGATTATCTAATTCGAAAAGAAGTAAATTTAGGAATTTTTGAATTGAGAAACTAAATTGAAACAAAAATAAATGAAAAAATAAAATGACCACACAAAATATAACCAAGAGATTGAGAACATTGCTCCTAATATGCTCAAGATGTGAATTAACTTAATGGGCCAATTAACCTATGGATTAAAGATTAATCTAATGAAAGTTATAATAATCCCGTTCATTCTACTTACACTGAACGTGTTCATAGCAGGGGCGGATCTATTGTATATACACAAGGGGCAATTGTCCCACCTCAACATTTCATTTATACATAGGTGCATATATATAATATTATTATAAAATGTGTATTATGTAATAGCTTTGCCCCCTTAGTATTTTAATAGAAAAATCTTTATTGCTCCACCTTGGAAAAAAACGAAAAGTCAAACATGTATTTTAATTAATATTTAATAAAACTTAGTTGTTGTTTTAGAGAGAAAATCAAAAGTCATTTGAGTGTTGAAGAAGTCAAACGTGAGTCTCTCTCTGCTCTAGAACTTGCAGAGAAAAATGATAAGAAAGTTATACAAAAGAAATATCACAATCCAAATAGATATTATACAAAGTTGAAGTGTCGCTTGAAAGAGCGTGTGCAATTGATGTATCACAATCCTACAGGGTCTAGAGGATTCGCTAGATCACAGGGTCTAGGAGATCGTGGAACCTTCAGAATGACACACACTTTTCCGCTTCAAAACCTCAACCCACTACACTTATTGGCTAGTATAGGGAAGCAAAGAATCGATCCCACGAGGACGGATGAGTTTGCATGCATTTGGAGGGTTTTGGAAGGGTTTGGCTACTGCCACGCAACAAGTGGGTCAAGATGTTAAACTACTAGACTGGGGAAATTAAAGCTAAACTACTCTATCTACTGGGTCACGAGAATTAAAAGCATCAAGTACTAGACCTAAGAACAGAGAAACACAAACGCATTCATGATTCGAAACTTGAGATTAACTGCAGAAGGTTTATCAAACTACTGGGTCTAGTAAAAGGGTTTCCTAAAATGGTGAGACAAAAGAGCACGAGAAAGCAGCGGGACATGTTCCCGAATTAGCTACTGCGACAGGTAAAGCTGCAAAAACAAACAAACAACGGATCTGGATCTAACTACCAACGATATTCATCTTCTTCAGCAAATAAACATGAACATGAACAAAACAGAGCATCAAAAGCAGAGTAAACATGGATCAGATTTCAGACATTACGATTAAACAGAAGACTATCAGATCTAAGCTATCAGGTCAAGTAAATCGAAAGCAACAGACATAGCCATGCAGATCCAACACGTACGTATCAGATTCACAACTCCAACTCGCAATCCATTCATGATCCAACTGATCCAAACTCAACAACATTCAGATCCATGAACATGAACTCCGATTCAAATAATTCCTCAACAAACAAACTCAGATTCAACCAATCTCAACTCCAATTCAAAAGTCAATTGCGAAAAGCATCCAAAATCAGTAAACCAACATCAAATATCAGAAACCAAAATAGAACAGAAAATAGAAATTGTCATAACCACGGAAATAAGGTTCAAACACAAAAGCAGACGTCGAGCTTCCGGCAAGGAAGTTCACGGCGAGAATAAGCAACAGAAAACTAACTACCGCCAAGCCTGCCCAGAATCTCCCATCGGTGCCAAGTGCGTGTGAAGTGAGCTAAGACTAGAGAATGAAACTAAGGAGACTAAGAGTAAAAGATCAGAAGTGTTAAAAGAAGGCCCCCTCTTCAAAAGGGGTCATCCCTTTATATAGACACAGATCCCTAGGGCACTCTCCTTCTTCATAGTTTGTCTTTTTTGCCCTTGATCCTTATACTTGCTCCTTGCTCCATTTTTTGTCTTCTGCCAGCGTTTCTTTTCATCTCCTTGGTCTGGTAAATTGCTGGCGTTTTTCACTTCATTTTCCTCCTTTTCCTCTGCCCCTAGTAATTTGTATGCGCTTCCTGGGTTCAGTAGATTTACACGCACCTGAACTTACAAACACTTATTAATTCACTGAATTTACAGAATTATCCCCATAACCAATGCATGAAATGATCTTTATCAAAAGTTCTTGCAAGTTGCGACTTGGCTCTTGGAGGAAACGAAATTCATTCAATCTAAATCCAAACAGAGATTGGCCTGCCGTCCGCCGCTGCTGGATTGTGGGAGTGGAGGAGAAGTTGCTCAGTTGCTGAACTGCTGGAGGAGAAGCCAAGAGGCGAGAAGGTATATATATTTAATATAATAAAATGCCATCTCTTTTATATGGTTTAATTGTTGTCTTTAGTTTATCATACTTTATCATATTTGTGTACACTGTACAAATACAATCCTAAATTCTTTTAACTTTTCATGTTCTTCTATTAGAGTGTTAGTTATCAGTAATTTTCATCATTTGATTAAACCTATGACTAAATCAATTTTAAAATTTGATTTTCAAGTAATAGATGGAGAAATTTCTCAAAAGAAAGAATTTAATAGTAGAAGGAATACCATCAATTGGAGAAGGAGCAAGTGATGATCACTCTAAAAGAAGATATGTGGAAATCAATTTGGAAGGCCTTCCTCCTGATCCTGGGCTTAGAAAGAATATTTTCAGTTATCATCCTAATGACCATGATAGAATTAGAAGGTATTATCTGCAACAAGGCCCGTGTCAACCGAAGGGACACGATTTTCCTCAGAAAAAAAAAATTGGCAACATATATCGATGTTTTGTTCCAAAATGGTTCGAGGAACATAGAAATTCGTTGGAATATAGTGTTTCAAAAGATGCTGCATTTTGTTTGTGTTGCTATCTTTATAGGCCTAATACTAGAGCACAATCAAGTGCTGAACTGTTTGTATCAGATGGATATACTAATTGGGAGAAAAAAGAAAAATTCAACGAGCACGTTGGAGGTCCAGATAGTGCCCACAATAGAGCATGGAGAAGTTGTGAGGAATTGATGAAGCAACAGCAACATATCCAATTTACTTTTGCAAAGCAATCAACACAAGCATGGAAGGATTATCGCATTCGCTTGACGGCTTCACTTGACTATATCCGTTTGCTTCTATCTCAAGGTATGACATTCCGTGGTCATGATGAATCAATAGAGTCTACAAATCAAGGAAATTTTCTTATGCTCCTACGTTTTCTTGTTGGTCATAATGATGATATAAAGAAGAAAAGAAGACATGTGGAAATCAATTTGGAAGGCCTTCCTCCTGATCCTGGGCTTAGAAAGAATATTTCAGTTATCATCCTAATGACGGTGATAGAATTAGAAGGCATTATCTGCAACAAGGCCCGTGTCAACCGAAGGGACACGATTTTCCTCAGAAAAAAAAATTGGCAACATATATCGATGCTTTGTTCCAAAATGGTTTGAGGAACATAGAAATTGGTTGGAATATAGTGTTTCAAAAGATGCTGCATTTTGTTTGTGTTGCTAGCTTTATAGGCCTAATACTAGAGCATAATCAAGTGCTGAAGTGTTTGTATCAGATGGATATACTAATTGGAAGAAAAAAGAAAAATTCAACGAGCACGTTGGAGGTCCAGATAGTGCCCACAATAGAGCATGGAGAAGTTGTGAGGATTTGATGAAGCAACAACAACATATCCAACTTACTTTTGCAAAGCAATCAACACAAGCATGGAAGGATTATCGCATTCGCTTGACGGCTTCACTTGACTGTATCCGTTTGCTTTTATCTCAAGGTATGACATTCCGTGGTCATGATGAATCAATAGAGTCTACAAATCAAGGAAATTTTCTTATGCTCCTACGTTTTCTTGTTGGTCATAATGATGATATAAAGAAGGTTGTCTTGAATAATGCTCCGGGAAATCAAAAAATGATAGCTCCTGATATTCAAAAAGATCTTGTTCGTGCTTGTGCTATGGAGACCACTAATGTTATTCTTCATGAGGTAGGTGATGAATACTTTTCTATATTAGTTGATGAATCTCATGATATATCAGTCAAGGAACAAATGGCGCTTGCTATAAGATATGTCAATTCAAAAGGATGTGTGGTTGAACGGTTTATTAGTATTGTTCATGTGAGAGACACCAAAGCTTCCTCATTAAAAACGGCTATAGAAGTTTTGTTTTTGAAGCATAATTTGAGCTTGTCTAAAGTGCGAAGGCAAGGTTATGATGGAGCAAGTAACATGCGAGGTGAATTTAATGGACTCAAGGCATTGATCCTGCAAGAGAACTCTTCTGCCTATTATGTTCATTGTTTTGCTCATCAATTACAACTAGCTCTTGTTGATGTGGCAAAGAAAAAACCACAAGTTTGCTGTTTTTTTTAACTTGGTGAACAATATAACTACTATAGTTGGAGCTTCATGCAAGCGCAAAGATTTACTTCAGGAGAAGCAAATAGAAAGACTTTTGGGAGCATTTGATTATGGTGAACTCTCAACGGGCATAGGTTCTAATCAAGAAAGAAGTCTTCAAAGAGCTGGTGATACACGTTGGGGGTCTCATTATAGGTCACTGATAAATTTGTCGATGGTGTTCACTCCAGTTATTGAGGTTCTCCAAATCGTTGAAGAAGATGGTACTGCAGAACAAAGTGGCAACGCATGTTTGTTATTAGGTGTTGTGCCAACTTTTGAGTTTGCATTCATTTTGCACTTGATGACGACAATCTTGGCAATCACGAATCAACTATCTTTGGCATTGCAAAGGAAAGATCAGGATATTGTGAATGCGATGGCCTTTGTTGAAGTAGCAAAACAACATCTACAAGATATGCGAGATGAAGGATGGAAGTCTCTGATCAGCGATGTATCTATATTTTGTGAGAAAAATTATATTGAAATCTTAGATATGAAGGACATGTATAAGACTCCTGGTCGAGGTCGTCCTCAAAGGAAAGGTGAAGTTTTGACGAACTTGAATGATTTCAGGTTTGAGCTTTTTAATGGTATGATCGATTGGCAACTACAAGAACTCAACAATCGCTTCAATGAGGTTAACACAAATTTGCTTTTTTGCGTGTCTTGGTTAAGCCCAAAGAGTTCCTTTGCTGCTTTTAACAAATCCAAATTGATTAAACTTGCTCATTGTTATCCTTTGGAGTTCTCTGAAGTTAGTTTTTAGTTGCTTGACAAACAACTCAAGACTTATATCCGCGACATGAGATCACATGAAGACTTCTCAAATCTTGAAAGTATTGGAGATCTTTCTCAAAGGTTAGTTGCTACAAGAAGATATATTGTCTATCCATTGGTTTATTTGCTTGTGAAGTTGGCTTTGGTTCTACCTGTTGCGACCGCATCAGTTGAGAGGTATTTTTCGGCTATGAAAATTGTGAAAAGCCATCTTCGTAATAAGATGGGAGACTCTTGGATGAATGATTGTTTGGTTACATATATTGAGAGAGATACATTTTGTAAGGTTGATGCTGAAAGAATTTTGCATAGTTTTCAAGTTATGAGACCTCGTCGGGAACAATTGTAATTGTTTAGTTCATGCTTAATATATTTTAGTATCTTTGTCATTTTATGTTTATTCATTTATTTGTATATATTTATATTTTTGCCCCCTCTCATACAATTTTCTGGCTCCGCCCCTGGTTCATGGATGCTTGAATTTAACCTTGCTGAACACTAAGATCAAATTCGTACTCATCGGATTATCACTCCTACAGACGCATAGTAAGCTCTAACCCAACTTCTAATTTCCAACGTACATGATTCATTTACAAAATCAATTGAACATTCCTACGGAAGCGTGGTAAATATCCAACAATTATTGTACCGACATATAAATTAACTTATCCAAAATTCATATGTTGAACACGATACAAATCTCAAACTCTTTATCTACGTTTTCACCTTTTAACCAAGTTAAAGAGACATTGGCTAAAAGACATGATTGAATAATAAATCAGGCCGGAATTATAATTCAATGTAAAAAGCACCGTAGAAAAAGATCATAAATTAATATTAATCCATAGAATCCAAAAGTAATTCACATCTTTCACAACTTAGGAGCAGCGTAAGAGTTTAGTTACACATCCACAAACAATAAAGAAGAACCATAGAACTCATGAAATTGATGTGTAGATGGTAGCATATCTCCTCGGGATGATGGAAATTGAGTGATTGGACCTCCAATCTTCTTCCCCTCTTCCTTCTCTTTCTCTGATAATTTTTGTGTATGAGAATCTCTGAATCCTCCTCCCAAAACTGCCTCCAAACTATTTGAAAACTAAATTCGCAGTTACTGCGTCTTCGTACCCGGCCGGGTGAATTATTGGGTATGAAAATCACCCGGCCGGGTGGCTGATTTTGAGGGCTCACTGGAATTTTTGCTTTTTGGACACGTCACCCGGCCGAGTGCCACTTTAGGCACAAAATTCACCCGGTCGGGTGGCTCTTTTTCAGCCTATTCTGGACTCGCGACGCAGACTGGGCAGTCTATCAAATTGGGCATTTTGCACGACTTTCTTCAATGACCTTGTTCTCCATCCGAGCTTCATTCCATGTCCCGTTTCACCCTTCATTCCGCTTTCTACACCATAAAATATAGTTTTGAGAGCATCAAACCACATAAATCACGTAAAGTAATGGAATAAAGATATACTTATTTGATTCACATCAAGCATGCAAATGATAAAGCTACACTAGGTGATAGAAACACTAAACAAATCAACACTTGCATTTTCTTTACTTTCTTCTTCTTCAATATTTTCAAAAATCACAAGAGTTTACAACTTAAAAACTGACTTTGGAAGCTTGGGAAAAAATTTAACTAGTAAGGAAGAACAATAACACTAGAGCTAACAAGAAAAGTAACAAGAAAGAGCCAGTTAGGAAATTCAAAATATTTTTGGTTCCCTTTATTCCCTATAGATTTCGAACTAATGGAAGTGATTGGAAATGACAGAAGAGTAAAGTAAATTAATGAAAAATAGAAGCTCGAAAAAGTATCAACACAACAACTCAAGGATCACAATAAATAAATACACAAATAACTTGTAACAACAACTACTTCAAATAATCTTCTAAAACAAGCCCAACACCATTAACTATTGATTTTTGTAAAAGTACTAGTACAATAGCTAAAAATTAAGTGCTAGTAGAAAAATAAATACTCTAGTACTAGATGCCACAACTAATTCAACCCATGGTTAATTAGGTCATCTGCAACGCTGTCACTTATCCGTCCCTTAATCTTCTCTTAAATTACTATTTATGGGCTCCACTGTACTTTTTTACTCTATTTCTTAACTAATGGACGGAACCTGCAACCCTCCGTCCCTTAACCGTCCCTTAAATTACTATTCATTCAATTTTATTTTTTATTTTTATTTCCAATCAAATTCAATTAAAAAAACACACTTCATTAAAAATAAAATAAAATTACAACATAAAATAAAAATACAACTTAAAATTCAAAAAAATAAAAAAAACACATAATTAAAATCCTAAAAAAATAAAAATGACATAATTTAAAATACAATTTTATAGAAACTAAAAAAAACTACTCCGCCGACGAATCATCCCCCTAAGGCGGTGGAGGTGCACTGAAGCCGTGAGGAGGCGGAATGCCAAGTTGTGCTGCCATAAACGCAATTCCGTTAAGATAGGCTTGGTATTGGGGAGGCGTCATGCGGGAAGTGTCCGCCATTGTGGCGGTCATGTACATGGACATAAGGGAGTTTGAGGGTCCCCCGAGCCCACCTGGCTTGACTCGGCTCGGCTCCTCCTCCCTCTAGCCGCCTTTGCCGCATTTCTCCCTTGCGGCCGACGGCGCCCACGGGAGGACCCCCCAGCATCGTCTGTCGTGCCCTCAACCTCCTGCAAGGCAAACTCGCCTGCGGCGCTGCCCGAACCGCCCTCACTAGACGAGTATTGGCCACCCGCCATGTGCTTTGTGCGCTTCGAGGTCGAGCCCGAGCTAGACCTCACACCGCCGACCCACCTTTCCTCGTCTTTGACGACCTCCCAAACATCGACATATTTGAATTGTTTGCCGGTGTCGTCGGAGTAGACTCGCAAAGCCGACCTCAGAATGTCGGCTCCCGTGGCTTAACTCTGGTAATGAGCCGCTTCATTCTTGTAGATGGCGCAGAGTTTTTTGACCTCTCTGTCGACTCGGTCAAAGTGAGCGCGGGGCATCTTATATGTGCGGCGGCGGGAGCCTTTCGGCTTAATCTCGTGGTAGGCCTCGGTGACCTTTTCCCAGAAGCACTTCCGGGGTTGTTGATTCCCGACGATGGGATCGTACGAGACGTTGATCCAGGCGTTGTACACCGCCAGCGTTTCTTTGGGGCCGTACGGATGCCGGCCTAGATCCTCAGCCTCCTTCTCGTCCGCCTCCGCCCTGGAGCTTCCACTGCCTCGGCCTCCTCCCCCGCCTCGGCTTTCTTCCGGAGTGGGTTCAAACGAATAATCCTCCCGAATCTGGGATAATCCCTGCGAATACCTTGGGGCAGAGGGACGGGCGTATGCATCCACATCAAAATGGGGTGGTTGGGAACCCCCTGGCGTCGACGAACCTTGGGTGCCCCCCCAGTCGCCGAACGCGTTGATGTCGAACCAGCCGGAGCCGCCACCCCCAGAGTTTCCGCCGCCGGACATTTTGTGATGAGAGGTTAGATGAAAATTGGAGAGGAAATGGAGATGATTTGGGAAGAATAGATGTGTAGTTGTGTGTGAAATGAGGATGAATTAGGAGTATTTATAGAGTAAAAAATATAAATAAAAAATAAAAAAAAGGAAAAACGGTAATATTACCGTTTTTCATTTTTAAATTTTTTTTAATTCAAATTTTTTTAAAAAATTGATTTATTGCGTCAGCGTGACGATACCCACTCGCGGGCCGGCGAGTGGGCGTCACGCATGGCGTCAGAGCGCGCCTCGGCGCGTGGCGAGACGTCTCGCCATTCGTCACGGCGGGACGGAACGCGGAGCGGGATGGGGACGAGATGGGGCACTGCAACGCGTCACGCCGCCGTCTCGTCCCTTAGTGATGGAATACGGGCTACCCGCGTGACGCGTTGCGGGTGGCCTTAACTCCAAGCTGATAAGAGCGAAGTTTTCTTCAAGGAAGAGAGAAAATGCTAAACTACTATAGAGAGAATAAAACTAAAATCTATGAGTGAATATTGAGTTATGGCAATTCCAATGTATTTTATTACAAGTTCACTTCAATTTTTTTCCCTTTTTTATTGACCTTGATGGGTGCCACCTTTCCAAGACTTGGTTTGCTATATGAAGCAAAAATTCGGCTGACTTGACACCCACAGAATATGGTCAATCTGTTTATAAAAATCCATTTAAACTTGATTTGATCTCAATTTTGGTGCCAAGTAAAAGAAGACGCCTAGAGCTATGTTTTGTTAAATGTGTGAACTGAACAACCATGGGCCATTTATTTGATAAATCAGGCCTCACAAATCTCGTACTACCAGGAAAGGCCATATTATTCTATTTCATTCCTCATTCTAAAATGACCTTCAAAACACTTTAATGCTTCAACAATACTATATACTGCTACTACTACTACACTAATAAAATCATGAGTGAACTGCATAAAAGGGCCCTAACTTTTCACCTTGTAACAGCAGAGACCCCTAACATTTAAAAATTCCACCACAGGGATTCAACAAAATATACAATCACAAATGAGATTTTTTCGGACCATAATACCCTCCGCCCCTAAAAGGACATTCTCGTCAAACACAGACATCATGCTGACGCCGCCCCCTACCATGCAGTCTGCTTCATGTACCTATTTCCTTTTTATTTTATGTATTGAATTCTTATAAATATGCATCTTTTATTTGGTTTTAAAATATATCTTATAAATAAATAAGAATATTCAAAAAATTAATAATTAATAGTAGTATTTCATTGATTTAATTTTATTTTGAGTTTTTTTCTAATTTTTAAACTATTTTTAGCTACGTTATGTTTTGTGGAATAATTATTATTTTATTTTATTTTCAAAAATTTAATCTAAAATAAATTTAATCAAGTTTATTCAAACTTAACTATTGGTTTATTTTTAAAAAATATTTTTAAACAACATGAGAGAGAGAGAGAGTCTTCTCCAATGAAAGTCCCCACGGACCACTTTCCAATATATGACACACATTCTCAATCCCTCTTTCCAATGTACCTGGATTAATGAAAATTGCCCTCATTCTTGAATGCTTGACATTAGCAAATGGAAGAATCCCTTCAGAGATGATTTGAGAAACAGGGGGCTGGTCGGCTGGAGCAAGATATTTCAATACGCGCAGCCTTATTCTTTTGTGAGGATTTGTTCAGGCGGTTCAGTAACAAAGTTTTTCATGCGGCGGCTCTGAAACAGGGGGCTGGTCGGCTGGAGCAAGAGTCAGTGAGGGAGCCTGGAGAAGTATGGTCGGCGTATGATTAACAATTTGAAGAGACATACGTATTTAGTAAAGCATACTCATAATTCTAAAATATTCTATAATATTGAAAATTTCTCAAAAAATTGTTAGCATACGTATGATTAACAATTTGAAGAGACATCTCTTACACATCAGGCTAGATGTGCAGATAGGGTCAGGAGAAATGCAGCCAAATGGACTAAAATGCCCTTCAGCCCATTTGGGCATTTTCGTCCGGAAAATGGCAAAATATGCAAGGTTTGTGATTGTATATTTTATTAGACCCCTGTGGTGGGATTTTTAAATGTTATGGGTCTCTGCTGTTACAAGGCGAAAAGTTAGGGACTTTTTGTGCAGTTCACTCTAAAATCATTCATAAAGATAAATCCTTTTTTCTAATTTCCATACTACTTCATCTTTCACTTCTTCCATCAAAGTCAATCCCCTCTTTACACACTATATGCTTTACAATTATTTAAACAATCACATAATTTGAGAGATGCAAGAGCCAATAGCTTGTTTATTACCAGTACTTAAACTTTGTAATCTATACTAATATAAAGTGACAGTTTATTGAAAAGTCAAAAATGCCCTTTTTGGCGGGAAACTGTGAAGCCTATTTTTTTTTACCCTTTTTAGTCATTTTGTGGGCATGTTATTCATTGCAGAATTTGTGTTCACACTATATATGTATATGGGTTGTGTATGTGGCAGCGTGTATCTATAATAAAAGGTAGCATCTATTGGACAAAAAAATGGTAAAATGAATTGCTTTAATTTAATGTGTTGAAATTATTTATAAATATATATTCAAGGTGGGAGAGTAGATGTGGAGGCGTGGGTTTAGTCTATTAGGGTTTAGTTTGGACTTTTTTGTGTATTTAATAATATGGGCTTTTAATAATATAGTAGAATTTTAAATTGAACACATTTTTAAAATTACATTTGGATTGTTATTGTATATAATAGTATATATTTTTAAAATTATTTAAATATATTAATTTAATTTAATGTGTTGAAATTACTTTATAAATATATATTTACATTCAAGATATATATATATATATATATATATAGAAATATATTTATATTTAAATTACTATAAGTAGTATACATAGTTATAATTGAGTTGATTTTGATTTATTCCACTAGCTAAGATATTGTTATTTATGACTGAGTTCTATTTCTTTTTTTATGATTCTCAAAATATTATGTTTATGAATATTATCATGCATTATTGAAATTAGTATTAATAAAAGTGAATTTATTATTTGTGAAAAATATGATTTTTTTATTTGTTTGCTCATGTCTTCTTAATTCTAAAAAACATGTTTTAAATCATGAACTATGTAATCAGGTTTGATGGTACAAATAATATGGAAGAGAAAATATTTAAAAAGTTTGAACTTCATATCTTTAATTTATTTATTATTTCTAATTGGCTCTAAAATTATTTTTGGTAGTAAACCGCTCACCAAACATGACTTATAATATCACTTCACCGTTGAACTTTAATATGTTAATTAATGTCAACTTTGGAGCAGTTAGATGGATACTCACAATTTATTTTTCTTTTTAAGTATTAATAATTAAATCATTAAATAAAATTAAAATTAATAATGGTGTAGTATTTTTATTAATAATATATTTCTTTAGTTTGAATTATTAATAGTATATATAAGTTAAATGTACATATTCCAACAATATCTAAATTGATATCAAGAAATAATGCATTTAAATGACAACATAAGCGTAATATTAAGTTTATAATTTAAAAATAAATATCTTGATGTGGAAAAATTATAATATGATGTCATGTGAGACTAATGATTAAAAAATAATATTATTAATGAGATATTTATAAATAGTTTTGCTATGAATTTGATTATAAAAATAAAAAAATAAATTAACCTATGGGATGGGATGGGATGAGAACCTTCCACACCAAGTATCTCTATGGAACGGAACACCCGCAATGGGGTCTTGCCGGATTGTCCCGACGGGATGGGTCCGAGCTCCCATGCTGCCGTTGGGTGCGCTCTAATAAGACACATTGCAAATATACAAATTTATAATTGTATATTATTCTAAAAAATTTTATTAATTAAAAAAAATAAAAAATAAATTAACCTATGGGATGGGATGGGATGGGATGAGAACCTTCCGCACCAAGTGTCTTTATGGGACGGGACACCCGCAATGGGGTCTCGACGGATTGTCCCGACATCCCATGCTGCCATTGGGGGTGCTCTAATAAGACACATTGCAAATATACAAATTTATAATTGTATATTATTCTAAAAAAATCTATTAATTCTATATATCTTCCTAAACCATGAATTCTATTAATTTGTTGTACTTTAAAATGTTGAATTTTTTTGTAGTACATTTAATTTAACTTGAAAGGTGGTAATAGTCTATAAATCATGCATATACCTGTTAGATTTCAATATAGATGTTAGATTTCAATTTTTGATAGATTTCAAATTGGGTTCTCCAACAGAGAAGAAATAGAAAAAAAGATATTATACTGATAATAATTCAACATACTATGGTGGAGCAATGAAAATTGTGATGATTTTTTTTCCTTTTAATAAATTGGGGTGTTAAATTAATCGAGAGGAGATAACAGAATGACATTTTAATAGCCTTCTCATTTACTTCTATTTTTTTCCTTTTTTTTTCTTTTTTCTTTTTTCTTTTGGACCACTTTTTTTAATTAGTATTTGGGTTTGCTTGGATAAAATGATGTGCGCTCGAATTAACTCACATAATTTTGTGGACGTGAGCGGCTGGCTGGCGTCGCGGGAGCGGCCACAGAGAATGGAAAGAAGGATAGAGGAGGCAATTAAAAAAAAATCAAGGGAGAGAAACATGGATTAACTTAAATTTTTTTATTTAAATAACTAGGTATAATATATTTTTTTGATTAAAACTATTGAGCTATTTATTTTTTCAAATTATATAATTTCTTCCTCTTTAATTTGTAGTCCCACATTTTCCTTTACTTGCATATCTTATTCTAACTAACACGTACTATTTGATCTTTAGTCGCACATCTTCTATTTATCATTTATTTTATTTTATTTTGCTCCACTCATATCAAATTAAAATTGTGTAGCATCATTTGTCGAATATGAAATATTTCATTTAGAAGAGGTTTAGAGAACTACATTTTTCTTTTTGTTATTGTTTATAGTGTTATGAATACTTAGTGTAATTAACACATATTCTTAATTATAAACATCATTATATTTTTTTATGATCTTTTTTAATCTACTTACCTTAGAATTAATCTTTAATGTTTAAAAATTTTATGTCTCGGGGTGATAACACTAGTTTATAAATATTTTAGTAGGAGTTCTTCATTTATTTAAAGAAATTAGTATGTAAATGGCGGCGAAAAATATAACCTTGAGTTGAAGTAGGAGGAGCAGTGAAGTGAAGGTACTGAAATTGGGAATAAGAAAGCGAGGTAGTTTCACCACATCACTACTCATTATTCGATGTCGATTTCACTCCACTCCAATGCTAAGATTTTGTGCACTAGATTCTACCATCAATTTAACCAAAACCTTCCTTCCCCTCACCCATTCCAACTCCTCGATCACCTCCATTTCCCTCCCAATTTCCGATTCTCTGCCGTCGTTGATCACAAAAGGTCCTCCATTGTTTACTGCAACAAAGATGGGGACTCCGCATTTTCCGATGGGGGCGACGCCTTTACGTGCGTGATGAAGTTCGGCGGCTCTTCGGTAGCTCTGGCGGAGAGGATGAGAGAGGTGGCTAATCTCATCCAATGTTTTCCCGAGGAGAATCCAATAATCGTGCTTTCCGCCATGGGAAAGACCACCAACAATCTAATTTGCGTACGTTCATAGTAGCTTTACTGGATTCCAGTTTTTCAGTGCATTTTGAGTCACGGAGAGTTGAATTATAGGCAGGAGAGAAGGCTGTGAGCTGCGGATTCACTAACGTGTCGGAGATTGAGGAGTTGAGCCTTATCAAAGACGTGCATCTTAGGTTATTTCTACTTTTTTGGAAAGCTCTATGCAACACAGAAGGAATAATTGTACACTTGTTTTCTTAGAGTTTCATCTACATATTGTGCAGGCGAAAATAGTGCTGTTTTGTACAAATATCTGGCCAATTACTTATCAATACTTTTGGTTGTGTTTTCAGAACGGTGAACGAGCTAGGAATTGATGTGTCTGTGATTTCTGGTAAGGTTTCATTGTGGCTGTTGCATTTCTTCTCATTCAAATATTCTGACATATAATCTAAGGATTGAAAGAGCATTTTTGTCCATATACACTTTATTTTATAGAGCATTAGTTTCTCAATTGTTGAAAGAATCTTAATTTTAGTTGTTGTGAGCAGTGATCAACAAAGTGTATACGTAATGTGGGTTTTCACTAAATTCTACACTAATTTAAGTTATGTAATTGCTGACAGCCATATATTTCTCACTGGTTGGAAGTTCCTTGATTTAAGTGTCTGTTCTAGATCTCAAGAAGGTGTTATTGCTGCTTGAAAGGCATTTCATTGTGCGTGTCATATACTGTAACACATAAAAGAATTTTTGTAGAATATGTATATCTCTATAGAGAGTTTGGAAATGTATGAGAATCATGTTTTGTAATAGCAGATGCCTTTCTTGGCTGTAAAATAACCTATCCAGTCACTGTTTAGTATGCTATGGTTGTATGTCCTTGTGCTATTGCCTCATGATATAGATACACTTGGAACAACGATGCTATCTCCACATCTGATTTTGGCATAAACTTTTGTTATGGTTTCTTCTCAGAACAACTGGAAGAATTGGAGTTGCTTTTGAATGGGATTGCTAGACTGAAGGAGCTGACACTTCGGACTCGAGACAAACTAGTTTCATTTGGGGAGTGCATGTCTACTAGGGTTTTCGCTGCCTATCTAAATAGCATTGGCGTAAAAGCACAGCAAGTATGTTTGCTGCTCTTGCTTTCATATTAAAGATTTATAACTGACTCAAACCTTCTGGATATTCAATTTCTGCATGGTGTGAGAAAACATTGCTTTTTGGTTCCATAGGACACGTCGTGCCTTATTTTTTGGTTCCAAACAACACCAAAAATTTTCTTCTGGAACTTAGTGTGTAGTATGCCATCCTATGGGACCAAACATGTCATTTTTCTACCAGTATCTCTTTAGACACCATTACATAACACTAAAAAAAAGTTAATTTTATACACGTTACTTGTGGAAAACATAGAAACAACTGAATTCCAGTCAGAATGAATGAGAGGTTTTATTGCTCCAAGTAAGGCTACTTTTACTTATATTACACCTCCAGCCTCCCCAGCATTTGGAGAAAGTAGGCAGTTCCTTCTTAGGTACTCACTTGTTTGGTGCAATGTACAGACAAGGAGAAATTTTGCCTATGGGAAGTGCAGAATATAATTAATTGGAGAAAGTAATTAACAGTTGATAGTTGGTGATGTGATAATGATATTGTGTGCATAAGTAAATTCTCTTATATAATCTAGATAAGGCTTCAGCTCTTGTGGCTTTAACTTCATCCTCTGAGACCCATGGTTGAACATTTTTGTGGCTGCTGCTCATCTGTTTCAAATTTGTTTCCCGTTTACATTGTGAAATGGATGATCTAACATATCATTTGGTACAGTACACTCATTATCACTTTCCTCTGCCCTTATGGTGGTCTGTGAATACTGCAGTATGATGCATTTGACATTGGATTTGTCACAACGGATGATTTCACAAATGCAGACATTTTGGATGCAACCTATCCTGCTGTTGCTGCTAAATTACACGATGACTGGATTAGCAATAAAGCAATTCCTGTAGTTACTGGCTTCCTCGGAAAGGTTTTTACTTAAATCTGCTGATCCGGAGGAAGTAGTTTGAGCATCAATTGATATTTATTGACCGATTGTAGCCATTGCAAATTTCAAAGGAGTTTCCATATGCAGGGATGCAAGTCTGGTGAAATAACCGCTCTAGGTAGAGGTGGTAGTGACTTGACAGCTACTGTAATTGGCAAAGCTTTAGGTTTACGTGAAATTCAGGTGAAGTCATGAAGTCTATTTTATGGTCATTACATATAATGTTTGATTCATAGAAAATACCCCTTCGACTTTGCTTCAATTTCATACAGGTCTGGAAGGATGTCAATGGTGTTCTCACCTGTGATCCCAGTATTCATCCGTGTGCAAAACCAGTACCTTATCTGACGTTCGAAGAGGCTGCAGAGCTTGCTTATTTTGGAGCTCAGGTAATTTTTCTGCATTCTTAATTATAGGTGAAGACATGTATATTGAACATAAGCAAATTTTGCACAGGTGTTGCACCCACAAGCAATGAGACCGGCTATGGAGAGCAACATTCCAGTTAGGGTTAAGAACTCTTACAACCCTAAAGCCCCGGGTACTCTCATCAGTAAAGATAGAGACATGACCAAGGTTTCTATTTTTGTTAATAGTACACAAGTTTAGATGGAAGGGCTCAAAGCATTGACCATTCGATGTGAAATAACTGACAGGCTCTACTTACTAGTATTGTCCTAAAGCAGAATGTTACCATGCTGGATATTGTTAGTACTCGAATGTTGGGTCAGTTTGGCTTCCTGGCAAAGGTGATATCAATCTTTATTTTGGATCATATCTGTTATTCTTTCACTTTGAACGTATCAATATGAGAAACTCAAAATGTATTTGATATCAGGTATTTGCAATATTCGAAGATTTGGACATATCTGTGGATGTTGTAGCAACTAGTGAAGTCAGTATCTCTGTTACACTTGATCCATCAAAAATTTGGAGCAGAGAGCTAATTAAGCAGGCAAGTTAAGTATCCTATCTTCAAATGAAGATTTAATTTGCAAGAATGATAAGAAATTTTGAGTTGGTGTGGTGTGGGCATGATCAGGAACTTGACCACGTGGTTGAAGAGCTTGGAAAAATTGCTGTTGTAAAACTTCTTCCGCAGAGATCAATTATCTCCCTCATTGGCAACATCCAGTATTCTTCTTTGATATTGGAAAAGGTAGTTTCTCAGATATAGAGTAGTGCATCAACTGCCACTACTGCTTTTGTTGAGAAGTTGATCTGATTTCATATTTGGCAGGCGTTCAGTGTCTTCAGGAGACATAACGTGAATGTGCAGATGATCTCGCAAGGAGCTTCCAAGGTTGCGATATCTCAACACGGGTAAAAAACGAAGTTGTTTTTGTGGTTTCTAACGAGCGGCTTTGACACAGGTGAACATGTCCCTGATAGTAAATGACAGTGAAGCAGAAGAGTGTGTCAAGGCCCTTCACTATTCCTTCTTCGAGAGCGGCCAAGTGGCACTCACCAACGCTAAGGCTGACTCTTACTGAGGCCCTTAACCAAGTTATTAATTGTTATAGTGAGTACTAGTATTTGAAAAATTGCTGCCTTAGATTCATCATTTTAGTGACTCTGACTCAGACTGTAACTCGGTTGTTTTTATTCTCTAATCCCTAAATTAATTTTGTTGACAACCATAATCAAAACTCAACAAAGCTCTGCTAACATCTCAACGGCATATAAAAACTAGCTACTTTTTTTTCAAGTTTTTGAGCTTTGAATCATTTTATCCTTAAGAACTTAAAAACTTTTTTTAAATGGGATTATGAACTAATTAAACTTTAAAATGTCAAAATATTAGAGCATCTCCAATGGTCGGCGTCACCACCGGAGCGCCGATTTTTCGCCCACGCCGGTTTGACGCCGAACCATTGGAACCGGCGTGGGCGAAATCGGCGTCAAAATCGGCGTCGCCATGCCGATTCCCGCGCTGACGCCGGTTCCCACGCCGATCCTCACGGGCGCCATTGTGGCTCCCGGATCGGCGCCAAACCGGCGTCGGATTTAAATATTTTTTTTTTTTTTTCGCAAAACACAATATATACGCGCGTTGAACCTCATTTTCATTCGCACCACTTGTTTTAACGAGTACTCTCTCTCTACCTTACTTTCTGTACAAGATCAATAACGAGCAATGGAGAACAACTACGAAGGTACTCCAGTTAATCCCGGGGGATGGTCTCAGACTCCCCCGGCTCCCGGTGTAGGGTCTCAGACGCCCCCGACTCCCGGGGCAGGGTCCCATACTTCCCCGGCTCCTGGGGGAGGTGGTTGGCCTCCAATGAGCGGGTACTACAACGTGTACCCGTGGCAGCAGATGATTCCGGGGTGGGCACCCGGCATGCAGCCCCCTATGCAGATGATGCCGGGGTGGGCACCCGGCATGCAGCCACCGGCGCAGCAGATGATGCCACCGGCGCAACATATGATTCCACAGTCGCAGGCGACGCACGGGGGGGACAACGCCTATCGGCCGACTTTTGATTTTTCCACCGGTTCTTCGCACACATCGACCCCAACGGATGCACAGTATTCGGAGACCTTCTCCTTAGCGGACTTGGGTTTTGATATTAACGACGTTTCTGAAACTCTCATTCAAAGCCAGGGAGTAGGGCGGGGTAAGAAGAAGGGCAAGGCGAAGAAGGTCGGCGAGTCGTCGCAGCCCCGCGCCGAAATCCGGGGCCGGAGGAAGTGGACGGACGCGGAGAACGTTGCGGTTGCCAAGGCGTGGGTGAGTGTTTGCGACGATCCTCTCGTTTCAAACAACCAGAGGATCGTCAACTTGTGGGCGAAGATAGCTGCAGCCTACAGGGCATTTTGCCCTGAAGGGAGACCGTGCACCGGGGAGGAGGTCCGGAAGTGCTGGGACCGAATCAGGGCTGGCGTCTCTCGATTTTCGGGTTTGTACGCCAACGCCCTCCGCATGCAGACCAGTGGCCAAACAGAGGAAGACTGCAGGAGGATTGCGGAAAGAGCCTACCCCGATCCGGATAAGAAGTACTATGAGTTCACCTACTGGAACTGCTACGTTGTGCTCAACGAGTCGGAGAAATTCCGGGCAGGCGTCGACGCTGGCTGGCCGAAGAGGCAGAGACTGAACTATACCGGAGATTATAGCGGCAGCAGCGGTGGTTCGTCAGACCTCCCCGAGACGGCCCAGGAGGTCCCGACTCCTCGGTCGTTCGGTCGCCGACCTCGCCCGGTTGGGCAAAGGCGGGCGCAGCAGGTTGCGAGGGGGGGCACACCGAGTTCCCAGGATGTCCATTCGGCATCCCCCCTCGGCAGGTCTACCGAGGAGCTCAAATTCTTCGCGCGCCAACAAACGCGCGCTCAAATGGTGAAGACCTTAGCCGACTTCCAAGCGGCGGTGGACCCCGAGGTGAAGGATTTTCTTCGCGTATTGCTCCAGAGCCAGCGTGAAGAACTGGAGGCGATGAGGAGGGACACCGGCGGGAATAGCCGCGGCGTAGGTGGCGACGGAGGCGGCGGCGACGGCAGTGAAGAAGCGTTGGGCGACGACGGAGACGAGGACGGCGGCGATGAGTGATTTTGTTTTACTTTTTTAAATTAATGTACTTTTTACTTTTTGTAATTTTTTTAAATTGTTGTACTTTTTTTTAAAAGTAATGTACTTTTTAAATTTTAATATTATTATTCGAATTTTCCGTATTTGTCTCGTAAATTAAATTATGTATGTTGATACAATTGTAAATTAAATTATATAATTGTTATTAGTGATGTGGATAGGTAGTGTGAAGGCTATTTGATGGCTATTTGATGTCCAGTTGATGTGGCAAGCTGATGTGGCAGGAGAATTGTAGTGCTGATGATGTGGCAGTGTGAAGGCTATTTGACGGCTATTTGACGTCCGCCAGCATTGGAGATGCTCTTAGTGTTTCAGACAAGTGCAGCAGCAAAAATGCTAGAATTAAATAAAAAAAAGTCTAGTTTTGGTTGTTCAAAAGTTGAAAGCAAAAAAGAATTTAGAGTGAAAACAGAGTAAACCAAAAATGGTGGAGAGATTTTTCTTGACAGGTAACACGAAATTTGAGTTTGGGGATGAGAGCGAAGCTATCACCATTCTCTCTGGGCCGCCTTGCTCGTAATTTCTTCACCATCATTTCCTTTTGCTCTCTGTCCACCCCTAATTCAATTGCTATCTCACTCTCTAATTTTGTGCAGCGGCAAAACCTCATTGCTTTTCCAGTTCGCATTCAACTCCGCAGCAGAGGGCAATGCCGTAGTTATCTTGTGCCACCGCCGCACCCTGGAAACCACCCCACCCTTCCTCTCTCAGGTTTCCCCAATCTTCCACTCGTTTCTCTCTTTTTCTTTTTATTCCTCATCAAACCCAACTTTTATGTTACATATCATCCCAGGGTGTTGATCCATCTTCCGAGATTTCCCGCAGAATTCAAATCAAGTGAGTCGAATTCGCGCCTCTCTTCATCTTTGACTAGTGATAACTTCTACAATTTGCACTTGTTTATTGAAAGGTATGTGGATGATGATGAAGGGATCAAGCGCTACTTTGCTGCTTTTCATTTGCATCCTACATTTCCGACCTCAATTATTGTCGACGATTTCGGGCATTTCTTCGTTGAGAGGTTACATGATGATTCCTTCATAATTTTGCATTTCTTACGCAGTACTATGACAAATTCTCTAGATCATTTTCTCAATGCTCGTGATTTGTTCCATTTGTCAAAAGGAATTGCCAAGAGAAATACAACAACCCTAGAGGAAGAGAGCTGGCAATGATCCGAGTGCTAGCACTCTGTCGAAATGCAATCAGCCATGCCAAGTGTGCAATTTTTCTTCTTCTTCATATGTTCATTCCAATTCAATCTGTTATAATTAGTTATATCGAAGCATGACATTGTCACCGTGGCAGTAAAAGCAGTCGTTGTGAGATTGTGTTGTCGGACACTCACAAAGGCGACACCCCGAGGCTGCTCTACATTTACAAGAGATGGGCGTCTTGCATTTACACTATCAAAGGTAAATTCCAATTCAAGTTGGATTTTTCGTTGCATTACATATGGTTAGTTTGGTGTCATAGTAATAGGCCTCTTTGTTTTGTGTTGAAGAAGGGGTTGGAGCGGGGTCGTTTGTTGTGAGGAAAAGCTATTCAACCACGCCGAATGCAAAGCTAACATCTTCTGCTAAGTACTCTATATCGCTCCAATATTTGGTTCTAGAGGGACTCGTTCAGGAGACTGATCATCACACTAGGACAATTTCCTAAGTTGCATCATAATACCTTGGAATTTTAGTTTTATATGGCATTATGTTTACAATTTTAGTGTCCCCAAAGAAGAAAATATATGTATCTGGGATTCTCTGTAATTACTTGATTCTAAACTCTTGGTGATGGGCTGGCTTACACTTTACACAAGGTGCCATTTCAAAATCATGAGAATGATATCTTCTTCTTAATACTAATAATTGATAGTAAGCTCTGTGTTTTTATTTGAGAAATTGAGTGAGACAAACTTTGTATAGTCCTAAATCCAGTTGGATCAGGACGATAAGATTCCAAAGGGGGGCCCGGTCCTTGTTTAAGACCACTTACCATTGATTACTGCTAGTTTGTATTTGAAAATGGCTTATACTATCAATAATATTGTTTGCCCAGTGTTATGCGAGGTCTATATTTGCATAAGCAAGACTCTACTGTATTTGTTTTCATAAAAGTGAATAGGGCGATCAAAATTTGTCATTCATTAATTTATCAGTCATTGGAGTAAATTGTTTATCAATTTCTTTGAAATGATATTACTATTTCGATTTTAATATTCTCTGTTTGGTAAGAAAAATTTTAAATTTTCTTTCCCGGTAGATGATGAATTCAGTAAAAGGCTGGTCAAAATGTCAAATCTATGCAGTGCCAAGAGGCCAACATATTAACCAACACCACTACTACCACCCATCATATCAGTTTTTCCTTTAAATATTCTCAAATCATTGTGATGTGAATTCAAAATATTGACTCCATCACTAAGTTGAATTCTATATCCACTTTGAAGTTGCAATAAACAAGGGTTAATAACTTACTAGCATAAGAGCATGAATAACCCCGTCCCCATTTTCGGCCCCAAGTTCTCTCCACGTCATTATTCCCCTAAATTTGAGTCCCGGCCCACAACTGCTCTAACCCTGCAGGACCCAACCCGGGCCGCAACTAATAAATGACACTATTCACAACTCCAACTTATTTTACTCGTAAAATAGAATACGTTGAGCAATTATAACACGAGAAATTCATTTTAATACAAAAATAATAAATTATAAATTAAAAATTATAAAAAAATTAGAAAATTAAAAAAAGTGCAAAAAAAAAATAAAAATATTAAAAAAAGTGATGATTGGATCTCGCCCCTCTCCCCCTCCCTCTTCTTCCTCTTCCAAAAATTCAAAAATCCGTGAACAGTAGCGTCCCGGCCCACAACAAACCGGAAGCTCCATCGCCGCTAGGCCGGGCCGCGGGACCGTCACCGGGCCGCAAATGCGGCCCCGGGACCGGCCTGGGCCGTGCCGCATCCTCCTCCATCGCGTGGGACGGGACGGGACTCGCGATTTGCGGCCCTGCCCTCCGCGTTATTCATGCCCTAACGTATTGTGAACAAATGGAGTACCATTTTCAAAAATTGAATCGTGTATCATCATCTCGCAAAAACTAGAAAATGGACGAATGAAATTACTCTAGTTAAAAACAAAATTGGGTTAAATTGCAAAAAGAAAGTTAAGAACCCCTTGTATTAAATTCTTGATAGAAATGAATAATACGCACTAATTTAGACGCATATCACAAAAATATCATCAACTCTATCTATGTTTTAATTTTAATCGCCGTTTCTATTTTTAAGCACATAATTTGTGTAATTTTCCAAAAAGAAGTTAGAAGACAATTAACATTCATTAACATATGTTGAAAAGCGGTGAAAATGTGAAATGACCTCTTCCAAAAAAAAACAGAGCAAACAAAATCATCCCCATCACCATGAGCAAATGCCTCCCTACTCCATCACATCAATTTCTTCACTACACCAACCTCACTCAAGCATGAAACACACCACCGCAGCTGTCACACTGCAGCTCGAAGAAGGCGGAGCTCAGTGGTTGCTCCCACGGCAAACCTATGCACGCTCTCGTGCTGTGGAAGCCGTGGGAACAACCAAAAGCTTCTTCTCTCAACGCGCTTCAGAAACTGTTCAGCTGAGTCAGCATGGAGACGAGCTCATCCGTTGAGGGGCGATCAGCAGGCAAGTCTGATAGGCACACAACCGCAATTCTAACAGCCATCAGCATCTCCTCCTCTTCCACTTCTTCTCCTAGAATGCTCTTGTCTAGCGCCTCCCGCCCCTCACCGGCTTGCTGCAGCTGCCGGAGCCACTGCCCTAAGCTCCCCCCGCTCGCTGCTTCGCCAAAGAACAGGTCCAGCGGGTCCCTACCGGTTAATAGAACACCTAATATGACCCCAAAGCTGAAGACATCACTTTTATCTGTATACCTTCAATCAGTACCAAATACTAAGTTACAATTTCATTTCCAAAAAATAATAGTAGTTCAAGCAATGGATTTCTTACTATTTAGTTTCTACCAAAGTGAATATCAACTTTATATGATGATAATCAACACAAATATACTTTTATTTTATGCTTTACACAGCTTTTGCATAAAGCTTAATGCACTTTCAGCTGTCTGCAGATTCTATAACTTTTTCACATGACCAAAGGAGATAAGTTCTCTTCTTAATCAAACTTTTTCTAGATGCATAATCATCAACCAAGCACAATAGATCATTCATCAAACATGAAGCAATCAATCACACTAAATATGTCACTAAACATTAGTCTAAATTGAAGGACAAGCAAGTAGTACTATTAATTACTGCGGTAACATGTAAGCATTGCTTCATACCTACAATTCTGAAAACACTCGGGAGCATTGTACCCCGATGCTGCTCGTCTGAAATCAGGAAGGACGGTAGCTAATCCGGAATCGCCCAGCCTAGGGTCGAACTGTGAGTTCAACATGACATTCGAAGGCTTCAAGTTGTAATGCAACCTTCTAGGATCACAAGTGAAATGAAGATAATACAACCCTTTCACTATACCAACACCAATTCGAAGCCGAGACTCCCACTTGAGCTCCAACTGATTCTCCCTCACACTCCTCATTGCATCTTCAAGGCTTCCAGCCGGGGCAAAATCGTACACTAATGAGTATCCACTAGATTCACACACATAAGACCTCAAACTCATCAAATTCCTATGCCTCAAACTAGCAAGAACCTCGAGTTCCTTGTGTATCTTTTTCCTCAAGGCCTTGCCCCTAGCCCCGGCCCCACAGTCGGGCTCGAGCCTCTTGACTGCTACTACAAGGCCGTTGTCTAGCACGGCCTTGTAGTATCTTCCAGACGGGCTCGAGCTCAAAAGCTCGGAGCTGTTCGAGAGGGCTGATCTAAGTGTCCTAACAGATATTCTAGGTGAAAACAGCAGAGGGCCTTTGAGAATTGGAGCTCTATTCACATATTTCACAAAGTGCCTAAACAGCAAAGCTAAGAGAAGGGCACCAATCAATCCTGTCACACTCCCTAATGCTATGCTCAAGAAAATCCTCCTAAGCCTACTCTTGAGGCTGGGCGGCGGCGGATGCTCGCCAGAGAAGTTCTTGCTGAGCCTATCTGCGCATTCAGCAGAAACTATGTTCAGACAAAAAGCTACCAACACAACCATCTTCAGTGCCTTGCTTGCACCAAGTTCCTGTCTTTTCTTCTCCATGGAAATATAGTTATGAGCTAGCTAAAATATGAAAGCTAAACCTCTCATGAAATAAAGAATCCTAGATAAGCATGAGTTCCTACCATGTCTCAAACACAAGATTCCAAGGGCTAAGCAGTATGGAGAGGAGAGGAGAGAGAGAATGGAAAAGCAAACTACATTTCCCCAATAAAAGGTGAAGAAAGTCACATCAGGCCACCAATTTCTCAGCAGTTTCTAGAGGAATCTTGGAGCCCCAAATGGCAAAAGACTGAAACTTTAAGCGAAAATGGGATGCGGAATACGATAAAATCAAAGGTGGTGTGAGGGGAAATGTTGAGAATGAAGGAGGAGGTGAATGATTGATTACATCACAGATTCCATCTTTTTTGCACCCACCTTGATCTTCAAATTCAAACTGCGCCTGAGAGAAGTGGAGTGTGAGATAGTGTTAAAAATGGTGAAAACTGCGAAAAGGAAAAGCAAAACCCATATTTCAAAAGACAGGATTTACGAACAACATTTCAAACCCAAAACATTCATACATGAATTGCATCAAAAACATAAAAAATACATTTCACCAAATTAAAAATATATATTTCAATAATTTAAAACTATATAAACGACGACCTTCCGCTGCCATACTTCTTCAATAATATCGTTATGGAGTTGAACATGGGCTTGTTTTTGGCGCATGTCGGCAAATGCACGGACTCGATCAACTTCGTCATGGGGTATCCTCATGCATACATTGCTAGTGGCCACGCCGTGGCTTGGATCCGCAGCATCAACATCATCATTGGCCCAATCAGTCAGTGCTGGACCTTCATTTTTGACAATCATGTTGTGCATGATAATACATGCGTACATGATGTCGGCGATGCTGTCAATGTACCACAGCCGTGTTGGACCCTTCACTGCCGCCCATCGAGCCTGGAGCACACCAAATGCCCACTCAACATCCTTGAGCGCTGCCTCCTGGCGACCCGCAAAATATATCTTCTTTTCATCTGTTGGGCATCTGATCGACTTCACAAAGACGGGCCACATATGGTATATCTCATCCACCAAATAATAGCCCATGTTGTGTTGGTTGCCGTTGGCGACAAAGTTGACGGCCGGACCGACGCCCATGCACTGGTCGTTGAAAAGGGGCGACGACTGGAAGGCGTTGATGTCATTGTTCGACCCGGCTACTCCAAAATAGTCATGCCAAATCCACAACCGGTAGTCAGCTACCGCCTCAAGGATCATCGTGGGATTCTTGGCCTTGAAACCAGTAGTGTACATCTCTTTCCAGGCAGCGGGGCAGTTCTTCCATTCCCAGTGCATACAATCTATGTTGCCTAACATCCCCGGAAACCCTTGTTTATTCCCGTGCATATCCAGCAAAGCCTGACAATCTTCGGGGGTAGGCTTCTGAAGATACCTATCCCCGAATATCTCCCTAACGCCCTGACAAAAATACTTCAGGCACTCTCGGGCAGTCGTCTCGCCGATGTGGAGGTACTCGTCGAACATATCGGTCGCGCCTCCGTATGCCAGTTGTTTGATTGCGGCAGTGCACTTCTGAATCGGCGTGCGGTCGGGTTTACCAGCCGCATCCTCCCGCACCCTGAAATACCTGTATCGACGCTCCAAAGTGCCCACGATACGCAGAAAGAGCGGACGATGCATCCTAAACCGCCGCCGGAATAGGTTCTCCCCAAACCGTGGCTCCGGTGCAAAGTAATCCGCGCACAACCTATGGTGGCCAACGAGGTGGTCTCGGCCTCTCGGGGTACTATAGTGCGACGATGGATGGGTCGAGGCACAGCCGGCGCCGAGGCCGCTTGTTCCTCCCTCTCCGCGGCCTCCCGCACACGTGCGTGAATCAGTCGCATCATGTGTTCATAATGCCCATCACCACCACTACCACTACCGGCCATTACGGATATATTAAAGAAATTTAGAGAGAGAGAAACTTGTTAATACAAGTGGTGCGAATGAAATGAAGTTCAACGTGATGTATTTATAGAAATTAAAAAAAACATTTAATTCAATAAACGAGAATTCCGCGCGGACGTCCGCACGGAATTCTCCGCGGAATTTAGCGGAACGCTATGGAACTGCGAATTCCTCGACGGAATTCCGTATCCATGCATGCCACGCACAATGGCGGACGTCCGCCACGGAATTTCCGCACGCCGGTGGGAATTCCGCAATGACGTCTGCCACTGCTGATACTCTTAGCCTCTTTTCTGCTAAAAAGATTAACACTATTCTAATAACACCCATAGATTAAATTACTCTGATTTGCTGTGTCTTGGGGCTCTTGTTAAACCCATTTTCACTTATTGAAATTTGTATGTAGTGTTGCCATAAAAATTAGTACTAGTACTACTGTTATTTATTGTAATTTAAAATTCCAGATAATAGTAGTAATAAGAAAGTGTAGGTAATCATAGTAATGAAGTTTTCTAGTAATAGTACATATTTGAAATTTGTATGCACAATATACACTAAAATGCGAATAATAGGCATTGGACCTGTACGCCGACGACAAAAAGGGAAATATATGGATAATGTCATTATTGTATTCACTTGTACTTGTTACATAAATATAAGTAATAACCTACAATTTTAAGAAAAGAAAATGCATTGCCCTGATGTACTTTATATGCAATACTTTATGATTGAAATAAATAAATAAATAATTTAATGATTTATTGGCAGATCTTAAAAGTGATATAAAATCCGAATTTAGCAAAAATTTGGAAAATCAAAGCAAACACCTCTAAAATAAAAATGAGTTTTGTATGTATATATATATACAAGAACATTCACCTTTTTTCCCTGACCACAACTTTTAAATGTAAATATATGATATTTGAATTTTTCTGATTTTCTCCCGACAAACATTTCGGGTCAAATTAAAACTAATGTGGAGTACACTTGACGTATTACTATCTGCCTGGTGAAAGGTGGAAAATCAATAGGACAATTTAAGCAATTTAAGAAAATACGTTGCCCTAACTGTGAGATTTTTTTTCCCCAATGAACAATTTAAATCAAAATAAAATTATTGTGTAGATTGCTCTAATTTTACCTTTTTTTCTAAATTGTATTTTTTTATTATTTGACGATAAATATTTTTTTAATTTTATTGAACTATGTGGAGTGTAATGTCTTGAAAAATTAACATGTTTTAAGAGATGTTACGAACTGAGATATTTGCGATTTTTGTCTTTCAAATTGCATTCGATTAGAATAATGATTATTTTCATTTTTATAAACTACTACTTTTTTTGTGATTTAATATGAATATGTAAGGATTTGCATATATACTTTATTTTGATCAACAATTTTCTTTATTTAAATGACGTGTTATAAACAATTTAATGAATTACTATTATTTAAAAAGCTTCACTCTATGAATTTTGTGAATATAAACTAATACTCATGTCTGAATTCAAAAGGTGTTTGACGATTCATGGTTTTAGAAAAAAATTTATGGTTAGAGAAAAAATTAGAAAATTTTAAAAGTTCGGAGGAAATTCTGAAAATTCTCAAAGTCCGAGAGAAATTATAGAAAATCTTAAAAATTCGTGTATTTTCAAACAAATTACCCTTCTTTATTCAAATGATGTTGTTTTAATACTTGTCGTTTTTCCCACGTCAGCTTCAATATAAAGGAAAAACTATTTTTTGAAAAAAAAAACAGAAAAACTCAAAATTCATCTATTTAGATTCAAATATTAAAGAACTATGGAAAAATCAAAAGATGTAGAAAATTCATGCATTTACGGACAAATAACTCAATAAAAATACATGCAACCTCCTATTTCTTCACCGTTGTCCGTCAACTAAGGCCCAAGAAAATAATTATCTACAACAAAACTTTCTTAAACGATATACTCCCTTCGTCTCTGAAGGGTTGTCACACTTCTTCTCTGTATTCGTTTTGTAAAAATAATAGTTAAAGTGGAGGGAGGGTAAAGTAAAAGAGAATAATATAAAAAAAAGTCTTAACTAAATTATTCTCTCTCTTACTTTACACTCTCTCCATCCTAACTATTTATTACTCCATCCGTCCCTGAAAATTTGTTACATTTCATTTTCTACACTCATTTTAGAAAAATGATAAGAAATAACTAAAGTGGAGAGATGATAAAGTAAGAGAGATAATAACGTAAATGAGGGTCTTTTCTACACTATTCTCCCTCTTACTTTATCATCACTCGACTTTAACTATTTATTATTATTTTTTCAAAACGAGTAAAAAAATGAAATATGACAAATTTTCAAGGACAAAATGGGAGTATATTATTTTTATAAACAGAGTGCACAAAAGAAGTGTGACAAACTTTTAGAGATGGATGGAGTAAGTACATACTTGTAGCAATTAAATTGAATCGCATCATTTGATTCATAAATGTAGTAATATGGTTTCTAGAATTTTCTAAAGAAGTGCATTTTTGAATGCTACATTATAGAGTCGATTTACATTATCTTTTTTTGTTTAGGCAAAGGGGCCACGAATGTAACATTAGCCGGTATCTCAGCTAGAAATTTAGTATACGATTCTAATCTACTCTCTCCGTCAACTAAGTTTAGTCATATTTTTTTAGGATATTCCAACTAAATTAAGTTATTTACTTTTTTGACTAAAAATAGAACATCCAACCACTCTTACTTTTTTTCATCACATACTTTACTCTTTCTATATCTTTCTTACTTTATTCATTTCTTCAATTATCAATACAATTTCTTAATTTCCTTGCCCAAAAATTTTATATTAACTTATTTGGGATTAGTGGCGGAGCCACATGGGAGCAACTAGCAAGGGGTACAACTGTACCCCAATATTTGGTTGTCTTAATATATAATTGTAGTAGGAATAAACAATAGTCTTAGTGGTCCAGTGGTTGAACGCTCCACTTGCCTTCCTTTGAACTCGTGTTCGATTCTGCCATTTTCTTTCCAATTAGCGGTAGCACTACTGCAGTTTATAGTATTTTTCTTTTAGCTGAATTATATTCTTATGTGATAGTTTGCAATTTAATTTGTATTTCAATAATATTTTTCATGGCTTAGTATGATTGTTTTAAAATAATTCTAGTATGTGTGTATATTTTTATAGTACTTTATTTTTTATTATTTTCTTTTGTGGATATAGTAGTATTTTTTACAAATATAGCTTGTTAATTTGGTTACACTACTACTCTCTTCGTCCTAATTTAATTAAAGCGTTTCTTTTGGGCATAAATATTAAAAATTTGTGTTATACAAAATAAATGAAGATAAAATAAAATAAAAAAGAGAATAAAGTAGAGTTAAGAGTGACTATATGTTTTGTTTCTCTGCTAATAAAACGACTTTACTAAGTCGGGACATCTTAAAAAGGAATATGACTCAACTAAATTGAGTGTGCGGATTTATTTATAGTGAGTATTATTTTATTTTTAATAGGTGATGTGATTATTTGCCGTACAATTTTTGTATCCCCAGAGTAAAATTTCTGTATCCGCCCCTGATTGGGACGGAGGGAGGGAGTACTTTTTTTGTTTTATAAAAGCATCTTATTCATCTCAGTTGTCTAATTTTACGATTATTCTTTAATAAATTGATTGCCGAAAGCATAACATCATCGAATCTTGTGCGCTATCTCCACCCTCCATTTCCCTGCAATTTATGCACAAACCACTTTATCAAGATACCATAAATCCATAATCATTTTCTTTCTCATCAGTCATTACATATTCCTACCATTTTTACAACTACTAATGTTTCATATTTCTATAAACTAAAGGCCAGCACCAATTTGAGATGGAATAATGGGGGAATGTATTTCTTATAGTAGTAATAAATAGTCTTAAATCTGAATTTCAGCAATATTTTATTTTATTTTATATGTCAAGTCCGTTGGTTAGTTTTCCTCAAAAAGGTCAAATAACTATTTCCATGCACAACTCTCTTTTTTACGTATAAACCTTCATTCTTACTATGAACATCTTGAAGAACCCCCAAAATGAATTAAATAAATAAATATTGTAAAAAGGGACCATCAAAATTACATGCACCACCTAATACAAAAGGAGTGAAGGCAAGAGAAATTGACAAGGCAAAACTCCTGTTCAAATTCCTGGCAGAGTATACACAAAAAGTTATGACACGACACAAAAAACTCACCATCCTAACTAGCATGTACAAAACACACACCAACACACCAAAATCCCCCTCAACAACCCACCACTTTAATTAATAATTACTCAACCAACATTATATATTACACCAGTAATCATAATGGCAAAATTAACCTCAGGATCGATGTACAAGCATATGCTACCTGCGCAGAAACCCGGGATTCATGAATGGCGTTCTCCATCTATGAGAAAGCAACACATAATTACAGTAGACTGACTCCCAACGCCCCCAATCACCACCATTCCTGCTTCACTCCTTAAGAGATATCTTGCTTATTTCCTTGATTTAGATCATCATCCATGTGATTCCGACAGAATCGCAAGGACCTCAGTGTCATCAAAACTATATTCTACAGCAAGCTGGAGTGAGGATCTTCCTTGGTAGTCAACAGCTCGTGGATCAGCTCCTCTGAAATGAACAGATTAGTCAGTGAAAGAGAACTAACTATCCATACACAATTTTTTAAGGCAATTAAGCTCCTCCATCTCTCAATCAGGTTTATCAATACACAATATTAAACTCAAGATAAGGTGTTTTAATCACAATTAGAATTTAATTAGAGCAGAAGCATTATGCCTCATTCAAATGACTTGTTACCTTGTTAGGAGAAGCTTTGCTAATGCTGCTTTGCCTTTAATGATACACCGGTGAAGGGGTGTGTGTGACCTGGAATCAGTGGCATTTATGTTTGCACCATATTGCAGAAGAAGCTCTATCATTCCTATATCCGCAGTTTCACAAGCAAGGTGAAGCAAGGACCATCCGTCGAGATCCTCAACAGAACTGTTGTCTTTGCTTGTACACGCTGGGTTTATGGAACTTGGAAACGTATCATGCAACATCCCAGCTTCCAAGCAATCAGAGTACGGATCATGAGCAGTCTGCTCTTGCAACAGCATTACCTTGGCAAGGGTGAGAGACGAGCTACTAGCTCCTTGCCCATAAATAGCATTTATATCTATTCCTGAGTTGACAATGAGCCCATAGACAGCCTTCTTATCATTGGCACGGACAGCATCCCACATCTGCTGTGCTAGAGGCTGGTGGTCCATGGCCTTCTGAACAAAAAATTTATCCGCATACTGTGCCAGTGGAAGCAGAAGCAGCTCATATATAAGATGAGAGATAACGAGATACTCAATAAAAAATAAGAGATTGATAAGAAATTACCTTCGCATGAATAAATTTCTCCTTTGTAGAAATTGAATCTGCGGGAATGGGCTTGCTGAAGTAAAGCATTTGTGGCTTATTACTCTGGTACAATCTACAGAAAACAAAGGAATAAATAAGTAATGATGCGCATATTTATACCAAAAGCAGCTCGCCAAAGCACATAATTTATTATGTTAAAATAAGCATTACCCTGTCGGACCAAGATCGACTTGGAAGACACCCTTTGACTGCAGTAATTCCTCCCATATTGAATTTGCAAAGGTGTTTCCCAGAGACTGAAATAGATTTAAAACAGACGGCTCCCAGACCTTAACATCGAGAGTTAGTGACCTGACCTGCAAGGAGGAGCAAGAATGGAATTGCATGTTAACTCATACTTTAGAGCAAAAGTATGTGTTGAACACAACAAAAAATCCAGTATACATTTCCTTCAAGAGATTATGAAAGCTATAGGTGAGCAGTTTTAATTAAGATCCTAAATATAGGGTAGGCAATTAAATTGGCTTCTGCTAGATTGGTGTCCTAGACTCCTAGTGCTAAGCCTAGTAAAATTATGTAGCCTATACCTTAGATATGTGCACACCAAGATTACGGTGAACACCAGAGCATTCAATGCATACAAGAATGCCAAGATTCAAGGATGCCCAATCTGGTTCAGAAGCACCACAATCAGCACATTTGTCATTACCACAGACTTTTCGCAGTACATAAATTGGCTTCTCGGTTTTTACACCAGTTCTTTGCTGTTGTGAGTTTCTCAGAGGACGGTCTATCTGTAACGAGTTAAATCGCTCTGATGTGTACTCCTCAATTGCTCCATGATCAAAGTCGGCACTTTCAAATGAACTACTCTCACTAGTGGACCGATGATGTCCACTTCCCATTGGACTAGTGGGTAAACACTGAATAAACGACGGGAAACCTTCAATCATCAGAATTTTACTAATTACAGATTATTAGTGTATAACATCTCAGAAAAGTTACCCTATCAGGAGTCTGAGAACTCAACAATGAGGCTATCACCCCTGTTATTTTCTCAATCCAATCCATTTGATCCAGGGCACTCTCTGCCTGACAAGCAAAAGGAATAATTTATGAAAATTGAAATAATAGAATGCTTGAGAGGTAAAGAGGCTACAAACTATATAACAGTAAGAAAACAGACCTGGAGTGTATAGTTCTTTGTTGGGGATATTATTCTGAAGCAGAATCTTAAATCTGATTGGTCGGCATCAACTTTTATTGTTGAAGTCAACAAGTTTACTGTATGATGAGCAACAGATTTCTCATCGTGTACCCCACCATGATAATGAGAAGACAACCAACGACTTAGCAATCCAGAACCCAATTCCGAACTATTTCTTTGATTAGCAAGTTGAGTGCCTGAGCCCTGCAGATAATGACATCTCATGGGATTAAAAGGACTGGATTTCTAGAGAAAAGCAGCATCTTATTTTTACAGAAGTGTTTAATTCAAGTATCTACTCACAGAAGGTTTGCTGCTTCTTTTGCGATAATAGTACAGCATACCCCGGCTATCAAGGACAAAGAACCTTCTTTTCCAATCACCCCTCAGGTTTGAGGATCGCTTCGAAAGGTAACCCTGTCTAATTGTTTGGACCTGAATGAGATTCCAAGCTTCAGGAGGCAGACAAATAACAAAATAAAATATAAAACAATAAGCTAGAGAAAGGAAATCAGTTGGTCATTTTAACGTCAAAGCTCTTTAACCTTTCCTCTTGCAGCAGATTGCATGACAGCCTCTATCATCTTATGCGAACTCCTTCCAATGGCTTGGATTCCATCTCCATTCGGAGATCCCTTTGAACCATTTGAGGACCACCGGCTCTCTCGATCAATCTGGCGTTTATATTCTTGCATTCTCTCATTAAGAGCTGCTTGCTCATAGTTGGATCTCTCTTTTGACTGTTTTGCATAAGTTGAGACCTGTACCAAATATTAATCATCATAATATTTCTCAATATTATAGAACTCATATAGTGTGTCCAAAATACTAATGAACTAATTAGCATGAAAACATAATGTTGCTGAGTATTATTATTATTAAGGATTTATGAAAAGGAATAACTTTGGGAATCACAAATAATCATCATAAGTTGTATTCTCAACTAGTTCAACAACCAAAAGAAATCAAAAGTAAGGCAAACCTGGTTAATATATGGTTCCATCTGATGCAACAGCTCATATCCCTACACAAAACAAAGAATTAAGGAGTTGGAAAGGACAGCAACACGAGATTAAGATATTCGACCACTTCACACTTAAGTTCTACCTGTTTGAAATAGCGCAGATGAGAAGCCATTGTTTCACTAACTGCTTCTAAGAACTCAAACCTTTTCTTTGCTTCAACATTTGAAAGAGCAGTGAGCTGGGCGGAAAGAATAAAATTAAGCATAAACTAACATTTGAGAACCTTAATTCGACTTTGAAATAATTAAAACAGTAATGAATCACAAACCAGATTAAATCGCGCCTGTTCAAAAGTTGACCGAGCATAATGGAGCTCCTGGATACATCCAAGAGACAATGTTATTATGCATGTGGTTAAGGGTATTATATGGACTTCAAGATTTTGCATCATAGCGACAAGTTTGAAGGTTTACCTCCTCCAGGACAGTTGCTACATCACTTCTTGTGCCTTTTCGTAATGACAAAAACTTCTCACGAGCCTGTAGAACTATAACAGATTTACTAACAAAATTTACTCATGTTGCCGACGAAGTCAATCATAATATACACCCCACCAATATTTAAACTTATTGAAATATCTTGGCCCCAGCATATTGGCTAATCTGATGCTAAAAGGAAAAGCAAATCCATTTAGCCTACTCGTGGAAAGTGTACAACTTCATGAAGTTTCTTAGAGAAGAAACTGACAACCCTAGAGTACTGAAGCAATGGTTATGGTGTTTTAGCACTTGATATAGTTGTACTCATCCCATGCTCATTATAACGACTCTATCTGGCACATTATGAATGTTATCAAGGACCTTCATGGCTGCACTTCAGGAGAAAGGCACTGGACACTACATGAGAATCAATATGGTATGGAACATTACCTGGTCATAAAGAAGACTAGCCTTGTCAAAGCGTTTGCGTGCCTCCTGCATGCTAAAATCTATTAGGGAAGTTATCAAAAACTATAACAGCAGAATACACTTTCGGTAGACATGTCAATTGCAGAATGAGATATGAGTCCAATAATTGCATGGGGATAGGGGGTAGCTCAATAAGATGATGATGAGAATAATAAATAATTCCAGACCTAGAACATAGATTGGATGCATAGAATACTGAATCTAAGTTTTGGAAGGAAGGCGGTGGGAGATTTGGGGCCTAATGAAGAATACTAGAATTCATTCAACTAGTACTCCAGAAATTTTATGTATTGATCGCCAATGAGAGATGGCCTAAATGCCCAACAAGCAAATAACAAATTCCGTAGTTTTTCTATAAATATTGCATCAGAAGACGAATTAAATCTAAAAGAGTCAAAAGGCAAAGGGTACCTTGACATCATGCAAATCTAAATTTACAAACTGCAGCAATCGATCATTTAGCAAGTGTTCAACCTGTACAAGCAAAACGCAGAAAAGCTTAATACAATATCCTTATCAAGGAAGCATCTTTGTTTCACAATCAACTACAATATCCCTATCAAGGAAATGCGTCCATAATAGTTGATATGACAATGTGTGTCAAAGTTACAGGTGAAGTACAGCTCAAGTCCCCAACTAGTTTCATGAGACCGATAAGACACATTTTTCCTCACGGTTATCAGCTATAAACAACAAAGTACAGGTACAGAGCAAACTCATAAGTGCATACCTGAGATCTAAGAACTTCTTTGTATGTCCCAATTTCCCTCAATGCAATAGTGAATTTTGTCATAACAGGACCTACAAGTAGAAGAATTATAAATTAATAGCAATTTTAATCAATCGACTGATAGAAGCTCAGTGCCATGACAATAAATAGGAGATTTTATCAATAATAGAGTGAAAATATATTGTGGAACAAGATCAAACAAAATAAAAAAGCACTTGGTCTGTAAAGATCGAGAAAATATTTGCTATGCTAAGAACCATAAGACAATATATTCTTTAGGTGAATAGCATGCGGTACGATGTTGAGGTATGGAAAGTACTACATCCGTCCCGCATTAACTGTCACATTTACTTTTCTGCACTCATTTTGCGAAAATGATAATAAATAGTTAGAATCAAAAAATGGTAAATTAAGAGAGAGAATAATGTAAAGAAGACTCTTCTCTACCTTATTCTCCCTCTTATTTTACTATTTCTCGACTTTAACTATTTATTATCATTTTTATAAAATGAGTGCCGAAAAGCAAATGTGACAGTTAATGCGGGACGGAGGTAGTAGATAACATTTCATTAGATCAGTTAAACAAATATTAGAATGGCTAAGATTTTCTAGATCACGCAGTTAGAAAAAAAAGGTCAATCATAGGACTATTCCAATGGATTGAAATTTGACACTTGAGCATGAATTTCCAGTGCTGTTGATAAAGATAAATATTTATGCATGACATTTACTGGATCGCAACACGTAAATTTATAGAACATTCATTCATACCTCCAAAGGCAACACTAATAGGGTCATTATGGCCTCCACCAAAGGTTTCCAGTGCACTGGCGAAAGCTATGTCTCCATCATATCCCTCACCGAGTCCTTCACTGCAAAAAGAAAAAGATGCTTCAAACTTTTGAAATAGACTCCACATTATCACATAGAAAAATATAAAAGAACAAGCAAGTGTAGTTTAATAAGAAACTGAAGGAATAGTTCGAAGCTCACTAGAACTTTGGAGCACCTTGCTCCAGATTGATAAGTTAGCTCTGAATTTTCAAAAAGAAGAATCACTACTATGTAAGAGAAATGACTCTCCTTAGCTCTTAATTTTCAAAAAGAAGAATCACTACAATGCAAGAGAAATGACTCTCCTTCACTAAGAAAGACTACCGTCAAAGTAGCTTCAACTGATAACTTGTACTCCCTCCGTCCCACTCAAGATGTCCACATTCTTGAGTGGCACGAGATTTTAGGAGGAGTTGCTAGGTGGAGTAAGTAGAGAGAAAAAAGTAGTTAAATATTTTAATGAGGAGAGAGGGGAGAGAGGGGGGGGGGGGGAATTTATTTCCAAATATAGAAACCGGACATCTTGAGTGGGACAAACTAAAAGGAAAAAGTGGACATCTTAAATGGGACAAAGGGAGTAAGAGATAGAAAAAAGTAGAGATGTTGTTTTTCCATTTTAGGAAATGTGTCACTTTTAGTGTGACCACCAAAAAGGGAAAACGTGTCACTCTTGGGACGGAGGGAGTACCAGCTAATAAAAAGTTTTTTTTTCTACATTTTGAAGATGACATTTAAGCAGGGCATACATTGTCTGTGGTTATTGTGTGAATTATTACACCACTCAGTATCAGCACAAATTAGGCAATAGCTTATAACAGTTTTGGTTTGAGTCTTAGGCACCACTAAGCATTGATGCAGTGAAACGACATATATAAGAGAAGCAAGCATACTCATTTCTACTTAGTAATAAGAAAAATTGTAGATAGTACATACTGAATTTGAGGTCAAAACCAAATAGTGCTAACATGCAGTACCATAAAAACCAAGAAATATCAGAGGGGATGAAAACATCATGACCACAGAAAATAAAGCATAACAATACTGGTCTCACGTGTATCTTCGACATCCTTTGCAAAACTTCAAACATCTTTCCCCCAAGGAGTCAGCACTTTCCTCCAAAGTCTGTATCTGTTTATAGAGAAGCAGAGTATCAGAACCACCATTGGGAAAATATCGACGAACACCAAGAAGAAAATGTAGAAGGAATGAAATCAAATTTATACAACTAAGTATGACATATCTGAGAAGTAAGTACAACTCGTAATTTACAACAGAATGAGCTCAAATTTACTGGAGTAACACATAAGCTCTGACAGTATCAGAGACTTAGCAAAGTCTTAAAAATAGGATCATCTTTGCTTTCTCTGAAATGAGTATGCCATCAAAATATTTCTAGTATATCTTTGAATGTGAAGAGTTCAACGTAGCTTAGATTCTGATGGAAGTCCCATTATTTTGTTAAATGTCAGGGAAAAATAACTCTTGGCATCATCAGACACGCACAAACTCTTAAGGAACATAATATGTTGAGCCTAAAGAAAGATAAGGGAAACAAGAAAATGTCACAGTTCCAGGACTTCCTTACTTTCTTCAAATGAAGACTAACAGATATTGAAGTCCAAAAGGCAAAGGACGGAACTAAAGGAGTAGCACATGCTTGTATATTTGGATAGGTTATCAATGTTTGAGAAAATTGAATGCAGACTACTGTCACTTTACGATGTCAGGTACTGAGGGGAGGAAATTAAGCACAAAAAAAACCCAGCATTTTTCAATTTTGAGACATGAGCTAAACCTAATCATGTTTACCAAAAGTTCTGTTAAATTCAGAGGATCAAAGCTTGCAAAGATTGGATTAATCGGTTCAAACATAATCTAACAAGGACAACTAAAATCACACAGCCAAATGGGATAGTGATCTATTATCAGAAAAGCAGGAAATCCAGGGCAAACTAACCATGATTTCAGCTTTGAACAGCCAGAAAAGGTGGAAAACAATTAAACCAATCATCATCAAGAAAAAATAAAAAGGATTTTAGTAACAGTCTCAGATTCTCCAATACTAACTCAATAAGCTTAATTGCAGCAAACAAACAAAAGAAAATTCGAAAAAACGAGTGTAAGAAAGAAAAGAACACCAACCTGCTTACGGAACATCGGAGAGTCATCAAGCTTAGCAAAATGCATGTTTGCAGACACAATTCTCCTGCTCTGTTTTACCTTTTTGGGTTCTAGACGAAATTAAATTTCATCAGACTTTCATAGAGAGGTGACAACATGGATCTTTACCTCTCCTTGAGCTTAAGACGTCACTACAATAACTATCATTTATGCCGATTTCAGAATCTCATTGATCCAGCTCTACCTCCAAATCTCAGCTCTTAGAGAACACAATATAGGGAAAGTAAAAAAATAATTCCTTCGATATAAGTTTATTCGAAATTTACTTTTCCTTGAAAAACAAAATGCGGTTTTTTTCTTTGCCAATTTCTAACACTTTTCCATTAAAGACTAAAGTGGAGTAGACAAAATTAACATTATGTTGGTACAAAACCCTAGAAGAGGAACCCAAACCCTAGGGGAAAGGAAAGTGGAGAGCAAGTGAGGTAGAGAGATTATCTGTTTCTGTTAATGGAGAAACTTGGGAATTGATGAATGTTTTGTTTTGTTGAAGAATCAGAAAACTCAAAGTTTAATACAGTCATTAGTTGGATTTTAAAAATTTTGGAATATGGTTATTTCTATCTCCTCACAATAGAAGCATTTGATTTTGATATAACACACAGACAGCTTCTGAAAATTTTACTACTAGTCTTAACTTTTTGTACGTGAAGAGTAATATTCGGATTTGATAATCGAGCATATCAATATATCATGCCATCCAAATCGGAATAGCCCAGCAATAATCTAACCATAGCCTAGCCACAAACTCCTTCTGCCACGTCATCAACACTAAAAATCATCCTGTCACATCATCAAAACAAGTAAATAGCCCAGCCATAGCCTAGCCATAGTCCAGCCACATCACTCAAAATTATATAAAACAAATAATCAACAATCACACAAAATACAGAATTAAATTTACGACACAGATACGGGAAAATTCAATAATAATATTAAAATTTTAAAAAGTACATTAATTAAAAAAACACAATTCATTAAAATTAAAATAACATTACAACATCCTCATTAATGAGTTTGTCCCACATCGAAAGTGGAATATAAAACATTCAAGGATGTCTCTATAAAAGAGAAACAACCAAGAATGAGTTTGTCCCACATCGAAAGTGGAACATAAAGCATTCAAGGATGTCTCTATAAAAGAGAAACAACCAAGAATGAGTTTGTCCCACATCGAAAGTGGAACATAAAACATTCACGGATGTCTCTATAAAAGAGAAACAACCAAGAATGAGTTTCATAAAAAAAACATTAAATAAAAAAAATTAAAAAATCCGCTAGGTGATGCGCTCGGCGATCCGGAGCCTGCAATGGCGCTGGGCGATCAAAAACATTAAATAAAAAAAAATTAAAAAATCCGCTAGGTGATGCGCTCGGCGATCCGGAGCCTGCAATGGCGCTGAGCGGATCGCCCAGCGCCCACACATCGCCTAGCTCTAGGTGATTTTTTTTTTCAGAAACCGGCTCGGCGGTTACAATGGTTCGCCTAGCGAACCGCCTAGTGCCGGGGCTCGGCTAGGCGCCATTGTGGATGGCCTCAAGAATATAGTATCTATTGTCTTGTGTCTTTGGTGGTGGCCCACTATTCTTTTAATTAAATGTTCAGGAATTATATTCGGTATATTCAATTTTTAATACTTTTCCACAATCTAAAGTAGAGCTTTCAGTTTCAAGGTATAGTTTCCTGAATTTATTTTGTAAGTTTTGTTATGACTATTTAGGGGCGGCAATATAACTAGATTTTCGCAGGTAGCCATCTCTAATAAAGTGTTTTTTTCCTGAATTTATTTTGCAAGTTTTTTCGTGACAAATTAGGAATGTCAGTTAATTTAGCATCTTATGGATAACCATATTGGTCAAACTCTAATAAAAATGAAGATTCGTGTGGATAAATTATAAGACCATCCACAACGCTGTCTCTTATCTGTCTATTAATCGTCTCATCTCTTAACTATTCATGGGCCCCACTGTACTTTTCACTCTATCTCTTAACTAAGAGACAGAACTTGCAACCCTTCATCTCTTATCCGTCTCTTAACCATCTCATCCCTTAACTATTCATTCAATTTCATTTTTTATTTTTATTTCCAACAAATTCAATTAATAAAAACACACTTCATTAAATAAAATAAAATTACAACTTAAAATCATAAAAAAAACATAATTAAATTCGTGGCGAAATAAATAAAAAAGACATAATTTAAAATACAATTATATAGAAATTATAAAAACTACTCCGCCGGCGAATCATTTCCCGAGGGAGGCGGAATACCAAGTTGTCCCGCCAGATACACAATGCCGACATGATGGGCTTGAAATTGGGCAGGCGTCATGCGGGAAGTGTCCGCCATCTTGGCGGTGAAGTACATGGACATTAAGGAGGAGGGCGGCCCTTGGGAGCCCGCCTGGCTTGATTCGCCTCGGCCCCTCCTCCCTCTAGCCGCCTTGGTCCCTTGCGGTCGACGGCACCCACGGGAGGACCCCTTGCATCGTCCGCCGTGCCCTCAACCTCCTGCGAGGCAACCTCTTGTGCGGCGCTGCCTGAACCGCCCCCACTAGACGAGCATTGGCCGCCCTTCGTGCGCTTCGAGGTCGAGCCCGTGCTGGACTAGACACCGCCGGCCCACCTTTATTCGTCTTTGACGGCCTCCCAAACATCGACATGTCTGAATTCTTTGCCGGTGTCGTCGAAATAGACTCGCAAAGCCGATCCCAGAATGTCGACTCCCGTGGCTCCGCTTTGGTAATGAGCCGTTTCGTTCTTGTAGATGCCGCAGAATTTTTTGACCTCTCTGTCGACTCGGTCAAAGTGAGCGCGGAGCATCTTCAATGTGCGGCGGCGGGATCCCTTCGGCTTAATCTCGTTGTAGGTCTCGATGACCTTTTCCCAGAAGCACTTCCGGGTTTGTTGATTCCCGACGATGGGATCGTACGAGACGCTGATCCAGGCGTTGTACACAACCATCGTGTCATTGCGGCTATACGGATGCCAGCCTACATCCTCCCCCTCCTCGGTTGCCTCCATCTCTTCCTCCTCGGCGTCGAATGCCCTGGAGCTTCCACCGCCTCGTCCTCCTTCCGGAGTGGGTTCATCCAGATAATCCTCCCGAATTTGGGATAATCCCTGCGAATACCTCGGGGCGGAGGGACGAGCGTATGCATCAACATCAAAATGGGGTGGTTGGTACCCCGCTGGCTTCGACGAGCCCTAGGTGCCCGACGTCGACGAACCGGAACCGGAACCACCCAAGACATTGTACATGCCCCCAGTCGCCAAACGCGTTAATGTCAAACCCGCCGGAGCCGCCCTCGTTTCCGTCGCCGGATATTTTGTGATGAAAATTGGAGAGGTTAGATGAAAATTGGAGAGAAAATGGAGATGATTTGGGAAGAATAGATGTGTGTTTTTGTGTGTAATGAGGATGAAATATGAGTATTTATAGAGTAAAAAAAATAAAATAAAAAAATACGGTCGGAAAAAACGGTAATATTACTGTTTTCTTTTTTTATTATTAAATTCAATATTTTTTTAAAAAATATTTATTGCGTCAGGGTGACGAAGCCCACTCGCGGGCCGGCGAGTGGGCGCCACGTGGCGAGTGGCGAGCCAGCCCGGAGACGTCTCGGTGGGACGGGTGTCTCGGCGAGACCGGGACGAGACGGGGCGCTGCAAAGCGTCTCGCCGCCGTCTCGTCTCGGCGGGACGAGATACGAGCCACCCGCGGGACGTGTTGCGGGTGGCCTAAATAAATGAAAAAATTGGTGTGTACCTGACCTGTTGCGATCCCAATATCTAATACTACTCCACACAGAGAATGAGACATTTATATTATAGTAGTGTTATTTTTGTTTGTATTTTGCAGTTGTTTGATTGTAGTTATTTCTCTTCCAATGTCAAGGTTGTGGTGAGAAATGAGAATGATACATTTACATTAGGGTAACAATTAACAACATTTATTCTCATGGTCTTTCATTAATTACTAGAGTATGTTACTTCAGTTTGACCATTTCATAACATTAGAAATAGAGATGGCTAATAATAATATTCCTTTTTTTAATCTTTTTGGTGGACGTATTTATAGAAATATATTATGGATTTATTTATTGTTTGATTTGCAAGTTATGTTATCATCATGTCTTGTGTTGGATTCCCGGTCTAAAAGAGTCCACGCTGATTTTATGGTTTTATTGGTTTATTTTAACATACGTTGAATTGTGGTATATCTCATGGAGTAATATTTTTTATCAGTATATTATGATTAGTTGTAAAATTAATTTTGTTCAATAAAAATTTAAACACAAAATAGAGTACAATTTAATGTACCAAACAAGAAGCAACTTTACATATTTCACTTATTTCTAACATATCAAACACTCATCAACATTAACTTGGTCATCCAAAAGTAAATAATTTAATGCGTGATTTTTTTTATTTTTAACAAGGGCTCTTTGTGTGAGAAATTAGCACGACCTAATCGTACTTGATTTAATTTAAAGTAACGGTAACAGTGAAAATAGAAAAATGGAGTAGTATTACTAATGGTCCACATACTCTTGAAATTCGAAATGTTGGTGGAATAAACATCATATATTTCTCTTATTTATAAAAATCAAGATATGGATATGGATTGCAAACCCCATCTCCAAGTTAGAAATAAAGTTGATTTAGAATAAAGTTTACTCTGTCCATCCATCCGACTTAAATATAAAATAAAACTAAAATATGTAAATATACATGTTTAAATAGTGTGATGTTATGATGTATAGAAGTCATGATGAATTCCATTAAAAGGGAGGAGAATAGGCGTTATGAGTTGGATTGAGAAAGGCATCACTAATTTATAGGGTGATTGCATCATGTATGATACAATGCTATTGCTATTGCTATTGCTATTGCTATTGCTATTGCTATGTATGGTAGTAGTGTGGTACATGATACTAGTAGTATATATTTATGCAAATGTCAATTTTTTTTTACTATAATCAAATAGTACAGTCTAATATTGCACTGAATGCTCTAGTTAATTGGATTATAGTGGACAACTACTGAATGCTGAGGAAACATATCTAGCTAGCTTTATAATTACTCCATTTTGTGATATTTTGTCAAATAGATTGGAGGAGGTGGCGTTATCACTTTTTACATTATTATCATAATAGTATTGTTGTAATTTTTGTTAAAAGAATACTTCTACTACTAGTAGTAACGAAGCAAGAATTCTCATACTCCTATCAAATGAAAAGTGAAAAGAATGGTGCTTTTAGGCAGCAACTATGGCCTAGCTTTGTTTACTTTTTGACTTCTTGCAATTTCTGTTCTGCTTTTTTTTCATATATCTATTGTTCTCATATTTTAAATCACTAGTAGTAATTTATTTATACATGCAATATTGTCATTTGATGATAATGCAACATATTACTTCCTCCTATATGACATAAAAATATGGACATTTGAAATGACATAGAAATTATCATACAATTAGTAAGAGATAGTTAAAATATTGTTAGTGAATAGTAGGATCCGCATTATTATTAATGTTTAATGGATTGTAATGGTGGACCATATACATTATAAATAAATTGGTGTTAGGCTATTGACTTGGGATAGGTTTTTATAAATGAAAATGCCTATATTTTTATGAGATGAGAGTGCACATAATTTTTATGAGATGACAGAATAATTTTAAACCTCTTCACGTGAGACAAAAATGGACTTGATGAGTTGATTGCAATAAAACGTAGCATGCAAAGTCCCATCATATTTTCAAGGACTTAACGCGAATAGTACTGTGCCATTTTCATTTTTCTTTCCACATAATACTTGCACCAAAAGGGACAAGTTAAATTTCAAAAGGTCTCCTATGAAAAATAAAAATACAATAAATTTCCCAAAAAGCAATGACACAAAGTCGTTATTCATTATATACGTATACAACGGCATTCGGCCTTGAATATGTGCTTGTATTTTCGTTCTCTCAAGGTTAATAACGTCATTACCAATTCCATACGAAAACATGATCCAATATTTTATTGAGGGCGAAATGATGATGACCTAGCAAAACAAGGAACAATCTACCACGTGAGATGCATCTATTGCCAACCGAGAAACACGAAGAAAAACAATCATGAAAAGGAAGTAAATAAAATTAAAAAATTAAAAATGCGACAGAAAAAGAAACGACTTGCAAGGTGAGGTGGGGGAGGGCACTTAAAGAGGGGTCTCATTTCATTAAATATTTGTGGAGGTACAGAAAAAGATGAAATTCTGAAATTAAAAATATATAAGAGAAAAGGAAAATACAAAGAAAAAGTTAAAGGAGAAGCAGATGAGGACACTTGACAACTAAGGCCACCGATGCCCAGACAGTTCCATGCTTTTCGAATTCCCTTTTCATTTATCCTTTTTCTCAGAATTTTGTAATCTAACTATGATTATATTTTCCCTAGTTTTTATAGATTATTCATTACTACATCTACATGCCATGATCTCATGTATTCGTAGTATTATGCTAGTTTTTGTACATGGTATGAGTGTGACTTTATATTTCACATTTATGCCTTAAATAAGCATAATTTTTACCAGCTACAAAAAGATCCATAGTATATATTAGAAATTGGAATGGAAATCATGGTGAAGCACCAAAGGAGGGTTTTACATAATCATACAGCCCTAGGGTCCTATTAGGTTGAGATTTTTGGGCTTAATTGAGAATTAAGATGCATTTTCAGCAACTCATTCACAATTTTCGTGCGATGTCAACTACGGAGACATTATGTTAACTAGGGGGCATAATTGTCATTTTTGCGCGATGTCAACTACAGAGACATTATATCAACTACGATGTCAACAACAAACGTTATTTATGTCAACTATTATGTCAACAACAACATTTTACAAATAATTAATGTCAACAACAAATATTTTCATGTCAACGACCTATATTATTCATGTCAACAACAACGTTTTACATATAATATATGTAGATATATGTAGTTGACGTTATATGTATGTAGTTGACATGTATTATATATGTAATTGACATGGATTGTACACATAGTTGACATTATACGTGTATAGTTGACATGAATTGTATATGTAGTTGACATGAATTGTACACATAGTTGACATTATATGTGTAGTTGACATGAATTGTATATGTAGTTGACATTATATGTGCGTAGTTGACATTAAAAAAAAGGGAGATAGTTAAATCTTAAATCTAACTCTCAACAACTAATTCCTAACTAAGGAATATCACCAAACACCCAGAGTGCATTATGATTAAGCTTGATTCCCCAATCCAGCTCACATCTAACACAATTGTAATACAAACCCTAAAACTTCCAATTCCATGAACTATAAAATTATCAATTTGACAATGTAAGAAAATGTTGTTGATCGTGAGGGAGAAATTCAAATTGGGTCTCATAAAATTCAGCGATGGAATTAAGAGAATTGAAGATCTTACATTGTTACTGGAAACTGAAAGTAATTAGAGTTTGAGAGACAAATCCAACATTTTAAACTCTTCAGTCTTCAACTGCAAATTACCAGCATCCCATTTCACTCCTTCCACCGCCCATCCGCCGCTGATCTCCGCCGGCAGCCGCCCTACAGCCGGTTGCGGATGGAGAGGAGGCCATAAATCACCCTCGACGGCGGCGGAGCTGGAGTGGCTGTCGACATACATGGACGATTCCTTCACTGATTTTCCGGCGAGTGAGATCGCGACCGCATCCGTCGACTTCCACGGCCGCGGTCGGAGCAAGCGATCGCGGGCGGCGAATCAGGCGGTTGCGGGGGAGAGTGCGGAGGTGGCTCGTAGGTGCACGCACTGCGCGTCGGCGAAGACGCCGCAGTAGAGGACGTGGCCGATGGGGCCGAAGACGCTGTGCAACGCCTGCGGCGTGAGATACAAATCGGGGAGGCTGGTGCCGGAGTACAGGCCGGCGGCGAGCCCTACGTTCGTGCTGACTCAGCACTCGGAACTCTCACCGGAAGGTTCTGGAGCTGCGGCGGCAGAAGGATCTGCTCCTTTCATAATTACAATTCCGCCTTTTCATAATTAATTAATCTAAAAATATTTTTTATGTGGCAAATTCTAGACAACTCATTTAATAAAAATGAGTGGCTGATAATGTATTTTAATTCTCAATTAGACTAAAAAATCTCAATTGATAACAACCCTATAGCCCTATATGTTTAATTTATTTGGACTTTTGAGTTATTTTAGTAAAGAGTGAACTACATAAAAAATCTCTAACGTTTCCAGTTGTGACATTGCAGGTCCCTAACAAAAAAAATATCGTCAGAAGACTCTAACATTAAAATAATCACATATCATATTTTTCCTGACTAAAAGACCCTTCAGCCCTAAAAGGGCATTATGGTCATATCAAATGGAAATCTGTAGTGGCGGCCTGCATGCTGTACTGCTAATTACTGTTCACCTGTCGAGATTTGACGTCTGTGCGTTAGCCGTCAGGCGTCGGTTTGTATGCTACAATATACACCACATATACACGCCACATATACAATACTCCATTTGTTATTTATCAAATTTCAAAAATTTCACAAACTTTATTTTCACTCTTCATTCTCTCTGCCCCCTCTGTAAAAATCTCTCTTGCATGAATGACGCCAAAACGGAAGCGCGCTGGATCCTCAGGCGCATCGTCATCACGAAATTCGTCTCGTCGTAAAAAGGAAGCTACACTGCCGCCATCGCCACCACCACGGCGACCACCGAGACATGCACCGGAGGTCATCGATGTGGATGAAGAAACCTGGGATTTCCGAGATCCTCGCCTGGATTATTTCATCCCCGAAGATGAATATAGTAAGTTATGTTTTTAGTTCCATCCGTACATTGGGCTTTCAGTGATAGAAATTGATTTTTAATCCTCAGTTTGTGATTTAGGGCTCCGGAAATTGATTTTTTTTGAAATTTTTTTGGATGTTTTGGTTTGATTTTTGATTGTCCGATTTTTTTTCCATAACAGGGGAAGAATCTGGAAAGTTTTCAGTTGCTTTCCATCATGGAGGTTCATTCTTCTTTACCAAAGATAAGAAAAAGTATGTTGGTGGGTATTTGACATTCTTCGATTTCTGTAACATAAACCAATTCGAGCTCATAGACCTCTCGAGTATGGTGTTAAAGTTGAAGTATGATAGGAAGATGATATGTGAGTTCTATTATTGTGATCCAAAGTACAATCATGATTGCGAGGGGGTTTTAATAGGCGGTCCTTTGATGCCCATTGTTGAGGATACACATCTAAAGGATTTCCTCAAAGTGGCGGCTACTACGACAAAGCTAGTTCACATTTACGTTGTGGAGATAACCCGGGCTGCCGCTATACTGAAAAAGATGAAAGAGGAAGTGCAAGAGCTTCTCAGATTTAGGGCGTCGAAACCCCCAGGAGTCATTATTGAAGAGATTGAAGAAACCGAGCCAAATGTGGCAAAGCACACACCCAGAACGAAGAGGAGGCAGGGGGATCAGTTGCAAGGGCACTGGAGTAAGCCTTTGATGATTGGCTGGTATGATAGGGATGTTGAGTTCGAGCAATATATTACAAAGAGTTTAGAAGATGCTCGTGCTCAGTGGAAGAGGGACGAGGAGGTAGCTCGCCAAAATTTGGAGAAAGCATTTGAAGCGGTATCATCCGAATCAGTACCATCCGAAGCCCCGGTCTCTGAGGTTGAAGCTACAACAGAAGTTGGAGATGCAATACTAGCAGTTATATCCGAAGCTGCATTGTGTGAGGTTTCTGAGGTTGGAGTTATGCCGGAAGTTAGGGAAGCAGTACTAGTACCAGTACCAGAACCAGAACCAGAACCAGTACAAGAAGTTGGAGAAGTACCAGTACCACAAGTTGAATCTATAACAGAAGTTGGAGGAGGATATGTTGGAGAAGTAGGAGAAGTTGGAGGAGGAGACTCTCATACACACGTACCAGAGGTAATGAGTTGTGATTTACATAATTGATTTAGTACCTCATTTGTGATTTTGTGTACATTTGTGTATTGTAGGATGTACCTAGACCTTCATGTGTTGACCATTCCAATCCGATTGGTCCAAGTGTCCATGTTGATGAACCTGCAACTGAATCTGAATCTGTAGTTCACCAACCAGATTCGGACAGGGCAGGAGCATTTGTAGATGAAGACGTGTTCCAACCGGTCGTGGACGATGGGTGTCAACCACAGTTGGACATACGGGTAGACAATGAATTCTTTCCGATCGTTGAGGACATTACCCATGAATTGTTCATGTCCGAAGCTGACACCCATGTGCAAGAGTCAGCTCCAACTGAAGCAGCGTCTGAAGAACCCGTACCAGTTGTAGGGGAAGTACCCTAACAAGTTGTCCAAGATGATGTTTATTGTCCTTTTTTCGAGTATGTTCCCGACGGATATCATCTTCATAATGAGGGATATACGACTGAAGATGATGATGATGATGAGGTCGGCCATTTTATCTCGTTGGCCAACATGTGTCGAGACGAACAATTGTTTACCTCATACTACCAGTCGTTATGTCGGCAACAACAACCGGAACAGGAAGCGGGACAATAGTGGAGTGCGGAGTCGGAGACCAAACCACATGGGTCTGGACAGCAGACTGGTGAAGGCAGCGGAGGGTCCAAGAAAAGGCAAAAATATTCCCCTGTTGTGGAAAATATGAACTCTACGGATACAAACCCACTATACGAGCAAGAAACAGTGGATGAGCTACAAGATCTACAAGATCTAGAGGATTTGGAGGGGTTGCGTAGAATGGGTATCAAGTACACTCCGTTCAAGTTGACCAATGACCTTTCAGTTTGGAAGCTGGATGATATTTTTAAGGATCGAGATTTCTTTTACAAGGTCATGCGACAGTACGCGATAATGACGAGACGACGTGTGCATGTGAACAAAAATGATGGAAAGAGACTTCGTGCCATCTGTAAAGGCAAGGCATGCGATTGGTATATGCGTATGCAAAAAAGATCGAAACCCACAACAATACCGATTATGTGGTGGTGAATATGTAGAGGGATCATGCTCACACTTGCTCGCAAGTGTTTGATCAGAAATGGCTCACGGCCAAGTGGCTGGCTGAGCGTTACATGGAGAAAATCAAAGTCAATCCTCACATTCCATTGGCAGCTATTCGACAGTGTGTGGATGAGGAGTTCGAGCTGAAAGTTGGTAGGATGAAGGCATATCGAGCCAGAGACAGCGCATTAGAAGGCATCTTCGGGAAGGCGGGACTCCAATACCGGAGGTTGTTCTACTACAAAGCTGAATTGGAACGGACACACCCTGATTCAAGTGTGCACATACACTATGAGAATTTCAGGGATCCTGACACTACAGGCCCGAGATTCTTGAGGTCTTATTGTTGCTTGGGGCCTTTGAAAAAGGGTTGGATGCGTTTTTGCCGTCCAATTATCTTCCTAGATGCTTGTTTTCTGTGGGGTATGTATAGGGGCCAACTGATGACGGCCATTGGAATTGATCCCAACAATGGTTGGTGGCCTATTGCGTGGCCGGTGACTGAGGCAGAGAGCTACGCTCAATGGAAATGGTTTCTATCCTACCTAGCCGAGGACCTTTGGTTGCAAGACAATGCCCCTAGATACGTCATGTCTGATCAACAAAAGGTATGTGATTTGTGATTTCAGTATAACGTGTATACTTCAAATGTGATTTTTGAAATAATTATACTTTGTTTGTGATTTGACCTATACATTAATACTTCGATTGTGATTAGAGATATTTTACAAGTTATAGTTGTTTCTCGACTTCTTGTTACTGATGTGCTAATGGGTGTTGTGTTGTGTTTCATTTGTAGGGTCTTGCAAAAGCCATTGTTGAGGATTTCCCACAGAGCGAACATCGCTTCTGTGTTCAACACATATACAACAACTTCAAGAAGAGATTCATTTGGGAGAATTTTAAAGAAATGTTGTGGGAGCTTGCCTCGAGTACAACCCACGAGCAACATGTGGAGTGGATGGATGCATTGCGGATTATATATCCCCAAGCACATCAATACCTACTCGGTGTTGCTCCAAAAAAAAGGGTGAAGACATATTTCTCCTCACATGTCTGTTGTGATATTATCCTCAACAATATCTCCGAGACCATCAATTTGAAGATAGCAATTGCTCGAGAGTTGACCATTATCACCATGTCAGAGGAGATTCAGACGAGTCAGATGGAGAAGATTCAGATTAGAGGCCACTCGATCAAGACCTACGACCACACACTCCTACCCGTTATCAAAGAGATTGTGGACAAGTTGTACGTGAGGGCTTCTTCAAGGAGATCAACATGGAACGGAGAGGATTCGTACCAAGTGTCGGGACCGTCTGCCCAGTATGTAGTGAACATGCGTGAATTTACATGCTCGAGCAGATCATGGCAGCTGACTGGGATCCCTTGCACTCATGCTATCGCTACAATCAACAAGAATGGGCATGATGTATCGGACTACATCTCTCGTTATTATTTAAGGTCCACAATGTCTATTCTGTACGAGAATGTCCTCTGCCCAATCAATGGGATGGATAATTGGCCTAAGACTTCTGAAGTTGGATTTGAAATGGCGTCCCCAAAGACAAAGTGACAGCATGGACGGCCGAAGAAACTTAGGCGCGAAGAGCCCCATGTTCACCATCATGGGAATTGAGCTGAGTCACTAAGGCGAACCTTTGTACTGAGATGTAGATGGTGCGGACAAAAGGGTCATAACAGAAGAACATGCACCAATGATCCCCGTGTAGATGTCCGTACTGAAATTGGTCAGAGTTCGTCACAGGCTAGTGACCCACCTATGTCGGATACCGGTAACAGGGCAGAGTCATCCAACGCGCGTCAAAACAAGAGGTACTATTCATTACCAATATATGAATTCCCTACCTCTTGGGTGTCTATTTTAATTTTAATGTTTGTATGTTACAGACCAATCCAGCTCCTCGGGGACGGGGACGCGGGCGGCCTAGCACACGGCGGACTACGGACGAGGCCTCCAACAAGCAGCAAAACCAAGAGGTAGTAGTTAGTATCAATATATGTATTTCATTCCTACCCGTTGGACGTCAATTTGAACGCTTTGTTGTTTGTTGTGGATCAATCGGTTTAGGGGTAAAATGTAGACTACTTGATCAGTTTATCGCACAAAGCGAGTGTTAATTGTGCATGAATGCTGCTTGACCAAGGGCAACAAGGCCAAACTGATCAGGCTGTCGCAGAATGTGAAAAGGCCAAAAATCGGGTGGGTTGATCTAGGCAGTGATCAAGCAGTTAGACGGGGGACCACTGCATTCTAGAAGGGGGCACGTGTTGATGCGTAAGACGCAAGGATGAAGCCGAATCCCCATTCCGTTATTGAAGAACCGCTGCATTCTAGAAGTAGGGTACGTATCAATCGATGAGGCGCTCAATCCCAGCAAGGACCAATATTCGTTGCAAAAGTTGTTATCCTAGCTAGAGATTGCTGTGAGGAGCTTATAAATAGAGGATGCAACGCCATTAAAAAGACCCTTCCTCCCGCTTCTAGTTTAGCTTTTATTTTTAGTTTAGTTTCCAGTTCCAAGTTTTCCCCAGTTCCAAAGATAGCTTAGTTAGATAATAGCAATGGTTAGTTAGAAGAGAGCGACCGAAGGGAGCACAACAGAGAAATCAATATTTGTTCGGCGTTGTCTCGAGTTCCGACTGAGAGCTTCTCGGCTTTATTCGCTTTCCTACTTTCCAGTTTTGGTTGTTTAAGTTTAATTCTTTGTTGTTCCGTAGTTAAATAATCGATCTTTTTTGTATTCCGCATGTTCACAGTACTGTTCTGAGTTCTGAGTATAAAAACCGTAGTTATTTTATTTTCGGCATCTTGTCTACTGTTTCGATTTAGCTTCAACTTTAAAAATTTCGATCATGTGTTTAACTATGTTGAATGACAAAGTGATTTGTAGTTCCGAAGCATGTTTAGGTAGTGAGGTCTTTATTTGAGATTATCGCTTACTTGATCCGTCAGTTGTTTTCCAGCATGATGAGTTACTTGATCCAGTAGTTAGTTTACATTCCGCCTAGCTTAATCCAATAGTTAAAACTCCCAATTTAAAGCGTGGCAGCAACCGACCCCTATTCACTATTCACACACTCAACGCACCGGCTTCTCTGTGGGATCGACCCCGTACTTGCCGCTTTATTGTTAAAGTAGTGCACGTCTGGGAGTTATAAATATATTTCGGTGAAGCGAGAGAGAACGCCTTGATCTAGTGGCAACGACATTTACTAACTGATCCACCCAGACGGTTATCTTCCATATAACTTGATCCAATCTGTGCATATCGCTCTCTCATTTCCCACCACACACGTCGGATTAGGGCTCATTCGCAGCGCTGTGGCCGTCGAGGGGATCAGGATTGAGTAATCGTGTGGATGAAGATTGGGAAGAGATTGGGAAGATTGGGTGATGTATAAGTGTAAACAATGGTGTTGGTTTTTGTTTTTGTCAAACATTATGCTATTATGGTTTGTGTATGTATGAATACTCAGATAATATTTTGATGGGTTTTGACGGGCTGTTGTTAACAGCGTCTGTTAGCTATATAAATGGGGTATTGTGTATGTTGAACTAGTCTATGCTCTGCGTGTTATATTCAGCTATTTTGAACTAGTCTGGGTATCATATTTTAACCTTGTACATCGTGTGTTATTCCACACAAACTGTAGTACTTTAGTTGTGATTATAAAAGTCGAACATTTGTACTGACACAATGATTTTATGTATTGTGTACTTCATTCGTGATTTTATTAAAACGTATGGTACTTAATTTGTGATTTATTAAAAGGTATGACACTTCATTCGTGATTTATTAAAACGTCAACCAAATGTGATATATAATTGACTTATTGACTGAACTGAACAAGCAATTGTAACACTACATAACATGGGGAAGGAAAATGATTAAATTGACTGAACAACCCAGGAAGGAAAGAGTCAACATTACACAAGGAGAAAAATTACAACGCATAACAACAAAATTACAATCTTCATATTTCGGGACATTTTGGTGGCTTTATCAATATGTAACTTAAGACCTATGCACTCCTCAGTTTTCAAGCTCAATTTTAACTTCAGCTCTTCACATTCGTCAGTTTTCATACGCAATTTATCTTCAAGAACACCGTCCATAATTTCTTTGCATCGGAGTTGTTCTTCAAACTTATCTCGTTCGAGCTTGTTTTTTGAAAGTAAGTGTCTTGACTTGGGGAAAGACCCGCATCAACCCAGCGAAAGAATCTGCAATCATATTACTGCATAATTCATTCAAAATCATTACATTTCGTATTCGTAAAAGTTAAATGAAACATTTTCTTTATGATTGTACCATACCATACCTTCCATATCGGACAACGATAGTAACGTCGACCAAGATTAGCAGCCATCCTAGATATCACTAGCTCAGCCTTAAGATCATGATTACAGTTCACAATCTGTGGACGAGGTCAATCCCAATTGAAACTTGGCCCGAACGATTGAGAACTAGAAGAAGACATTGCAATAAGCACCTGAATTGAAAATTAAAACCCAAAACATATTAAAAACTTATACGCCATTATTTATGAAATGAAATCCCTAAAAATTGCACGACACAGCCTAACACACATAAACCCTAAATTGAATACAACCAAATTCAGCTGCAAAATTCACCCAAATTCAGCTGCAAAATCGACCCAAATTCACCTTACCGGTCACCGGTCAAAGTGCAAGTTACCTAAATTGCGATCTTATACATGATGAATTGAAAACTAAGTATACGACGGTAGGGAGCGCACGCATTAGATGAAAGAAAATGGGATGATGAATTGAAGTGCGAGAGGAGAAATGAATTTCAAACCCTTAAAATATAGAGAGAAGTACACAGCTTGGGAAAGATCAACTTTGATTTGACAAAAGTGTCTGGCTAATGTCTGCGAGTCGTGTAGGTGTGTGCAGAGTAGGCCTGGAAGTTGCGGTAATATGACTGAAATGCCCTTCAAGGCATTTGGGTATATTGGTCCGAAAATTGGCTACAAATACAAGATATGTGATTATGTTTAAGGTTAAAGTATTGTGGCGATATTTTTTTTGTTAGGGCCTGCAGTATCACAAATGGAAATATTATGGACTTTTTATGTAGTTCACTCTTTAGTAAAATAACTAATGAAGATACAATTGCATTTGATACTTTGCTATAACTCAAAAGGCAAAACTTGTGCAAGACCTTTACATGTATTGAGTGCTAATATCTGGATTCAAGAATTTAAGTGATGATTCAACCACTTCAGCCACCAAAAAAAAAGAAAAGAAAAACTGAAGAAGAAGAGCACCAAGAGTAGTACTGGAAGTAAAGACGGCGTCAGCAGTTGCAAGGCATTAATGGCTGCAAATGATAGGCAGACATGCTTATCCGAGGACCCGAATCATTGTCTCAACAACGATCAAACCAATCCACAAACTACACTTACATTTTGTAGGAACAATAATGATTATTGTTGATTCTAATTCAGTGTACAAGCTTAGTAGATCAATTTATTGAATTTCATTAGAAGCAACAAAACCTATAAATAAAATGTTTGCACAGATTCAAATGAACTATAAGGCATAAGCTCAGGCCACGGGCAAGGAACTCACAGTGATGTTCTGATAGAATTCACCAATATTGCCTTCTTTGACGCAAGAAGATGGCTGTCTTAAACTCTCCGAGATCAAGCACACTCACTTTTCAGCAAGGCCATTCATTTTATCACTAGAATCATTTTCTGTCATACAACTTCTTTCACTTAGTTTTCAACCGTCAACATAATGAACTTTGATGATATGAAACGCTGCCCAATCTCTGCTCATAAACTGAGTTGCCATCACTAAGGTCAATAACGGGTGGACATGGCTAGCTCGTCATTATCCAACAACAACACGGTCTTGATTGGCCGCGCGTATTGAGACCTCTTTGCCAGCCTAGGACTGCACTCTGATTTCACTTTCCATAACTCTCTTAATTATATACTCCTATACTACTATTGAAACCTTTAAATAAGACAATATCAATCTCACATTCAATATAAAGACCATTTTTTTTAATAATAATTCAGTGCTCAATCAATCAATCCATCAACTTTTTTCCATTCAATACATACTAACCTGATGTTTTCATTAACTGTTAACTAGGATTTGCCATCAAACAGAATAACAGAGTGCTTACTAGTATTTCAATCTAGAGCACTTATAACTTAAAAGCAATCAACATACTGAAAATTCTGGAAAGTAACAAACTTTGTAAAGCCCCGCTAAAGATCAAGAATCACACTGAATACAAAGCCGTTACAGATACTCTGCCATAATCAGGGGATATATCCAAAGATTTTTATGAGAAAATGTCCTAAAATAAGAGGAGATGCTGAATGAGCATATTGAAATCCGAACCTAACTACTCATTCCCAGTGGTTGTGAGATTTGACGACAAGATGAGAGTCAAGACTATGAAGCAATAGTAAACCGAAATTATTGAAAACATAAATGGAAGCTGTTCGCCTTTGGTTCATACACACAAGTATCTAATATAAACATATACCTCTCTCTTACCAGATTTGATGATCAAAGATTGTTAAAACCAATATTTGTATGCAAGAGTTCCTGAAATATTCTCTGCTGTATTTTATCTTGAATGTAGGAAGATTTATGTCAATCAGTTTAGTTGATTCATAGATTCAATTGAAGATTAATAACCTCAATTTTTGCATTTTTTTGCCATCCATATTCCTGAGCAGAAAGATAACGCGCAGCTTGGGAGTAAAAACTAGTATTTAATGGCATACAAGGAAACAGCTAGTAAATGGAGTAGTATTATACACTGAGAAGAGAAGAAGAGACTCCCAAAATTTATTACAATAAATAAACCTATAAAACAGTATGCAAATCTCAGCTCTAAAGCTAACAAGGATAAAATGACAAAAAGGGCTGTTTTATTGATTGGCAGTTGAAGAAGCAAATTGTTGAATTGTATAGCTGAAGAAAAAGGAATCTGTACATGGGCAGCAGCAGCAGCAGCAGCTACAATTTGTCTGCAATTCTTCCAAGTGCATCGGCAAGTTTACTGAGGACTGTTATGAAGCTATTAACATGGACGTTTCGCTGCTCTCGATCCAACTCAAGATGAGTGTTGTGAGCTTCTAGCTGCGACTGCAGCAATCGTCCGTTTTTCTCCAAAGCTTCAACCAGCTCGTGGTGAACCTCGCTCTCTCCACCTCCATCACTTGCATATCGCTTTCTTTTCCTTCCTCCTTCATTCTTTCCTTCCGAACCACCTGCTTTCTCCTTATCTCTCCCTGCAAAATCATACACAGCGATTATCAACTATGCTTAACATCTCCCATCAAGTTGATATTATATGTTCACCACTTCATACACACTTTCAATAGATATTGCTTCTTCATAAAGCCAAATTATATCCAAAAAGATGACCAAATAAGATTAAAAGTAAAACCAAATATTCATATGAATGAGTTGGTCTGTACGATTGAGAAAACCTTCTATGCCTCATCCAACAGTCAATCTGACCAAAATAAGTCTACTGTCATGCAAGAAGAAACAGTAAGACTGTGCAGGCGAGGAGAAAGTACCTCGACCAGGGGATTCTTGACGAAACGATCCACATTGTTTCTCTGCAACTTAAAAAAACATATACTAACCATCAAGCATTGACAGATAAACAAACAACTCCACAATTAATCTATATTTGATTCTTAATGCCGCTTAGTTTAAGAATCCTCATTTAAGGATAACTGTGAGCTCATCCACATAGATATGGCTCCACAAAACATTCTTAGATAAAATATGGAACACAATCGCCTCCTTCTAATTCTGATATACAGACTAGAGCAAGTAAATCCCTGTTCCCCCAAAAGCAAAGTAGAAAAAAGGTGCCAAAATAAAATAGAAATGGAGCAAAATAAGTCCATAGATATAGGCACACTCTCACATATGTCTCTTAATCATCAGACATTATATGTCTATTCTCTGCAGGATCGATAATCACACACCACGTATCAGTGTATCCCAACTAAACTATTTTAAAATATTCCATCAGTTCAGCCTAAAAAAACAGTTTCTTTCCATACATTAGTATAGGGTTGGAACGGTACGATTTACCTCGCCGAAATGGCCATACCGCATACCGTATCGTACCGTGCAGTATGACAAAAAACCATACATTTACCGTACCGCTTTTGTCGGTATACCGCAATTGCGGTATACCGAAAAGTCGGTATACCAAAATTTAGATATCGTTACCGTACCGCTTTTGTCGGTATAACGGACCGTGATTTCCGGTATACACCGCAATTGCGGTATGATGCGGTATAACGCGATATATACAAAATGCATACCTTTACCGTACCTAAAACTGTCGGTACGGTATAATACCGAAAATTCGATATTTTAGATATTATTTCGATATGGTAAGAGCGGTATTACGGTTTTCTCAGCCCTACGTTAGTAGCAAAGTAGGAGTAGAATTTTTTGCACCAATACACTGAAGCATAAGACGAAACTGAAAATATCCTATCACAATATATCATCACATGTTTCGATCACAATAATCAAGGAGCATAATCTACTTCAAAAGATGGGAGAAAAAGAGAGACAATCTTGGCATCACCAGTTACCTGAAATCGGCGTTGGCGCGGGGATATCCTTAACCGGAGTCTCCCTGTTCTGTTCGGAGCTCCGACCCGTCTCCTCCTGACCCGACTGCTCGAAATCTGAGAAAAGCCCATCGTCCGCCGCCGTGCTCCGCCCGCTGTCAAACAACGCCTCCGGCTCCTCGTCCGCGGCCTCCGCCACCGGCCCAGGCGCCAAGGCCAAGCGCAGCACATCCTCCTCTCCGCCGCCGCCGCCGTCAAGAATATCATAAATCTCCCTATCGAAAAATCCAGGCAATTTCCTCTCTCTCCTCAAATCATTCCTCATCACCCAATACGACTCGGTCTCCTCCTTTATCTTCGACTCCCACTCCTTTATCTTCTTAAAATCCCCTGCCAAATTGCTCCATCTCTTCCGGCACTGGACCGGCCCCCGGTTCACCCCGTGCCTCTTGCAGTAGGACGAAATCGACGCCCACTTCGGCTCTATCTGACCCGACCCGAACGCAGACCCGGAAGCCCGCCCCCTCCTCACCCGATTTTCCGCAACTCTTTTGCCCTGAATCAGCACCAGGATCTCTTGCCTCGTCCACCGTGGGAGCCGGGCCGTTTTGCCCCCTTCGTCGCCGGCAACGGCGCCATCACCGGAGGGCTGACGGCCGTCAACGGGCACCGTGCCTAAACTCAACTGCTCTAGCGCCATCCCAAAGGTCACGTGACTTCCACTTTATAAACTTTTGTATAGTTTCAAAGTCACGTGAGAATTGGGAAACGGCGTTTAATTTTTAACGGCCTTTTCCTTGTGTGGAGAGGATGGCTTGGGGAAGAGAGACTTGTCTTTTTCTTTTCTTTTTTTTTTTAAAAGAAAATTATTTGGGTGGACTAAGAAGGGAGGAGAGAGAGACCCTTAACAAGAGAACTATGATAATTTTATTGGGGTTTGATTTTGAATTAGTGATGATGATCGTGATTAGGCTTATCTTTACTTTATTGTTAGGGCTTATGAATGATACTAAATTCAATTATTATTGTTATAATGAGGTTACTTTCTCTCAAGTTGAGGATATACTATAATTTAAGGGAGTAATTGACTAAATCAAATCTTGTCATACTAGTATTTGACAGTCACTTTCCTTTCATGAAATTTCTAACCATACGCGTTTTAGTTCCCAATTTTACTTTTACTATTTATTGTTATGCTTTTTTACTTGGTAAAACTTTGCCACATATATTCTTTTATAAATATATTTTATAATTAAATCAATTTGATTCTCTAATCAAGAATTTTATCATTTCATTGTACTACATCTCAATTTAAAAATTCATAGACCAAGAAGGATAACGATTTTTGATATATTATGGATGGAACCTTATCCTAATTCAACCTAAGTAAAAATTAGCACCACTCTTTTCCACCTTTCAAATCTTAAAGAATCATTAGCCACATAATTTTTTTGATTAATGCCAATAAATGGCCCCCCACTAGAGAGAAAGGGCCACTTTTGGTTGTTTGAAGTCTTTGAGCAAATGGCATTTACATATATGGGCTGATATGGCCACAATTGCCCCTTATTCAATTACTTTATTAAAATCCACTTTTCTTTTTTGGGGCTGCATATGCTCCAATAAAATTAACACTTTGACATTATGATCAATATCTAATATTTTGTTTTGTATTTACTAGATGAAAAAAATATTATATGTACAAACATAATACTATAATTTAAAATATTGTACGATTAAGATAGTCCTATTTGGGTGTTATTATAATGATGGGGGCATTAAGAGGAATTCAGATTCAGTATATTGTTTTGGTTGGTTGAACTTATCTCACAAGTTTGTCTATATTAAGGGTAGGGGGTTAGTAAAATGTCATATTCTTAGTTGTGATAATGTGGGGACCAAGCTCTACCAAATGGGATTGCCCACTTTTATGGATCATCACATTAATTTGGAGTAATACTATTACTGTAATGCCAACTCAATGACTTTTAGTTAGGGTTGAATTTTTATTTATTTTTTTGAAATTAATATAACTGAACCAAATCGGAATAGTATTATATTTTCACAATATTTTTGAAATCTTATTTTTGTTCAATTTTCTTTTAAAAGGAGTGCATATTATAAGAAATGATGTAAGTATATGGAGTATTACGTATTTAATTTATGTTAATTCCCGGCAACAATTGATGCGTTTAGTTTTATTTAGTGTTGGGCCTTTGTCCTCCAAAAGAGTCTGGTAGAAAATCGAAATTTATTGGGAGTAACATTCTCATTTCTTGGGCACATAATTTTGTGGTTTGAGACTGGGTTTTCAGAACAAAAAGCATGTACTAAAATCAAAATTAGTTGATCACTTTCTCAATGACATATTTTGAATACAAAATGATCACCTGATCATAGAGTGAAAAGTGAAAACTTTAGAAATTAAATTCCACTTCCTTCATTTGATAGGCATATGTTTTGGGAATTCAAACTGTCCATTTATAATTTTTGTAGTCCAATATTACAAGGCCTACCGGAGATGTAATTTACCTGCTGATAATCTTAATTCAAGTTATGCTACTTCTTGTTGTAAAGATATTCCATCAAAAACAAATAGAGAGTTTTGGATAGTAGGCCGAGAGCAGTTTTTTTTTATAAATACTAATAGAAAAGAAAAGCTGCACTTTTTTTTATTACTACATATAGCAAAAAGAATAATTGTTGCACAATTTTGGTGAATTATTTTCGATTGGCATGCTCCTAAGTCCTACATGATATAAAACGTGGAATTGTGGAGGAGTTTGAGTAATGGTGTAGTGGGTTCATGATCATGAGGGAGATAATGTGAATCATTTTGCCTTCTGACCTTTTTTGTAACCATTGTTGAGCAAAATAGTGGCTTATTCTATGATTTTCTACTATGTCTTAACTTGTGCTTATAAAAGATATGAAGTTATAGATGGAAAACACAATGGCGGAAAATCATCTCCACACTTTCTATATATATAGTAGCTTGCCTTTGAGGATCATTATGTTGCTCAATTCTTGACTCAAAATCAAGTTCGCTGCAATCTATGATTTTGAGGTATTTCTACTTTATATAAGCAACATTGTTTCATTTTCAGGGACGATACATTGACTGTGTGCACTACAGAGGCTATCTCATTTACAGAGTGAGAGTTACATCAACATGAGTTGATTTCTTCAACTCTAACAAAGGTTAACTCATATACAAGTATACAACAATATATCTAACAAAACAATCCACAACAATTTTAATGAATCGATTGTATTGTATCGATGTATACATAATCACAAAAATGGCTGTATTCGTGACATATAGTACGAACAACATTTTGTATAAAGTAAGTTATGGATGCTATTAATTGGAACGTCCCAAAATAAGTGATACACTTTATTTTGATAAAAAATATCTTTTATTTTAGTTTATATTTTATTCTCTCTTAATTCTTTTTTTCATAATTTACTATTTTTGTACTTAATTTATTAAACGTCACTTGACTCACTTCCTTGATTTTCATGCTAAAAACGAATGTATCAGCTAAGTTCGAATTTACTAAAAAAACAAGGACACAAAAATTGAGACGCATTTACTAGCGTTTGGATTTTTTTAAAAAAATAACTATAATTAGGAAGTTGCTAAAAATAAAAAATGATATTTTTATAGGACGGATGGACTATGGAGTACTATATAGTATATTTACTTGAAAATGAACTCCTTTAGTTTCTCATTAATAGTTGTAATTTGCTATTTGTGACCATTTGTGAATAATTAGCTCAATTGCTTTTTAGACAGTGTTATAATGGATTTTATATTCTACTAATTGTAATTTATTTATATTTTATTAGTATAGAACTAATATACCTCTGTTTTGTGTTGCAAGTGGTTGATTTCTTTATGCATAAAATTCAAAAGAGAAAAAAAAATAATAAAGTACTACAAAAGATAAAATGTGTTTAACGATGGAATGGAGCACATAAGTACTCCCTCCATCCCAAGTTACTTGAGTCGTATTCATTTTTGGATTGTCCCAAGTTACTTGACTCATTTCTCTTTTTAGCTAAAAACAAAACATCTAATCACACTTACTTTATTCTTTCTTTTACTTTACTCTATCTTCTTTGTCTTACTTTATTCTCTCATCTACTTTATTTAATTCATTAAACATAACTTTCTTAAATCACGTGCCGAAAAGAAACACGTCAAGTAACATGGAACGGGGGGAGTACTTCTTAAAATTATTCTTTAACTACTAAATTCAGAACCGAGTTAGAGAGTAACTGCCCAGTCAATAATTATTCTCACAAACAATAGGCGGCCAAGTAAACAAACATATGCTGACACACTAAAATTCATTTAATCTTTAAGCTGGAAATGTAAAACGTCTAGTCGCTGGATAGATTCCAAAAGTAAATATTATGTCACATCAATCAAATCACTAGCCTAACTAGGCTATTGTCTCTTGTAGCAACCGTGGAAAAGAATACAAAAATAAATTTACATTAATTGGAACTAGATACTCCTTCCGTTTCTTCATATTTGAGACAAAATTTTTCAGTACGGAGTTTAAGAAAGAGATATTGAATGTGTTAAATAAATAGATAAAAAAGTAAGACAGGAAAAAAAGTAAAGAGAATAAAGTAGAAAGTGAATAAAGTAGAGATAATAAAGTAAGAAAGATTAAAGTAAGAGAGAGAAAAAAGTTACTATATACGGAAATGACTCAACTTTGAAAGAACTTCCAAAAATGGAAAAATGACTCAACTATGGAGAAACGGAGGGAGTACTTAACAATATAAGGCCATCCACAAGGCATCCCTTAGTCGTCTCTTATCTCGTCCCGTAGAGACGAGACGGATAAGAGACGGCGTTGCAGCCTTCCGTCTCCATCCCGTCCCGGAGGGACAACTCACGAGACGTCTTGCCACGCGCGTTAGCGACGCGGCGAGCTCCGGTTCGTCGTTTTTATCCGAAAAAATGTTTTTTTTTTGTTTTTTTTTTAAAAATTCAGGAAAAAATCAAAATTTTAAAAAAAATCCCAAAAAATATACAAGCAGGTTATAGGCGTTTTTTGCAAATTTTTAATTTTTAAGCCTCCAATCACTTCTATAAATATCAAATCATTCCCACAAATTAATCCACCATAAAAATATTTTTTTTATTTAAATTATGTATTTTTAATTTTTTTAGGATTTTATTAATGAGGTTTTTAATTTTTTTAGAATTTTAAGTTGTAATTTTATTTTATTTAATGAAGTGTGTTTTTATTAATTGAATTTGTTGGAAATAAAAATAAAAAATGAAATTGAATGAATAGTTAAGGGATGAGATGGTTAAGAGACGGATAAGAGATGGAGGGTTGCATGTGATGTCTCTTAGTTAAGAGATGGAGTAAAAAGTATAATGGAGCCCATAAATAGTTAAGAGATGAGACGGGTAAGAGACAGCGTTGCGGATGGCCTAAGCGGTAGACATATGTGATAAACTACATAAATAAATTGATGGAGAATGAAATAGAAGTATTTTAGTTATTAGCTTATTTCAATCACATTTTATTTTACTCCTTCCGTCCCTAATAATTTGTCACCATTTGACCCGGCACGGGTTTTAAGAAATGTAATAGAAAGTGGGTTGAAAAAGTTGGTGCCATGTGGGTCCTACTTTTATATATTAGTTTTATGATAAAATATGAGTGTGAATGAGTTAGTGGAATGTAAGATCCACTGCAAAAAATGGTAAAAGTGAAAGGTGACAAATTTTTAAGGAGGGACAAAAAAGGAAATGTTTGACAAATTTTTAGGGACGGAGGGAGTAATTATTTGTACATTTATTCATGACGTTGATACCGTTCTTTTGTTAATAAATTTTTAGCTTGTTACCTAGTTTATATATAGGTGATCATTTGTTAATGTATTTTGGAGTTACACTAGATTTTAGAATGAGTTGTTAGGTGAAATAAGTAAGAGGAAAAAAATACGGAGCATCTGAATATTTTAATAAAGATAAATGAAAGAGAGATATTTTTAAATTTAGAAAGTGAACATTTTGAGTGAAACGAACTTTAAAAAAGATGGACATATTGAATATGATAATGTAGTACTAAACAAATATAGTACTACTCCCTCCATCCCTCAAGAATATGCACTATTTTTTAATCTGTCCCACAAGAATATCACTTTCTAATTTTGGAAAGTCTTATCTCTCTATTCTCTAATAAGGTGGGACACATTATCTACTAACAATACTTTATTTATTTTTCTCTTTATCTCTCTCTTACTTTACCAATTTTACATTAGAGCATCCGCAGCGGTAGAAGGTCGGCGTCCGTTCGTCCATGCCAATGGCGCGGCGGAACACTGCTCACCGTTGCGCTCTTGCCGCTAGCGTGGCGCTGCTCTTAGCTAAGAGCACGTCCGTGCCAACGAGCAGCTGACGTGGCGGCTCCTGATTGACCAACGACAAATCCGTTGGAATTAAAATTTTTTAAAAGAAAATCAGATTTTAATTAAAAATCCGATTAAAAATAAAAAAAATATTTTCCCACTTCCCAAACCCACTTTTAATTTATTTTTCAATTTTTTCCCCAAAAAATACACATTTTCATCTACAAATACCCCCACTTCCACAAAAAAAAATTCACACTACACTACACAATTCTCATCTAAATTCTCTCATTTTCATTCTTACAATTCTCAATCTTTCTTTCACTCTTAACAAAAAAATGTCCGGCTCCGGCGATCACTCATCCGACTCCCACGGTTGGAACCACGAATGGTTCGGTTCACAACCATTTCCTAGTCTGGAAACGGAATTTTTGGCCCCTCCTCAAACCCAAAGTTCGCAAGCTCCGGGTGGCTACCGGCCTTACCCGGTCGATGACCAAGATGCCCCCGATGGACAATACGGGTGGGCACCCGAACCACCCGTACCTAGAGCGGGAGGGAGCGGCGGCTATCAAACTTCTACTCTTCCTACTCGTGGTGTCCGCACCCCGTACACTACGGGGGAGATGGAGCAATTATTCAAAGCATTTTTGTCTATCTCCGAAGATCCGGAGATTGGCACGAACCAATCCGGGGACCATTTTTGGTGGCGCATCTGTCGCCGGTACAATGAAAACCGACGGCTGGAACAATCAAGCGCAACGAGAGTATGGTACGCAATGCCATATACAGAGCAAACGAAGAAATCCAAAAGCTACAGGGGTATTACCTCCAGGAAGAGCGGTCGGCGGGGAGCAGCCGAAGCGAGGTCGACATCATCAGTGTTGCGTTGGCGACCTACCAATCCCAACACTACAAACCGTTCAAGTACCTCAATGTTTGGCAGGAGGTGCGTGGGCATGCGAAGTATAGGGGAGGCGTAGCATCCTCCTATAGCTCCTCAGGCAAACGGTCGAGGTCGGTATCCCTATCCGACGCCGGCTCCGATGAGGTGTCCACCTAGTTCGCTGGAGCTAACTTGGGTAGCCCCGACGCCGGCCCGAGTAGTTCCCAACGCCTGCCGCAAGGAAGGAAGAAGTCGACGGCCAACCGCCGTCGCGCCGTGACTCCATCCGCCCCCGCTCCCGCTCCCTTTGTGCCACCTCAACCCCCCACCAACTCGTTGTGGGTGGTTTTGGCCCAACTCAATTTGGCCGATAGGTCAAATATAACCCCCGAGCAACTTCGCTCGCATGTGGCAATGATACGAGGTCTCCAAAGAACGTTGGGGGTAGAGCCGGATGAATAGTATTCCACAGGGGTATTTTAGCCTTTAATTATGTATTTTTTATTTTTAGGTGTTTAATTATGTAATTTTTAATTTTTAGGATTTTAATTATGTAATTTTTAATTTTTAGAATTTTAATTATGTAATTTTTAATTTTTTTTTGTAATTTGTAATATTATTCCGGGTATTTTTAATACATTTTAATTTTGTGAAAATGTTTTTATTTAAATTGAATAATAGAATGATGGGACCCTTGAGCTTGTCCTTGCGGAAGAGCACGGATGTGGGTGTTGTGCTCTTGCCTAAGAGCAGAGAGTAAAAAAGTAATAAAAGTGGGTCCGGGCCCACATCCGTACTCATTGGCAAGAGCACGGATGAGGATGCTCTTAAAACTTATGCGGACCTCAAAGTGCATATTTTTTGGGGACTTAGGGAGTGCTAATTAAGTTAGGGTGTGTTTTCTCTTCTCATGTGTTCTTCCTTATATTTATTTAATAAAATAATACTTCATATAGAGTTTCACTCTTATTTTGCATTGTCTTTTCACATTATTTTAAATTTAAATCAGCCGATCAGATATTTTAATGGTAATATTATTTTTATGAACACCTAAAAAATAATACTAGTACTGTGAGATTTTTATGGCCTAGCATTTTCAAGTACTGACATTAATAGGATATCAACACTTGCTTTAGAAATTTATAAGATTTTTTAAGAGTTTAAAATGTTTCGAAGCTTTATAAAGATATAATAACATGATACTCCTAAGAACTTATAAATTGTCAAAGTGTTAAAATAATTATGATTATAAATAAGAAAAAAAAATAATGATTCCAGTATAGCGCCAGATAATAAGATCACGTTCTTTTACTCTGGATTGTAGATAATAATTTGAGCCATCTTCAATAGATTTTCAAATTGCTTATTTCAAAAAATGAAACCCTCAAATTGTTTATTTTTAAATTGTTTATTTTTAAAAAATGAAAACCCTTCTTATTGTATATAATAATTTGAGCCATCTTCAATAGATTTTCAAATTCTTTATTTCAAAAATTGAAACCCTCAAATTGTTTATTTTTTAAAAAAATGAAAACCCTTCTTATTGAATAATCATAATACTTCCTAAAATTGAAATTTTTTATCAATGGAGAAACGCCCTTTTTATCTTATTTTAAAGTAAGTATCATAGTATTAAATAATACTTCCTCGTCTTTCTATATATGAAACATAATAAGGGACAATGGAGATTTGTAATTTTACTCTAACCATTATATTAAACTAAAACTTAAAAGAATATTCTCTAAATATTTGTTTTACTCGCAAACTTTCAAAAATAATTTGAATTTGCGTTAGTGTGAACCTATATGTTTTACTCAAAAACCTGAAAATGAAATTGATTTTGGAGTAACATCTCATCCAACAATTATAACTAGGATTGCATCTCATTTGGAACGATGCACCGTATGTTCACTTCAACAGCTCATCTTTTGCAATGTCTATTAATTACCCAAGCTCGATTCTTAATTAAGAGTAACTACACTATTTAAAAATACATTCAAATTTTTTGTTTCTACCGTAAGGAACTTCATCAAATACGTATATAATTAGATCACAACGACACTTCAACTTTAAAATAAAAAACTCCAACAAATTGAGATCAGAAGACGGATTTTCTTGTACTTTTATTATAGCAAAAATGGTTGCAGTTGTGTTCATAGGTTAATTTTTTTATTTTAATAGAAAGGATTAATTATTTATATACTTTTTGCTTTTCGAACAAATATAAAAGTCATTGTTTATACTCCAATGGAAAGCAACTTCAATTTAATTTGGTTCCTGGTTTTGTCGCTACTCTCTCTTTTTTTCTGGGAAATGTAATTCCCATTTCCAATGGACTACACTACATCCTAATCTACATATTCTATATGTTTATTTATCAAATAATAGTTTTTTATAAAAAAAAACAGTAACCTTTAAAAAAATTCACAGTGAGAGAAAGCTTACAAAAATATTCTTTAATAAAACTTAATAATTCAAAACATTATTTTAAAATAAAGAGTGAACTACAAAAATGATCCTTGGATTATGGGTTTATCTTGCTCATAGTCCATGGACTTTAAAAATATCGCCAGACAACCCTGGACTAAGAGTTTATCTCAAAATTGGTCATTTTGGCCTTTTTTCATCTGAAAATGTCCTTTTGGGGTGCTGTGCAATTTGGTCTTTTTACACTTTTAAGTATTTAAATCTGATATTATTTCAGTGATGTACTAAATCTGATATTATTTCAAAATTATCATTCTTCTTTCCTTTTGCCATCCTTTATTTTGTTTCTTTATTTCAATATTAAATTTAATTTTATAAAATAAATTTTAAATTTTAAATTTTTAAATATCAATAAATTTTTTTAATTAAAACTATTAATTCATGGACATTATAAATATTGATTAACACTATTAATTTTTATTATTTAATATAATATTCAGCTGAATTGAAGAAGTACATAAAAGTAATATTAATCATGATGGAAATATAAGGGCTATTCTAGTTAGCCTTCGTTCGGTTGTTATAATTGCTTGTGATAAAATATTATGAAGTTGACTAAAAATTTGAGACTACTATTATTCTACTATACACCATCCATTCCAAAATTATAGTCTTTTTTTGTCATTTTTGTTCATCCCACAAAATTAGTTCATCTTTGTGTCGCTATAATAAGTCTGTGTGTCGCTATCCATTATTTCCTAATACTTACCCAATTGAAGTATTTATATAGGAGTATTTTTGTTTAGATTTTCTAGTTGATTTTGATTGTTTTCAAATAAATAAACGAAAATTATAGTCTTACATTAGATGCATATTTATTTTAGAATAAATCGTGTTATATGATCTATTTATGATTTAAACTATTAAATATTGATTAATACTAAGTTGGCGTCGACATACCTTATTGATTAAATATTAGACACTATCAAATATTGATAAAACTATTAATTTCGTTATTTAATAATTTAAGAATTAATAAAAAATTATCGATATTTAAAAATCTAAATTTAAATTTAATTTTATAAAATTTAATCTATTATTAAAATAAAGAAATAGAGTGGAGGATGAAAAAGGGAAGAAAAATGATAATTTTGAAATAATATCAGATTTAGTACATCACTGAAATAATATCATATTTAAAAAATTAAAAGTGTAAAAAGACCAAATTGTCCAGCACCCCAAAAGGGCATTTTCGGGTGGAAAAAAGACAAAATGATCAATTTTGAAATAAACCCTTAATCCAGGGTTATCTGGCGATATTTTTAAAGTCCAGGGACTATGGGCGAGATAAACCCATAGTCCAGGGACAATTTTTGTAGTTTAGTCTAAAATAAATGAACGTCAGTTGTACGTATATACTCCTATATATATAGAACTCAAAAACCCAATTAAAAAGTGGAAACACAACAACCCAAAAGTCACAGGAGAAAAATAAGTGTATGGATCTAAATTTTATGCATATGTTTATACTTGTGAAGTGTGACACAAACTAAAATCAAATGTAATTCTTCCATTGGTTGATCCGTTCAACCTGCCCTTTCTCACATTAATTCTCTCTCAATATTAAGAAAGAGTGTTGATAAGAGTAAATTAGCATAATCTTAACTGAATAAGATACCAAATGGATCTCCAATTAAAACTTTATTATTCCATTCATTTACTACAACTTTTTATTGATCTAGTGTTAACAGTTGTACAAATATAAATATGATCATATCGTTTGAAGTGTGAAAATGTTGAAATCTGAATTATCGATCTACTCCACATACGATATCTTTTGAAGACGAACATGTGACTCGCTAACCAAATGCGTACTAAAAATTGTACTATACATTTTGGTAGTTGGCCTATTATTTTGTTTTTATTTTACTTTTGCTTTTCTCCCCGCAAGATGTTTAAGTTTTCAATGAGTAACAAATTCCATTTCAATATGTCGAGTTAAAATAATTTTATAGCAAAAGCGAGTACAAATTAATTACAAGTAATTAGAGTCAGAAATGAATATCTAATTACTAATCTCTTACTTTACTTTTTCTTATTTTATTCTCACTCGTATTTTCTTTATCTTCATTTATATTCAACTACAACTGAATATAGAGAGTACTGATAAATATTTATTATTATACTTCATCCGTCAATAAAGAATGGTATTGATAGTTGATGACGTGACTTTAACGTAAAAATTGAAACAGAAAGAAAGAGATTAAAAAAATATGGTTTAGATATTGTTAGTAAATTCGAATTACTATTTATTACAGAGGTAAAAACTTACTATGTGTAAAAATTGATTTTTGGTGGATAAACTAAAATAAAAAAATAAACTAAACAAAGAAACGAATGATTTAAATTCGTTTGTCACGGTTATATAATGGGGAGTATACTGTACAGCAATACAAATATCTACTCAAGTAGTGATTTATCTAGGGTGGGTCCGTCGGTACGATTGCTATACATAGGTTATTTAATGAGTAATGATCATTTATGAGCAATTTTTATTGCTGCGAGATCTGCTCTGTTGCCAATTTTTTATGAATAATTTTTATGAATAGTAGTAGTGGTGAGATAAAGAGTAAATAAAATACTTTACCGTTCATTAAAAATATTTTACTTATTGACATGAATTTTGTTACCAAATTGATAAATTGTGTGAAAGAATAAATTGTTTGAAAGAAAGAAAAAGGCGTAATAGAGAAAAGGATAAAAAGGAATGACATAACTTTCATTTCTAAGTTTATGAATAAATAAAAATAAAATATGAGATTGTTTATTAATAATTGGAGCTGAGTGCAATTATTATGACACAAGTAGAGATAGGATGATATGATTGTACTAAAATGACAACCCTAATTAAAATGATAACCTATTACTACCACCAATGAAGAACTTTAGATTTATGAGCAGATTCAACTTAGTCTGCCACGTGGCAGACTTGCTTGAATATGAACGACGGATTGCATGATTATCTTTGATTTCGTATCATAGATTGTTTGGAACAATATGTCGAGTTGCTTGCCTATGTATTGCAGATTGCTTGGAACAATATGTCGAGTTGCTTGCCTAGGTTGTCATTTTAACCATGTTGTCACCATATTGTTCTAATTTCGAATCACAGATTGCTTAGAATCATATGACGAGTTGTTTGTGTTAGAATATGGAAACCAAATATTGTAACTAAGGAAAGGATCATGTAATTAATATGTAATTGATAGCACCCAAAATTAGGGGATTCTTTACCTTATGTAAATTAGGGCAATCCTCTATATTAAGAGGATTGCTATAGAGGATTGCCCCATCGATGAATATGACACATAAAATCATCCCAACAATGTCTACTGCTTCTTCCCTCTCGGTTATCCAATTAAACATGGTATCAGAGCAGGTTGAACAATAGGGATTCAGAATTTAACATCATCATCGTCCAAATACCAATCTCGAACCCCGGCCAAGAGGCAAAAACCTGCAATCATCAGGAAAAAAACGATGTCAGAATCAGACAACGAGAATAAGAATTCGTTGGTGAATGTCCCTGAAGACATCACAATGAAGTTTGCAGAGTTCCTCCGAAACCTCCAGACCATGCCAATCACCCCACGACCAACGACGGTGAACGCAGACAACCTCGGTGAAGTAGTCGTCTCAACCAAGTTATCGGGAGACTACTACCCACTGTGGGCGAACCTGATCAAACAGGCGATTGGGGGAAAAGGCTTAACCTCCCACATCTCGAAGGGTTCAAAACCTCCAACAGAAACCGATCCCAGCCACGAGACATGTCAAAAATTGGATCACTATGTGTTCGGGTGGATCATCAACAACATGGAACCCGAACTCGTGAATGAGGTATCACAATACCCAACTACTCGAGAACTTTGGGAGGGGCTAGCCGTGACATACGGCAGCGGAGGTGATTCGCTCCAGGTATACGACCTACACCGAAAAGCAAGCAACATCAAACAGGGAGAATTGACCCTCGAACAACTGTGGAACCGACTCCAAAGCATTTGGATATCGAGTGATAGAAAGAAGCCAAACCCGATGAAGGACCCGGAAGATATCGCGATCTACAACCGAGAAAGACAAGAGACCAGGCTCTTCCAATTTCTAATGGCACTCAATGACGAACAGGAAGTAACCCGGAGAGAAATTCTCAAACGGGAACCCCTGCCCTCAATCCGGGACGCCTACGCGACCGTCCGACGAGAAGAGACAAACGACAGAGTCCTCAAACCCCAGGTCACCAATGGAAGAGACCTTCAAACCAACGGCGGAATCGGGACCGGACTTGCGTCGCGCGGCGGAGGACGGGCGGGGCAGACCCCGAATCGAGGAGAGGATCGTCAAATCGACGAGGACCAGAACCGGCTTGTGTGCGGTCACTGTGGGGGGAGAAAACACACCAAAGATCAGTGCTTTCTCCTCGTCGGCTATCCCGAATGGTGGGACTAAATGAAGAAACAGAGAGTTTAGCGAAATTGGTCGAACATGGGCAATAGAGGCACTCCGGCAATGGGGGAGAGAGACCGGGCTATTGGCACTGCAAATGCAGCGGGCAGCACCGAAGCCACCACCACTGGAAGGAGCGAAACGGCCGGACCAGAGAATGCAGTGGCGGCGCAAATGGGGGAGGAAATCGCGTCGGCTAGGGTTGGCGCAGGTAATGAGGGGTTTGATTTTAAATTAAACCCCTTACCTTCACCTCTATTACAATTCGGTCCCCCCAAATCTGAAATATATGAAAAATTACCCCATTCTCTATTTATGCGGTCCCCAAATAACCTTAAATTAGAGATCGACCCTATATATTTTCACATTGTTGGAAAAAGGCCCCCAGACTCTAGAAAATTAGAATTTGAGCCTGAAATTAATTGCAAAAATAGATTTCAAGTCCCAGAGAATATGTCTACAGCCTGTAGTATGTCCGAATCCTCACATAATGATAAGGATTGGAATTTTGATTGTGGGGCTACCGACACTATGTCATTTGATGAGTCTGATTTTACTGGGATGTCCAAAACTCACAAAAAGTACGTCCAAACTGCCAATGGAGAATTACTTACTGTCCAGGGAACGGGAACCATTCATATTTTACCCGCTCTAAAAATCTCGAACTGCCTATATGTGCCGACCTTGTCCCATAAATTATTAGCAGTCAGTCATGTCACGGAGGAACTGAATTGCACCTTACTAATGCAACCATCTTTTTGCATGTTACATGATATTCAGACGTGGATGATTGTTGGGCGTGACACTGAGCGAAGTGGTCTCTACTATGTGGATGAGGTAGCTCAACAGAGTATCGCGATGCTGACTCACAGATCTACAGACAGACAAGCTTGGCTATGTCATCGTCAATGAGTACACTCATCACTAGGTTATCTAAAAGTTTTGTTCCCTAGTTTTGATAAAATTACTCATATGGATTGTGATACATGTTTTTTGGCTAAGAGTCATCGACATTCTTTTAAGTCTAATAATACCCGTGAGGACCAAGTTTTTTCCATTATTCATTCTGATGTGTGGGGACCAGCGCCTATTACGGGCGGTCGAGAGTTTAGATATTTTATACTTTTTATTGATGACTGTTCACACATGACATGGATCTATTTCTTGAAATCTAAGTCAGAAGTCTTTGATAAATTTGTCCTGTTCTACACTTTCGCTCAAACCCAATATAAGAAAAATATACAAATCCTTAGATCTGATAATGGGGGGAGTAGGTCAATGCCCAAATGCAACAATTTTTGCCAAAAAGGGGCTTGTACACCAGACCACTTGCCCTCACACACTAGAACAAAACGCGATAGCAGAACGAAAGAATAGGAAACTCCTTGAAATGACCAGAGCTCACCTTATAGAATCCAAAGTCCCAAAATCCTTTTGGCCCGAAGCCATGGCCGCCTTTGTCTACACCCTAAACCGTCTACCCACTAAAGGACTCAACAAAAAATCTCCTGTCCAAGTCCTATCTAACCATACCCAAATACCTCTCCCACTCACCCTTGAACCAAAAATCTTTGAATGCTCCACCTTTATTCACATACCTAAACACGAGAGATCCAAGTTCTCCCTTTGCGTTGTGAAAGGTGTCTTCCTAGGATATGCCCAACAACAAAAGGTTATCGGTGCTACGACCCCAAGACCAAACACATGTTTATCACAATGAACTGTGATTTCATAGAAAATGAGTATTTCTATCACCAACTTAGCGGTCAGGGGGAGGGAAATCAACCGTCAGAAACTGTAAGTGACCCGCTAAGTTTGTTTCCCAGCATCCTTACCAGCCCTACGCCAAGTCCCAGTCTCCATGTGGGTCCAACAGAGAAGGTTAGCTTTAACACATAGCATGCCTCAAACACACTGTCAGAGGCCACTAAACCTAGTGACGAGCTCGCAATCGACTCAACTGATAATCCTGAGGTAAGAAATTCTGATCCAAATGAATCGACTGTTATTGAGACTAACCTTGAGCGTAGAGAGGAAACCATCCAAGATGAGCCAGACACATCAGAACAGCATATCCTTCCACCACGAAGCAATAGAGGAGTGCCCCCAAAAAGATACTCCCCGGATTGGAAGGGAAGAAAAGCTCGCTACCCCATTGCCCACTCCATGACTGCCCAGATGACTGAAATGGCATGAGCATTTGAAGCTGCCATATATGAGGATGAAATACAAAACTCAGTGGAGGAAGCAATGAAGCATAAACACTAGAGATAAGCCATGAAGAAAGTGATGGATGCTCTTCTCAAGAACAATGCATGGGAAAAATGTGTACTACCAGAAGGGAAACGACCAGTCGGATGCAGATGGATCTTCACCATAAATAGATGAGCTAATGGTTTAATTGAGAGATACAAGGCAAGGCTGGTAGCAAAAGGCTACATTTAGACTTATGGGATTGACTACGCCGAGACTTTCTCACCAGTAGCTAAAATGAGCATAGTAAGAATTCTATTGTCTGTTGCAGCAAATCAGAATTGGCCTCTACATCAGCTCGACGTTACTAATGCATTCTTGCATGGAGAACTGAAAAAGGAAGAAGAAGTATACATGGAGGTCCCCCCTGGCTATTCAAGTGAATTCGGCCCAAGAGAAGTATGTCGCCTAAAGAAGACGCTGTACGGTCTGAAACAATCACCCAGAGTGTGGTTTGGAAGGTTCAGCCAAGAAATGCAGAAGTATGGATACCAGCAAAGCAATTCAGATCATACTCTTTTCCTCAAGAAAGAAGGTGACCACATAACTTGTCTCCTAATCTATGTGGATGATATGATAATCACAGGAAATGACACAGCTGAAATCAAGAAGCTACGAGAAAATCTTTCCCAAGAATTTGAGATGAAGGATCTAAGAGACTTGAAGTACTTTCTGAGAATTGAGGTTCTACGATAAAAAAAGGGATATTCCTGCGACAGAAGAAGTACGTCCTCGATCTACTAACAGAGACGGGCCTACTAGAATGCAAGCCAGCAGAGACACCAATGGTACAAAACCATGGTTTGAAGATAGAAGAAGGAGCAAAATCAGCAGATAGAGAACGCTACCAACGCTTGGTTGGTAAATTGATCTACCTAGCTCATACAAGGCCAGATATCGCATATGCAGTTGGAGTGGTAAGTCAATTCATGCACAGTCCGCAGGAAGAGCACATGAATGCTGTGATAAGGATAGTGATTTATCTTAAAGGGACAGTTGGCTACGGAGTCCTGCTAAAGAGTGAAGGACAATTGGAAGTCTCTGGCTACACCGATGCTGATTGGGCAAGCAATCTAATCGATAGAAAATCAACAGCCGGGTACTCCATGTTCATAGGAGACAACCTTGTCACTTGGAGGAGTAAAAACAGAAAGTAGTCGCACTCTCTAGTGTTGAAGCTGAATTTCGAGGGGCAAAAAGTGGAATAACTGAAATCATATGGATACGAAGGCTCCTGACAGAAATAGGCTCCCCACCTACTCAGAAGAGTCAACTGTTCTGTGACAACAAAGAAGCAATCAACATAGCCGTAAATCCAGTCCAGCACGACCGAACGAAGCATGTGGAAATTGATCGACACTTCATCAAAGAGAAGATATAGAAGGGAATTATTGAGTTGCCTTTTGTCCGCTCAGAAGATCAACTGGTAGACATCCTAACCAAAGTTGTCCACTCGAAGGTGTTTGAAGAAGTATTAGGCAAGCTAAGCATCGGAGATGCTGTCACTTAGCTTGAGGGGGAGTGTTAAAATATGGAAATCAAATATTGTAACTAAGGAAAGGATCATGTAATTAATATGTAATTGATAGCACCCAAAAATAGGGGATTCTTTACCTTATGTAAATTAGGGCAATCCTCTTTATTAAGAGGATTGCCCCATCGATGAATATGACACAGAAAATCATCCCAACAATGTCTACTGCTTCTTCCCTCTCGGTTATCCAATTAAACAGTTTGCTTATGTAGCGCAGATCGCTTGCTAAGGTTGTCAAGTTGTATTAATTATAGTGTCACCATAACGCACCCCTAGGATGATATGTTGAAAAATGTGAGGTTCTGTTTGATGTTATTTTAGTGTCTTAGATATCAATAGTTGAACGATCAAATAAATGAATTTTTCTTGCTTCGCAGAGAATAAAGTTCGACATAGAAATAATGTCGAGATATTAAATTTCTACATTTTAAACTCAATAAATTTTCTCGAATAATGAAGGGATTAATGAATTGAAAAAGGAAAAAAACTTAATAATATCAGGATTTACTAAAAGGGAGTACTCATATAAATATTTCATTTATCTGATATTAAATGTCTCATGGACATGAGTTTTAATGGAGTATAAAAGAATGTGAGTAGAAAAAGTTATTGGAGTTTCAGAACACTCGCGCTACAGTCAACCTCGTTGGGGTGCTGTCCCGTTCTGCCCGGAGGAGACGGCGATGAGCTGCCGCTACGGAACTCTCGTCCCACAGAGCCACTCGTTATTTCAGACCGACATGCGCTGTTGACGTGGTGCGCTCACAACGCGCGGAGACGCGCACTCGCACGGCCGTGAGTTAGAGTCCTATTTAGCCGTTCCAATTCATCCCAAAATTATACTCCCCCCGTCCCATGTTACTTTCACTATTACTTTCCGGCCCGTCACAAACTACTTACATTGTTTATAGTTTAAGTTAGAATTAATGTATTTAATTAATATGTTCGATTAAGTTAAGAGCTCATTTATTAAGTGATGTCTCGTTACACTTAAAATTCTAATTTAATTAAATTAAAAATTCAATCTCAAATTTACGGCCTAAAATGAAAAGTGCGAGTAAGATGAGACGGAGGGAGTACTATAAATACGACATTCATAAAAAAAATCACACCAAATTTTCATTCTATAGTCCTTTTTTAGGAATTTGTAATGTAATTTTCGGTTTTTTAATAATGAAGTTCTATTAGTATTAAAATATTTTTTATTAATTGTAGAAATGAAATAATGAAACCCATGAATAATAAAGAGAATTAGAGAAGTGATGATTAAGGAGTGAAGGGAGAAAGGGAGAGAAAATGGTGTATAATCACGAATAGTTAAAGGAGAGGATGATCTCTATAGATATCCTCAATCCTAATTTTATAAATTAAGTAATTTATAATTTTATAATAAAGAGAATTAGTTGAATATAAGACACTTAGTACTTACTAACTATAATAAAACGAAAGGAAGCACATAATGACGAATATTTGAAATAACAAATGAGCTTTTATTTCCTCCGTTTTGTAAGTAGTGGAGTCGTATTATTTCCAGAAGAAGAAAGTCTGGAAGAAAACGTAGGGAAAAAAAGGAAAGAGAGAGAATTGAGTTGGGATGTGAGATATGAAATTTTAGATTTATTTTTTTAATTATTAAAATTAAAACGATGTACTACCGACTAATGCATAATCTATCTGAAAATTTTATTTAAATGAAAGAAAGAATGTTTGTTTTGTATATTAATTTTGCCAATGTATCACATTTGAAAATATCTTATGAGGCTCATTAATTTCGATGTAATATTGTTCGAGCTACTATGTTAATGTTTGAATAATTTTTGGATGAAAATATCTTCGTGCCAATGATGAGTATTCAAGCATCTAAGAAGGTGGGTTTAAATTAGTTACACATTAATTCATTTCTATTTAGGCCATCCACAATAGGAATAGCCCAGCAATAGCTCAGCCATAGCCTAGCCACTGCCACAACATCAGCACTAAAAATCCTCCTGCCACATTATCAAAACAAGCAAATAGCCCAGCCATAGCCTAGCCACATAATATCCACATCACTATTAACAAATATATACAAAATGAAATAATTAACAATCACACAATATATGAAATTTAATTTACGAGACATATACGGGAAAAATTTAATAATACTATTAAAATTTAAAAAAGTACAATAATTTTAAAAAATACATTAATTAAAAAAAATACAATAATAAAAAGGAGTGCCAATTCACTCCTCGTCTCCGCTACTCCCGGAACTAGGCTCGTTGTTGAGATCCATTTCCCGTTGTTGATCTTGTACAGAAATTAAGATAGAGAGAGTACTCGTTAAAACAAGTGGTGCGAATGAAAATGACGAGCAAAGATCGTATATATAGTGTTTCGAAAAAAAAAATTTAAATTTCGCGCTAGGCGGTGCGCTGGGCGATTTGGGCGCTGCAATAGCGCCGAGCGGACCGCCCAGCGCTGCGCGGTTTCTCTCTCCATTCGTCCGCTGGGCGACTGCAATAGACCGCCCAGCGAACCGCCCAGCGCCGGCGCTCGGCTGGGCGGTCGGCTGGGCGCTATTGTGGATGGTCTTATAGTGTTATTCATATGAAAAGAAGGAGAAAATGGAGAAGAAAGAATGAAATAATGGGAAAGAAGAGAGAAAAATGAAGGAAGAAATGAGAAGAAGAATTAGAGATATAAATAAAATATTTTAATAAAAAAAGAGAGAGTAAATAGAATGAAATGCCTTTCATTGGCTTTAGGGCATTTTTGTCCAAAAAAAAGTTCTAAATGATGAAAATATAATTCAAATGATATTACTTTAAATTAATGGACCTTAGAAGATATTTTCAAATATTATGAACTAAAATTGATATCTTGAACAGCTAGTGAGAAAAAAAACGGTTCTAGTAAGAAAAAATACAAAGTCCACGTATTAGTGTTTAGAAACTAAAATAAAAAAAGCGAAAAAAGTGTATTTAAATCTCCCTATTTTAATTAGAACATGTTTGAGCGTGTGAGGGCATTTTTACACTTTCCCAAATTAATTGTGATGCTTATTTGAGATAGAAAAGTTAGAAAAGCAGATAAGAATATAAATATGAGATTAGAATAATATTGACACTTGCCGCACGCACTGCCAAAAGCGTCCAACCAACCGACAATAATGAATATCCACTATATCGAAACGTGGCATTAGATTCATTTCCCTATGCTTTATAGCACCCACAACCGTGCTCTTGCCAACTAGCACGGTTGTGAACCCGACCCTACTTTTTCTACCTATTTTTAGGCAAGAGCACAACACCCACAACTACGCTATTCCGCAAGGACGAGCACAAGGGTCCCACCATTCCATTATTCAATTTAAATAAAAACATTTCCACAAAATTAAAATACATTACACATACCCGGAATAATATTACAAAATACATTAAAATAAAAAATTACATAATTAAAATTCTAAAAAATAAAAATTACATAATAATAATCCTAAAAATTAAAATTTCATAATTAAACTCTTAAAAATTACATAATTAAATTCATAAAATTAAAAAACTCACTACTCGTGGCCGAATTTCGCTCACATGTGTTTGATTAGGTCTTCTTATAGCTCAACGTGGGTTCGGGTATCGCGCATTGTGTGCCTTGTTTCGATCCTCTCACCCACCGTCGTATGCATACCTCGGCGTGGGGGAGACATCGCGCTTGAGCTTCCGGCTTCATCCTCATCGTAGAAGCTAGCTGCCCTCGGTCCTTCGTCGGCTATAATCATGTTGTGTAAGATAATACACATGTACATGATGTCGGCGATATTTTTCACGTACCACAGCCGAGCCGGGGCCTTCACAATGTTGAATCGGGCTTGAAGGACCCCAAAGGCTCTTTCGACGTCTTTCCGCGCGGACTATTGACGCTGTGCAAAAAGAACCCGTCTCGTGTCTTGCGGGTTGCTGAGCGTCTTCACGAAAGTCGACTACCTTGGGTACATACCATCGGCGAGATAGTAACCCATGTGGTATACATTTCCGTTGACGGTGAAGTCGATCGCCGGTGCTACACCATTCAACACATCATTGAAGAAGGGTGAAAAATAGAGCACTTACAAGTCGTTGTTGGATTCGGAAACACCGAAATATGCATGCCAAATCCATAGGCGGTAGTCGGCGATCACTTCAATGATAAGTGTTGGGCAGCCGCCTTTGTGGCCGCTTAAGTGTTGCCCCCTCCAAGCAGTCGAGCAATTCTTCCACCTCCAATACATGCAGTCAATGTTGCCAAGCATTCCGGGAAAGCCATGGACTGATTCGTGAAGACGAAGCAACCGTTGGCAATCATCGGTGGTGGGTGCCTGAAGGAATTCATCATCGAAAGCTGTACGAACGCCCCCGCAAAAATTTTTAAGACAAAGGATTCCAGTGGACTCACCGACATGCAAATACTCGTCGAAGAGGTCGACCGTTTGCCCAGTAGCGAGTTGTCGGATGGCACACGTACACTTCTGCAACGCCGAGAGACTTTGTCGACCGGCTGCATCTGGACTTGTTTGGAAGAATTCAACACGGGAGGACAATGTGTTGACAATACGCATAAACAAGGGCTTTGAGAAGCGAAAAAGGTGGCTAAAGTAATCTTCCGAAAACCGCGGCGGGTCGGCAAAATAGTCGGCAACGAGCCTTTCGTGGGCTCCCTCCCGGTCACGATGGATGTAGCGGCGAGTTGATCTAGTTGGTTGAGGAGGAGGGGCGGGGGTATTCGCTGCGACATATGCTTCATAAGCGGCACGATGTTGTTCGTAGTATTCTTGTTCTTCGCGCTCCGCTTCCGCAATGAGATGAGTGAAATCCATTTGAGGTTTTGAGTGAGAGATGAAGGTGTAGATAAGTTGTATGAAAAATATGAATGAGAGATGAATGAGAGATGATTTGATGTGAAAAATGGATGATGAATGTGTGTATTTATAGATGATTTTGGGGGGGAAAAATAAAAAAAATACAGAAAAATGAGCAAAAAAATGGCAATTTTTTTGGGATTATTTAAAAAAAAATGATTTTCCAATGGATATGCCGTTGGCCAATCACACGCTGTCACGTCGCCTGTTCGCTGGCACGGACTTGCTCGATGCATCGAGCAGCGCCGTGCCAGCGGCAAGAGCGTAGCGGCGGACAGCGATGTCGCGCCGCTGGCACGGACGGACAGACGAGCGCCTGCTCTCCGTTGTGCATGCTCTTACCAACCTCTGCAAATAATACCCAATGAAAACGGATCATTTTCACAATCACCATAGTCAAACATATATCTCTCTTTTTTTATTTATACTATCTCCTTATCTCATAGTTGAAATGAAACTTTTTGGCACGAAATTTAAAAAAAGGATTGAGTGTGTTAAATAAATAGATAAAAAAAAAGTAAAAGAGGGAAAAAAGTAGAGAGAATAAAGTAAAAAATGAATAAAATAGAAAGAACAAAGTAAGAGAGAGTAAAATAAAAAAGAGAAAAAATGTTACTATATGTATAAAAATAATTCAACTATGTGTGAACTTCCCGAAATGAAAAAATGATTCAACTATAAGGGAACAGATGAAATATTTTACTATCTACATCCTTTCATTTATAGCAAAAATAAAATGTAACTATAGTACTGCACAAAAATAAAATGTAACTATAGTACTGCCGTAACAAGTTTTACTTATGGAATAGTAATAGATAAATTGTAAACTCAAATAATCTTATTGACTTTAAAATGATCTCATAAACGTTTTGGATTATACAGAAGAGAGATGCAATCAATAACGAAATTATAGGAAAATGATGATGTAATAAAAATCGGGTCCAAAGATTTGGATGAAGTAAGGTCGACCATGGTCCACTTGATGCAGCCATTTTAAAATATTGATCCCCACTTAGGTAATTGTCGAGGCGCAGCAGCGTTTATTTAGTGCTTTTATACCATGAAATTATTTGCAAATAAGCAAAAAACTTAACAGCATGCTTTATACTGTCATAAGATTAAACATGGTTCTCTTGTACGATTTATAACATCATAATCTAAAATCAAGACCAAATCTCTAGCCTTAGCTTTTAAAATGAGTGAATGAGATTAAATCTTACGAATTTCAATAAATAGTAGACAAAATATCAACAAAAATGGTAAGATCGTCATTCTATTATCATATCATAAATTTCGTGTTTTTTTTATATCAACGTAGTGTATTACAAATATCAACACAATGACATGGGTATTTCAACACAAGTACAAGAAAATATCAACACAGTTTTATTGAGATTTAAAAAAATCTGTCTTATCAACATATACGAAAACTGAAATAAAAAACAACAAATTTCACCATCCGATCGTCGTCGGAACATATGCAATTGATATCTCGTTAGAATACTTATAAAATTACCTTTAATTTCATACTTTTTGCTAAAAAATAATTTAAATCGAGAGAGTTATGTAAATTTAAGATTTTAGGATAGTTTTAATAGAGGATTGACATTAATACCCTTTAATTTCAATAAATAATTATTTAAATTTAAAATATAATCTACTTGACATTATATCAACCACTAGATCTTCTAATCTAATTGTTAAAAATTGATCTTAATTGTTGAAGAAACAACAAGATCTTTCTTTTGTCCCTTCCAGGCGATCGGAAAATAAAGAACTGGTTAATATATTCAAGATAATTACGTATTTACAAAATACTGTCTCAATTCATCCTATTTCACCAGATCCGGGGTGTGATAGGGTTCTGAAGGATGAACCGGATATGGACAGTTCCAATAAGATTTCATTCTTGAACAAAAATCCATTTTTTGATTTATTTCATCTATTCCATGACCGGAACAGGGGAGGATACACGTTACACCACGATTTTGAATCAAAAGAGAGATTTCAAGAAATGGCAGATCTATTCACTCTATCAATAACCGAGCCGGATCTGGTGTATCATAAGGGATTTGCCTTTTCTATTGATTCCTACGGATTGGATCAAAAACAATTCTTGAATGAGGCCAGGGATGAATCGAAAAAGAAATCTTTATTGGTTCTACCTCCTATTTTTTATGAAGAGAATGAATCTTTTTCTCGAAGGATCAGAAAAAAAAGGGCCCGGATCTACTGCGGGAATGATTTGGAAGATCCAAAACCAAAAATAGTGGTATTTGCTAGCAACAACATAATGGAGGCAGTCAATCAATATAGATTGATCCAAAATCTGATTCAAATCCAATATAGTACCTATGGGTACATAAGAAATGTATTGAATCAATTCTTTTTAATGAATCGATCCGATCGCAACTTCGAATATGGAATTCAAAGGGATCAAATAGGAAAGGATACTCTGAATCATAGAACTATAATGAAATATAGGATCAACCAACATTTATCAAATTTGAAAAAGAGTCAGAAGAAACGGTTCGATCCTCTTATCTTGATTTCTCGAACCGACGAGAGATTCATGAATCGGGATCCTGATGCATATAGATACAAATGGTCCAATGGGAGCAAGAATTTCCAGGAACATTTGGAACATTTCGTTTCTGAGCAGAAGAGCCATTTTCAAATAGTGTTCGATTGATTGGTCTGAGGTTATCGACAAAAAAGATTTGTCTAAGCCACTTCGTTTCTTTTTGTCCAAGTCACTTCTTTTTTTGTCCAAGTTGCTTTTCTTTTTGTCGAACTCACTTCCTTTTTTCTGTGTGAGTTTCGGGAATATCCCCATTCATGGGTCCGAGATCTACATCTATGAATTGAAAGGTCCGAATGATCAACTCTGCAATCAGTTGTTAGAATCAATAGGTCTTCAAATTGTTCATTTGAAAAAATGGAAACCCTTCTTATTGGATGATCATGATACTTCCCGAAAATGGAA